>NW_026577905.1:0-326334 GCF_029407905.1 Bubalus kerabau
CTCGAGATAAGGCCCTCTTCCATTGCGACAACCCCAGTGGAGTCCCGAGGGCCCTCCCATCTCCACAGTATCCCTGACTTCTCATAGGCATTCTGAAAGCTCCTTGAGGCCACCGGCAAAAGTCAACGGAAATAAGAGTTTCCTGTCGCAACCGAAGAAAGACCTCGAGAGTCCTTCTTCAATGCGTCTTGAGGTCAGATTCCCCTACCATAGCTCGAGAGCAATATTGCGGTCCCCCTCGCCACGCACATGGAGACCTGACTTCCCTGGCACCACACGAGAGGCTCCCTGAGCTCCCCGTCCTACCTCGTGTGAAACCCCACACTGGCGCCGCAGCTCGAGAAAACCCACAAGATCCTCCGTCATCGCGAGATGAGGGCCATCTTTTCCTGCATGGCCTGGAGAGCAGTCCCAAGTCCTCTCTCCAAACTTCACAGGAGGCTTGACTCCCTTTAGGCCACAAAGTGGGCTCCAAGAGGTGCCCGTCGCGACTCGAAAGGAGAGCGGAGTCCTTTGCTTCCCTCGACATGAGGCCTGACTCCCTGGGTGAGTCTGGAATGCAAACCTGAGATCCCTGTGGCCCTTGGAGAGGAACATTAGGTCCTGGACACAAGCCTAGATGAGGTCTCCTTTGCCCTGCAGTGACTCGAGTGCAACCCCCAGCTCTCCCTCGCAACTCCGAATGGATGATTGGACTTCCCTGGCCCAACACAAGGAAGCATGAAATCCCCGTCGTAACTCTGAGAATCCCGCCAACAACTCGAGAAAAACCACGTGGCTCCCCCGTCATCGCAAGATGAGGCCCTTGGCCGCTACAGCGTATCAAGAGAAGTCCCACGTTCCATCCTGAAGTACAAAACGGTACTTGGCACCTTGATGCGACCCCCAAAGTTCCCTGACATACCGGTCTCACTCGAGGGAAACACACAAAGTTCACGGCACCACTTCCTGTGAGCCCCTTCACCCTCCTGATCGCGACAGAAGGGTCGATTCCCATGTTTTGTCTGCAAGGGGTTCCCGACGTTCCCCGCGAACCTCCGGATGAGTGCCCGGTCTCATGAGGAAATTCGAAAAGTAGCCTCATGGTTGGTGCCATATGCTGAAAGATCCCGAATTCCCGGTCCACTCTAGATAAGAAACCTGACGCCCGGACATCTCTTCGAAGGCAACCCTGTGGATGAAGGCACAACACGAAGGGACACTGACATCCCCATGCATCGTCTGGAAAAACCCGCAGATTCCACTCACAGCTCCAAATGTGGACTGTCACCTGTGAACACTCGAGAGGCAAGTGAAGTTGCATTCCTTCACACAAGACGAGGCCTTACTCTCCTGTCCCAACTCTTCAGGGACCCTGCAATTGGAGTCAGAAATGGAGAGGAACCCTGAGGTTCCTGCCTCAACTAGAGAAGAGGCCCTCTTCCATTGAACCAAACTCAGTGGTGTCCCGAGAGCCCCTCCCAACACCACAGTATCCCTGAATTCTCAGAGGCTCCCTGAGAAGCTACCTGAGGTCACTGGCACAAGTCGAGGGAACCCAGAGTTTCCTGAAGTAACCCGAGAAAGACTTGGAGAGTCCCCTTTTCAACGTCTCTTGATGCCCGATTCCCCTACCATGACTCCAGAGCAAGGACGCGCTCCCTCGCCACAAGCAGGAAAACTGACTTCCCTAGTACCACACAAGAGGCTCCCTGAGTACCCATCGTACCTCGTGAGAAAACCCACACTGGCGCCGCAGTTTGAGAAAAACCACAAGATGCCCCGTCAAGGAGAGATGGGGGCCTTCTTTTTCCTGCCTGACCTGGAGAGCAATTCCTGTGTCTCTCTCCAAACTTCACAGGAGTATTGACTCCCTTTAGGCCACTCAGTTGGGTCCAAGAAATACCCGGTGCGACTCGAGAGGAGAGCGGAGTCCTTGCTTCCCTGGAGACGAGGCCTGACTCCCCGGGTGAGTTTGGAATGCAACCCCCGAGATCCCTGTCGCCCCTGGAGTGGAACATTTTGTCCTAAACACAAGCCTAGATGAGGTCTATTTTGCCCTACAGTGACTCGAGAGCAACCTCCATCTCTCCCTCACAATTTGAATGGAAGATTGGTCCCCACGGTCAACACAAGAGGAAGTCTGAATTTCCCATCGTAATTCGAGAATTCAGCCTCAAGTCTTAAAAAACCATGTGGTTCCCCCTTCCTCCCAATATGAGGCCCTTGCCAGCTAGAGTCTCAAGAGAAGTCCCACGTTCCATCTTAAAGTTCGAAATGCTACTTGGCACCCTTGATGCGACCCCAAAGTTCCCCAACATACCGGTCTCACTCCAAGGGGAACACCGAAGTTCCTGGTGTCTCCAGGGAAGTCCCATATTCCGTCCTTAAGTGTGAAACAGTACTTGACACCCTTGATGCGACCGCAAAAGTTCCCCGACACGCTGGGTTCCCTCGAGGGGAAACACCGAGGGTCCCGGCACCACTTCATCTGAGCCCCTTCTCCCCTCCTGATCGCGACAGGAGAGTCGATTCCTGCTTTGTCTGGAAGGGGTTCCCGGCCTTCCTGGCGCACCTCAGGATGAGGCCGGTCTCAGGAGGAAATTCGAGACTAGCCACGTGTGAGGTGCCACGTGCCGAACGACCCGATTTTCCGGTCCGCTCTTGATAAGAACCCGATGCCCGGACACCTCTTCGAAGGCAACCCTGTGGGTGAAGGCACAACACGAAGGGGCACTGACACCCCCGTGCATCATCCGGAAAACCCGCAGGGTCTACACACAGCTCGACATGGGGCCTGAGACTCCCAGAACAACTCGAGAGGTAACCAGAATTCCATTCCTCAGACAAGACGAGGCATGACTCTCCTGTCCCAACACTGCAGGGACTGTGCAGTCAGAGTCCGAAACCGAGAGGAAGCCTGAGGTTCCTGCCTCCCCTCGAGATGAGGCCCTCTTCCATTGCGCCGAACCCAGCAGAGTCCCGAGAGGCCCTGCACAACTACACAGCATCCCTCACCTCTCAGAGGCACCGTGGGAAGTTCCCTAAGGTCCGCTGCAGAAGTCGAGGGAAACGTGGGTTTTCCCGCCGCAACCCAAGAAAGACCTCGAGAGTCCTTCTTCAACGCCTCTTGAGGACCTAGCCGCTTCCCATGACTCGAGAGTGATGACCAGCTCCCCCTCGCCATGCGCATGGAGACCTGACTTCCCTGGCGCCGCACGAGAGGCTCCCTGAGGTCCTCGTCGTGCCTCGTGAGAAAACCCCCATGGGCGCAGCAGCCCTGAGGAAACCCATGAGACGCCCCCGTCATCGCGAGATGAGGGCCTTCTTTTCCTGCCTGGCCTGGAGAGCAATCCCGAGTCCTCTCTCCAAACTGAAGAGGAGGCTCGACACCCTTCAGTCCACTCAGTGGGCTCCAAGAGATCCGTGTCGCGACTTGAGAGGAAAGCGGAGTCCTTTGCTTCCCCTCCAGGCGGAGTCCTGACTCCCGGGGGAGTCTGGAATGAAACCCCTGGATCCCTGTCTTCCCTTGAGAGGAATATTAGGTCCTGGACACACGCCTCGATGAGGTCTCTTTGGCCCTGTAGTGACTCGAGCAGAACCCCCAGCTTTCCATCGCAACTCGAATTGAAGATTGGGCTTCCCAGGGCCAACCCAAGAGAGACCTGAAATTCCTGTCGTTTTCGAGAATCCTGATGCAACTCAAGAAAAACGACAGTGGTTCCAACGTCTTCACAGGATGAGGCCCTTGCCCGCTACAGCGTCTCCAGGGAAGTCCCATGTTCCGTCCTGAAGTGGGAAACGGTACTTGGCTCCCTTGATGCGAC
Source organism: Bubalus kerabau (assembly GCF_029407905.1). NCBI lineage: Eukaryota > Metazoa > Chordata > Mammalia > Artiodactyla > Bovidae > Bubalus > Bubalus kerabau. The sequence goes on from NW_026577905.1 coordinate 3,807, forward strand.
ACCTAAAGTTCCCTGAAACGCCGGGTTCCCTCGAGTGGAACACCGAGGGTCCGGCACCACTTCATCTGAGCCCCATCTCCCCTCCTGATCGCGACAGGAGAATCGATTCCCCTACTTTTTGTGGAAGGGGTTCCCGGCCTTCCTGGCGCACCTCAGGATGATGCTGGTCTCATGAGGAAATTCGAGATGAGCCACGTGGTTGGTGCCACATGCCGAATGACCCCGGATTTCCCGGTCCGCTCTTGAAATGAACCCGATGCCCCGGACACCTCTTTGAAGGCAACCTGTGGGGGAAGGCACAAACGAAGGGGCACTGACACCCCCATGCATCTTCTGGAAACACCCGCAGGTTCCACACACAGCTTGTCAAGGGGCCCTGAGACCCCTGAACGACTCGAGAGGCAAGCAGAGTTCCGTTACTCAGACAAGACGAGGCCTGACTCTCCTGTCCCAACTCTGCAGGGGACCCTGCGGTCGGAGTCAGAAATGGAGAGGAAGCCTGAGGTTCCTGCCTCCAATCGAGATGAGGCCCTCTTTCATTTCGTCAAACCTAGTGGAGTCCCGAGAGGCCCCTCTAACTCCTCAGTATCCCTCACCTCTCAGAGGCACCTGGGAAGTTCCTAAGGTCCCCTGTAGAGGTCGAGGGAAACGAGTGTTTCCCGCCCCAACCCAAGAAAAGACCTTGAGAGTCCTTCTTAAATGCCTCTTGAGGCCCTAGTCCCTCCCATGACTCGAGAGCAATGACGCGATCTGCCTGGCCACACGCATGGAGTCAGGCTTCTCTGGCGCTGCACAAGAGGCTCCCTGAACTCCCCATCATATCTCGTGAGAAACCCCACACTGGCGCCGCAGCTCGAGAAAACCCATGAGACGCCCCCATCATCTCGAGAGGAGGGCCATCTTTAACTGCATGGTATGCAGATCAAGCGTGAACCTTCTGTCGAAGCTACACAGGACTCTTGACTCCCTTTAGGCCACTCATTGGGCTCCAAGAGTTACGTGTCGCGACTCGAGAGGATAGTGGAGTCCTTTGCTTCCACTCGAGACGAGGCATGACCCACCGGGTGAGACTGGAATGCGACCCCGATATCCCTGTCGCCCCTGGAGAGGAACATTACGTCCTGGACCCAAGCCTAGATGAGGACTCTTTGCCCTGAAGTGACTCGAGAGCAACCCCCAGCTCTCTCTGACAAGTTGAATGGAAGATTGGACTTCCTGGGCCAACACAAGAGGAAGCCTGAATTCCCCGTTGTAACTCAAGAATCCCGCCTCAACTCGAGAAAAACCACGTGTTTCCCTCGTCATCGCAATATGAGGCCCTTGCCCGCTAGAGCATCTCCAGAGAATTCCCACGTTCCGTCTTGAAGTGCGAAACTGTACTTGGCAGCCTTGATGCGACCTCAAAAGTGCCGTGACATACCGGTCTCACTCGAGGGGACCACCGAGGTTCCCGGCACCACTTCATCTGAGCCCCTTCTCCCCTTCTGATCGCGAGCGGTGGGTCGATTCCCCTGCTTTGTCTGCAAGGGGTTCCCGACCTTCCCGGCGCACCTCAGGATGAGGCCGGTATCCCGAGGAAATTCGAGACGTAGCCTCGTGGGTGGTACCACATGCTGAAAGACCCCAATTTTCCAGTACGCTCTTGAAAAGAACCCGATGCCCGGAAACCTCTTTGAAGGCAACCCTGTGGATAAAGGCACAACACGAAGGGGCACTGACACCCCCGTGCATCGTCCGGAAAACCCCGCAGGTTCCACACTCAGCTCAACAAGTGGCCTGTCACTCCGTGAACAACTCGAAAGGCAAGGGGAAATCCATTCCTCCACAGAAGACGAGGCGTGACTCTCTTGTCCATACTCTGCAGGTACCCTGCGACCCTAGTCAGAAATGGAGAGGACCCCTGACGTTCCTGCCTCCATTCGAGATGAGGCCCTCTTCGATTGCACCAAACCCAGTTGAGTAACGAAGGGCCCCTCCCAAATCCACAGTGTCCCTGACTTCTCAGAGGCACCCTTAGAAGTTGCCTGAGGTCACCGACACAAATCAAGGGAACCCAGGGTTCCCTGCCGCAACCCGAGAAAGACCTCAAGAGTCTTTCTTCAATGCGTCTTGAGGCCCGATTCGCCTACTATGACTCGAGAGCAATCACGCACTCCCCTTCACCACACGCACGGAGACCTGACGTCCCTAGCACCACACGAGAGGCTCTCTGAGCTCCCTGTTGTACCTCGTGAGAAATCTGATACTGGCGCCGCAGCTGGAGAAAACCCACGAGATGCCCCCGTCATCGCAAGATGAGGGCCTTTTTTCCTGCATGGCCAGGAAAACAATCCCGAGTCATCTCTCCAAACTCCATAGGAGGCTTCACTCCCTTTACGCCACGCAGTGGGCTCCAAGAGATACCCGTCGCGACTCGACAGGAGAGCGGAGTCCTTTTTTTCCCCTCAAGACGAGGCCTGACTCTCCGGGTGAGTCGAGAATGCAACCCTGAGATCTCTGTTGGCCCAGTAGTGGAACACTAGGTCCTGGACACAAGCGTAGATGAGGTCTATTTTGCCCTGCAGTGACTGGAGAGCAATCCCCAGTTCTAACTTGCAACTCGAATGGAATACTGGATTTTCCTGGCGCCACACAAGAGGCTCCCTGAGATCCCCGTGGTACTTCATGAGACACCCCACACTGGCGCCGCAGCTCGAGAAAACCCACGAGACGCCACCGTCATCTCGAGATGAGGGCCTTCTTTTCCTGCATGGCCTGGAGTCCAATCCCGAGTCCTCTCTCCAAACTCCACAGGAGGCTTGACTCCCTTTAGTACACACACTGGGCTCCAAGAGATACCCATCGCGACTCGAGACGAGAGCGGAATTCTTTGCTTACCCTCGAGGTGAGAACTGACTCCCCGGATGAGTCTGGAATGCAAACCCGAGATCCCTGTCGCCCCTGGAGAGCAACGTTAGATCCTGGACACAAGCCTAGATTAGGTCTCTTTTGCCCTGCAGTGACTCTAGCGCAATCCCCAGCTCCCCCTCGCAACCCGAATGGAAGATTGGATTTCAAGGCCAACAAGAGGAAGCCTAAATTCCCGGTCATAACTCGAGAATCCCGCCACAACTCGAGCAAAACCACATGGTTCTCCCGTCATCGCAAGATGAGGCCCTTGCCCGCTACAGCGTTTCAAAAGATGTCCCAGGTTCCGTCTTGAAATGCGAAACGGTACTTGGCACCCTTGATGCGACCCCAAAAGTCCCCCAACACGCCGGTCTCACTCAAGGGGAACACCGAGGTTCCCGGCACCACTTCATTTAAGCCCCTTCTCCCCTCCTGATCGTGACCGGTGGGTCGATTCCCCTGCTTTGTCTGCAAGGGGGCCCGACCTTCCCTGCACAACTCAGGATGAGGCCGGTCTCATGGGGAAATTCGATACGTAGCTTTGTGGGTGGTGCCACTTGCCGAAAGACTCCAATTTCCCGGTCCGCTCTTGATAAGAATCCGATGCTCGGACACCTCTTGGAAGGCAGCCTTGAGTATGAAGGTACAACACGAAGGGGCACTAACACACCTGTGCATCATCCGGAAAAACGGGCAGGTTACACACACAGCTCGACAAGTGGCCTGTCACCTCGAGAACAACTCGAGAGGCAAGAGGAGTCCCATCCTCCAGAAAAGACGAGGCCTGACTCTCCTGTACCAACATGCAGGGACCTTGCGATCTGAGTCAGAAATGGAGAGGAACACTGAGGTTCCTGCTTCAACTCGAGATGAGTCCCTCTTACATTCCACCAAATGCAGAGGAGTCTCGAGAGGCCCCTCCAAACTGCACAGTATCCCTGACTTCTCAGAGGCACTCTGAGAAGCTCCCTGAGGTCGCAGGCACAAGTCAAGGGAACCCTGGGTTTTATGCAGTGACCCGAGAAAGACCTCGAGAGTCCTTCTTCAACCCGTCTTGAGGCCCGATTACCCTACCATGACTTGAGAGCAATGACGAGCTCCCCCTAGCCATCTCATGGGGACCTGACTTCCCTGGCGCCACACGAGAGGCTCCCTGAGCTCCCTCTCGTACCTCGTCAGAAACCCGGCACTAGCGCAGCAGTCTAGAAAACCCACGAGACGCCGCCATCATCGCGAGATGAGGGCCTTCTTTTCCTGCATGGCCTGGAGAGGAATCCCGAGTCCTCTATCCAAACACCACAGGAGGCTTGACTCCCTTTAGGGCACACAGTGGGCTCCAAGAGATACCCATCGCGACTCAAAAGGACAGCAGAGTTCTTCGCTTCCCCTCGAGACGAGGCCTGATTCCCCGGGTGAGTCTGGTATGCAACCCCCAGATCCTTGTCGCCCCTAGGGACGAACATTAAGTCCTGGACACAAGCCTAGATGAGGTCTATTTTGCCCTGCAGTGACTCGAGAGCAATCCCCAGCTCTCCCTTTAAACTCGAATGGAAGATAGGACTTCCCTGGCCCAACACATGAGGAAGACTGTATTCCCCGTCGAAACTCGAGAATCCCGCCACAACTCGAGAAACGCCACGTGGTTCCCCCGTCATCGCAAGATGAGGCCCTTGCCCCCTACAGCGTCTCAAGAGAAGTCCCACGTTCCGTCGTGAAGTGCGAAACGGTATTGGCACCCTTGATGCGACCTCAAAAGTTCCTCGACACACCAGTCTGACTCGAGGAGAACACCGAGGTTCCTGGCACCACTACATCTGGGCCCCTTCTCCCCTCCTGATCGCGACAGGAGGGTCGATTCCCCTGTTTTGTCTTGAAGGGGTTCCCGCCTTTCCCGGTGCATCTCAGGATGAGGCCGGTCTCACGAGGATATTCGAGACATAGCCACGTGGATGGTGACACATGCCAAAAGACCCCGATTTCCCGGTCCGCTCTTGATAAGATCCTGATGCCCGGACACCTCTTTGAAGATAACCCTTTTGATGAAGGCACAACACTTAGGGGCACTGACACCCCTGGGTATCGTCCGGAGAAACCCGCAGGTACCACACACAGCTCGAGAAGTGACCTGTCACCCCGTGAACAACTGGAGAGGCAAGCAGAGTTCCATTCCTCCACACAAGACGAGGCCTGACTCTCCTGTTCGAACTCTGCAGCGAAACTGCGATCCGAGTCAGATCTGGCCCAGGGGAAGTCAGGAGAGGAAACATGAGTTTCCTGCCTCCACTCGAGATGAGGCCCTCTTCCATTGCACCGAACCCAGTGGAGTCCCGAGAGACCCCTCCCAACTGCACAGTATCCCTGACTTCTCAGAGGCACCCTTAGACCTTCCTGAGATCACCGGCACAAGTCGAGGGAACCAAGGGTTTCCTGCCCCAACCCGTAAAAGACTTCGAGAGTCCTTCTTCAACGCGTCTTGAGGTGCCATTCCCCTACCATGACTCGAGAGCAATGACGCGCTCCCCCTAGCCACGCGCATAGAAACCTGACTTCCCTGGCACCACAGGAGAGGCTCCCTGAGCTCCCCATTATACCTCGTGAGCAACACCACACTGGAGCCACAGCTCGAGAATACCCACGAGACGCCCCAGTCCTCACGAGATGAGGGCCTTCTTTTGCTGTATGGCCTGGAGAGCAATCCTGAGTCCTCTCTCCAAACTCCACAGGAGGCTTGACTCATTTTAGGCCACGCAGTGAGCTCCAAGATATACCCGTCGCGACTTGACAGGAGAGCGGTGTCCTTGGCTTCCCCTCGAGACGAGGCCTGACTCCCCGGGTGAGTCGAGAATGCAATGCTGAGATCGCTTTCGCCCCAGCAGAGGAACATTAGGTCCTGGACACAAGCCTAGATGAGGTCTATTTGGCCCTGCAGTGTCTCGAGAGCAATCCCCAGTTCTAACTCACAATTCGAATGAAAACTGGACTTCCCTGGGCCAGTTGAAGAGGAAGCCTGAATTCCCGGTTGTAACTCGAGAATCCCGCCCCAACTCAAGAAAAACCACGTGGTTCCCCCGTCATCGAAAGATGAGGCCCTTGCCCGCTACAGCGTCTCAAGAGAAGTCCCACGTTCCGTATTGAAGAGCGAAAAGTTACTTGGAACCCTTGATGCGACCCCAAAAGTTCCCCGACATACCAGTCTCACTTGAGGAGAACACCGAGGTTCCCAGCACCACTTCATCTGAGACTCTTCTCCCCTCTTGATCGCGACAGGAGGTTCGATTCCCCTGCTTTGTCTGGAAGGCGTTCCCGACCTTCCTGGCGCACATCAAGATGAGGCCAGTCTCACGACGAAATTCGAGACATAGCCTCGTGGGTGGTGCGGCATGCCAAAAGACCCCGATTCCCTGGTCCGCTCTTGATAAGAACCCGATGGCAGAACCCAACTCGAAGGCAATCCTGTGGAACAAGGCACAACACGAAGGGGCAGTGACACCCCAGTGCATCGTCCAGAAAAACCCGCAAGTTCCACATACAAATCGACAAGTGGCCTGTCACCCCATGAACAACGCGAGAGTCAAGCGGAGTTCCATTCCTCCACACAAGACGAGGCCTGACTCTCCTGTCCCAGCTCTGCAGGGACTCTGCGATCCGAGTCAGATCCGGCGCATTCGAAGCCAGGAGAGGAACCCTGAGGTTCCTGCCTCAACTTGTCATGAGGCCCTCTTCCATTGCACCAAACCCAGTGGAGTTCCGAGAGGCCCCTCCCAACTACACAGTATCCCTGACTTCTCAGAGGCACGCTGAGAAGCTTCCTGAGGTCACTGGCACAAGTCGATGGAACCCAGGGTTTCCTGCTTCAACCCAAGAAAGACCTCGAGAGTCCTTCTTTAACACGTTTTCAGGCCCAATTCCCCTACCATGACTCGAGAACAATGACGGGCTCCCTCTCACCACGTGCATAGAGACCTGACTGCCCTGGCACCACATGAGAGGCTCACTGAGCTCCCAGTCTTACTTCCTGAGAAACCCCACACTAGCGCCACAGCTCGAGAAAACCTACGAGACGCCCCAGTCATCGGGAGACGAGGGCCTTCATTTCCTGCATTGCCTGGAGAGCAATCCCGTGTCCTCCCTCCAAACACCAGAGGAGGTTTGACTCCCTTTAAGCCACTCAGTGGGCTCCAAGACATACCCGTCCGACTCGAGAGGAGAGCAGAGTCCTTTGCTTCCCCTCGAGACGAGGCCTGACTCCAGGGTGAGTCTGGAATGCAACCCCGAGATTCCTGTCGCCCCTTGGCATGAACATTAGGTCCTGCACACAAGCCTTGGTGGGGTCTCTTTTGCCTTCAGTGACTAGAGCGCACCTCCAGCTCTTCCTCGAATCTCGAATGGAAGATAAGACTTTTGTGGGCCAACACAAGAGGAAGCATGAATTCCCTATGGTAACTCAAATATCCCACCGCAACTAGAGAAAAACCAAGTGGTTCCCCAGTCATTCCAAGATGAGGCCCTTGCCCGCTGGAGCACCCCAAGAGAAGTCCCACGTTCCAATTTGAAGAGAGAAACGGTACTTGGAACGCGTTATGCGACCCCAAAAGTTACCCGACATACCTGTCTCACTTGAGGGAAACACCGAGGTTCCCAGCAGCACTTCATCTGAGCCACTTCTCTCCTCCTGATCGCCACAGGAGGGTCGAATCCTCTGCTTTGTCTGGAAGGGTTTCATGACCTTCGCGGCACACCTCAGGATGAGGCCGGTTTCATGAGGAAATTCGAGATTAGCCAGGTGGGTGGTGCCAAATGCTGAACGACCCCGATTTCCCAGTCCGCTCTTCATAAGAACACGATGCCCGGACACCTCTTCGAAGGCAACCCTGTGGATGAAGACACAAAACGAAGGGTCACTGACACCCCCATGCATCGTCTGGAAAAACCTGCAGATTTCACACACAGTTTGACAAGGGGCCTGAAACCCCATGAACAACTCAAGAGGCAAGCGGAGTTCCATTCCTCAGAAAAGACATAGCCTGACTCTCCTGTCCCAACTCTGCAGGGACACTACGATCAGAGTCAGAATTGGAGAGGAAGACTGAGGTTCCTGACTCCACTCGAGATGAGGCCCTCTTCCATTGCGACAAACCCAGTGGAGTCCCGAGAGGCCCCACCAACACCACAGCGACCCTCACCTCTCATAGGCACCCTGGGAAGTTCCCTCAGGTCCCCGACAAAAGTCGGGGGAAACGAGGGTTTCCCGCTGCAACCCGAGAAAGACATCGAGAGTCCTTCTTCAACGCGTCTTGAGGCCCTAGTCCCCTCCCATGACTCGAGAACAATGACGCGCTCCTTCTCGCCACGTGCATGGAGACATGACTTCCCTGGCGCCGCACGAGAGGCTCCCTGAGATCCTCGTCGTGCCTCGGGAGAAAACCCCCACGGGTGCCGCAGCTCGAGGAAACCCCTGAGATGCCACCGTCCTCGCGAGGTGAGGGCCGTCTTTTCCTGCCTGGCCTGGAGAGCAATCAGGAGTCCTCTCTCAAAAGTGAAGAGGAGGCTGGACGCCCTTGAGGCCACTCAGGGGGCAGCAAGATATCAGCGTCGCGACTCGGGAGGAGAGCGGAGTCCTTTGCTTCCTCTCGAGGCGAGGCCTGACTCCCCGGGGGAGCATGGGATGCAACCCCGAGATCCTTGTCTTCCTTGGAGAGGAGCATTAGGTCCTGGACACACGCCTAGATGAGGTCTCTTTGGCCCTGCAGTGACTTGAGCGCAACCCCCAGCTTTCCCTCGCCAGTAGAATAGAAGGTTGGGTTACCCAGGGCCGACACAAGAGGAAGCCTGTAATCCCCTGTCGTAACATGAGAATCCCGCCGCAACTCGAGAAAAACCACGTGGTTCCCATCTCTTGGCAAGATGAGGCACTTGCCCGTGACAGCGTCTCAAGGGAAGTCCCCTGTTCTGCCCTGAAGTGCGAAACGGAACCTGACAGCCTTCATGCGACCCCAAAAAGTTCCCCGATACGCCGGGTTCCCTCGAGGGGAACACCGAGGGTCCCGGCACCGCTTCCTCTGAGCCCCTTCTCCCCTACTGATCGCGACAGGAGAGGCGATTCCCCTGCGTGGTCTGGAAGGGGTTCCCGGACTTGCCGGCGCACCTCAAGAGGAGGCCGGTCACACGAGGACATTCGAGACGAGCCACGTGGGTGGTGCCACATGCCGAACGAGCCCGATTCCCCGGTCCGCTCTTGAGAAGAACCCGATGACGGACCCCTCTTCGAAGGCAACCCTGTGGGTGAAGGCACAGCCCGAAGCGGCACTGACACCCCTGTGCATCGTCCGGAAACAACCGCGGGTTCCACACACAACTCGACGAGGGGCCTGTGGCCCTCTGAACAACTCGAGAGGCAAGCGGGGTTCCCTTCCTCAGACAAGATGAGGCCTGACTCTCCTGTCCCAACTCTTCAGGGACCCTACGGTCGGAGTCCGAAACGGAGAGGAAGCCTGGGCTTCCTGCCTCCCCTCGGGTGAGGCCCTCTTTCGTTGCGCCAGACCCAGCGGAGTCCCGAGAGGCCCCGCCACCTCTACAGGATCCCTCGCCTCTCAGAGGCACCCTGGGAAGTTCCCTAAGGTCCCCGGCAGAAGGCGAGGGAAACGAGGGTCTCCTGCCGCCCCCCGAGAAAGACCTCGAGAGTCCTTCTTCAACGCGTCTCGAGGCCCTAGTCCCCTCCCGTGACTCGAGAGCCAGGACGCGCTCCCCCTCGCCACGCGCATGGAGACCTGACTTCCCTGGCGCCGCACGAGAGGCTTCCTGAGATCCTCGTCGTGCCTAGGGAGAAAACCCCTAGGGGCGCCACAGCTTGTGGAAACCCCTGAGACACCGCATCCTCGCGAGCAGAGGGCCTTCTTTTCCTGCATGGCCTGGAGAGCAATCCCGGGTCCTGTCTCCAAACTAAAGAGGAGGCTGGACTCCCTTGAGGCCACTCAGGGTGATACCAGAGACCCGCATCGCGACTCGAGAGGAGAGCGGAGTCCTTGGCTTCCCCTCGAGACGAGGCCTGACTGCCCGGGGGAGCATGGAATGCAACCCCGAGATCCCTGCCTTCCCTGGAGAGGAATATTAGGTCCCGGACACACGCCGTGGTGAGGTCTCTTGGGCCCTGCAGTGACTCGAGTGCAACCCCCAGCTTTCCCTCGCAACTCGAGGGGAAGATTGGGCTTCCCAGGGCCAACCCAAGAGGAAGCCTAAGATACCCGTCGTAACTCGAGAATCCCGCCGCAACTCGAGAAAAACCACGTGGTTCCCAACTCTTCGCAAGATGAGGCCCTTGCCCGCGACGGCGTCTCAAGGGAAGTCCCCTGTTCCGCCCTGAAGGGCGAAACGGTCCCTGACAGCCTTCCTGCGACCCCCAAAAGTCCCCCGACACGCCGGGGGCCCCCGAGGGGAACACCGAGGGTCCCGGCACCGCTTCCTCTGAGCCCCTTCTCCCCTCCTGATCGCGACAGGAGAGGCGATTCCCCTGCGTGGTCTGGAAGGGGTTCTCGGCCTTCCCGGCGCACCTCAGGATGAGGCCGGTCTCACGAGGAAATTCGAGACAAGCCACGTGGGTGGGGCCACATGCCGAACGCCCCCGGTTCCCCGGTCCGCCCTTGAGAAGGACCCGAGGCCCGGACCCCTCTTCGAAGGCAACCCTGTGGGTGAAGGCACAACACGAAGGGGCACTGCCACCCCCGTGCATCGTCCGCAAAGACCCGCGGGTTCCACACACAGCTCGACGAGGGGCCTGAGACCCCCTGAGCAACTCGAGAGGCCAGCGGGGTTCCCTTCCTCAGACAAGACGAGGCCTGACTCTCCTGTCCCAACTCTGCAGGGACCCTGCGGTCGGAGTCCGAAACGGAGAGGAAGCCTGAGGTTCCTGCCTGCCCTCGAGGTGAGGCCCTCTTCCGTTGCGCCAGACGCAGCGGAGTCCCGAGGGGCCCCGCCACCTCCACAGGATCCCTCGCCTCTCAGAGGCACCCTGGGAAGTTCCCTAAGGTCCCCGGCAGAAGGCGAGGGACACGAGGGTTTCCCGCCGCCCCCCGAGAAAGACCTCGAGAGTCCTTCTTCAACGCGTCTCGAGGCCCTAGTCCCCTCCCGTGACTCGAGAGCCAGGACGCGCTCCCCCTCGCCACGCGCATGGAGACCTGACTTCCCTGGCGCCGCACGAGAGGCTCCCTGAGATCCTCGTCGTGCCTCGGGAGAAAACCCCCACGGGCGCCGCAGCTCGAGGAAACCCCTGAGACGCCCCCGTCCTCGCGAGCTGAGGGCCTTCTTTTCCTGCATGGCCTGGAGAGCAATCCCGGGTCCTCTCTCCAAACGGAAGAGGAGGCTGGACTCCCTTGAGGCCGCTCAGGGGGCTCCAAGAGACCCGCGTCGCGACTCGAGAGGAGAGCGGAGTCCTTGGCTTCCCCTCGAGACGAGGCCTGACTCCCCGGGGGAGCCTGGAATGCAACCCCGAGATCCCTGCCTTCCCTGGAGAGGAATATTAGGTCCCGGACACACGCCTAGGTGAGGTCTCTTCGGCCCTGCAGTCAGTCGAGCGCAACCCCCAGCTTTCCCCCGCAACCCGAGGGGAAGATTGGGCTTCCCAGGGCCAACCCAAGGGGAAGGCTGAGATCCCCGTCGTAACTCGAGAATGCCGCCGCAACTCGAGAAAAACCACGTGGTTCCCACCTCTTGGCAAGATGAGGCCCTTGCCCGCGACGGCGTCTCAAGGGAAGTCCCCTGTTCCGCCCTGAAGGGCGAAACTGTCCCTGACAGCCTTCCTGCGACCCCCAAAAGTCCCCCGACACGCCGGGGTCCCCCGAGGGGAACACCGAGGGTCCCGGCACCGCTTCCTCTGAGCCCCTTCTCCCCTCCTGATCGCGACAGGAGAGGCGATTCCCCTGCGTGGTCTGGAAGGGATTCCCGGCCTTCCCGGCGCATCTCAGGATGAGGCCGTCCGCACAAGGAAATTCGAGATGAGCCACGGGGGTGGTGCCACATGCCGATCGACCTCAATTTCCCGGTCCACTCTTGAGAAGAACCCGTTGCACGGACACGTCTTCGAAGGCAACCCTGTGGGTGATGGCACAACACGAAGGGGCACTGACACTCCCGTGCATTGTCCAGAAACACCCGTGGGTTCCACACACAGCTTGAAGAGGGGCCTGAGACCCCCTGAGCAACTCGAGAGGCAAGCGGAGTTCCCTTCCTCAGACAAGACGAGGCCTAACTCTCTGCTCCCAACTCTGCAGGGACCCTGAGGTCGGAGGGTCGGAGTCAGAAACAGAGAGGAAGCCTGAGGTTCCTGCCTCCCCTCGAGATAAGGCCCTCTTCCATTGCGACAACCCCAGCGGAGTCCCGAGAGGCCCCTCCCATCTCCACAGTATCCCTGACTTCTCATAGGCATTCTGAGAAGCTCCTTGAGGCCACCGGCAAAAGTCGACGGAAATAAGAGTTTCCTGTCACAACCGAAGAAAGACCTCGAGAGTCCTTCTTCAATGCGTCTTGAGGTCAGATTCCCCTACCATAGCTCGAGAGCAATATTGCGGTCCCCCTCGCCACGCACATGGAGACCTGACTTCCCTGGCACCACACGAGAGGCTCCCTGAGCTCCCCGTCCTACCTCGTGTGAAACCCCACACTGGCGCCGCAGCTCGAGAAAACCCACAAGATCCCTCCGTCATCGCGAGATGAGGGCCATCTTTTCCTGCATGGCCTGGAGAGCAGTCCCAAGTCCTCTCTCCAAACTTCACAGGAGGCTTGACTCCCTTTAGGCCACAAAGTGGGCTCCAAGAGGTGCCCGTCGCGACTCGAAAGGAGAGCGGAGTCCTTTGCTTCCCTTCGACATGAGGCCTGACTCCCTGGGTGAGTCTGGAATGCAAACCTGAGATCCCTGTGGCCCTTGGAGAGGAACATTAGGTCCTGGACACAAGCCTAGATGAGGTCTCCTTTGCCCTGCAGTGACTCGAGCGCAACCCCCAGCTCTCCCTCGCAACTCGAATGGATGATTGGACTTCCCTGGCCCAACACAAGAGGAAGCCTGAAATCCCCGTCGTAACTCGAGAATCCCGCCGCAACTCGAGAAAAACCACGTGGCTCCCCCGTCATCGCAAGATGAGGCCCTTGGCCGCTACAGCGTATCAAGAGAAGTCCCACGTTCCATCCTGAAGTACAAAACGGTACTTGGCACCCTTGATGCGACCCCCAAAGTTCCCTGACATACCGGTCTCACTCGAGGGAAACACCAAAGTTCACGGCACCACTTCCTGTGAGCCCCTTCACCCCTCCTGATCGCGACAGAAGGGTCGATTCCCATGTTTTGTCTGCAAGGGGTTCCCGACGTTCCCCGCGAACCTCCGGATGAGGCCGGTCTCATGAGGAAATTCGAAAAGTAGCCTCATGGTTGGTGCCATATGCTGAAAGATCCCGAATTCCCGGTCCACTCTAGATAAGAACCTGACGCCCGGACATCTCTTCGAAGGCAACCCTGTGGATGAAGGCACAACACGAAGGGACACTGACATCCCCATGCATCGTCTGGAAAAACCCGCAGATTCCACTCACAGCTCCAAATGTGGACTGTCACCTCGTGAACAACTCGAGAGGCAAGTGAAGTTGCATTCCTTCACACAAGACGAGGCCTTACTCTCCTGTCCCAACTCTTCAGGGACCCTGCAATTGGAGTCAGAAATGGAGAGGAACCCTGAGGTTCCTGCCTCAACTAGAGAAGAGGCCCTCTTCCATTGAACCAAACTCAGTGGTGTCCCGAGAGGCCCCTCCCAACACCACAGTATCCCTGAATTCTCAGAGGCTCCCTGAGAAGCTACCTGAGGTCACTGGCACAAGTCGAGGGAACCCAGAGTTTCCTGAAGTAACCCGAGAAAGACTTGGAGAGTCCCTTTTCAACGTCTCTTGATGCCCGATTCCCCTACCATGACTCCAGAGCAAGGACGCGCTCCCCTCGCCACAAGCAGGAAAACTGACTTCCCTAGTACCACACAAGAGGCTCCCTGAGTACCCCATCGTACCTCGTGAGAAAACCCACACTGGCGCCGCAGTTTGAGAAAAACCACAAGATGCCCCCGTCAAGGAGAGATGGGGGCCTTCTTTTCCTGCCTGACCTGGAGAGCAATTCCTGGTCCTCTCTCCAAACTTCACAGGAGTATTGACTCCCTTTAGGCCACTCAGTTGGGTCCAAGAAATACCCGGTGCGACTCGAGAGGAGAGCGGAGTCCTTTGCTTCCCTGGAGACGAGGCCTGACTCCCCGGGTGAGTTTGGAATGCAACCCCGAGATCCCTGTCGCCCCTGGAGTGGAACATTTTGTCCTAGACACAAGCCTAGATGAGGTCTATTTTGCCCTACAGTGACTCGAGAGCAACCTCCATCTCTCCCTCACAATTTGAATGGAAGATTGGTCTTCCCACGGTCAACACAAGAGGAAGTCTGAATTTCCCATCGTAATTCGAGAATTCAGCCTCAAGTCTTAAAAACCATGTGGTTCCCCCTTCCTCCCAATATGAGGCCCTTGCCAGCTAGAGTCTCAAGAGAAGTCCCACGTTCCATCTTAAAGTTCGAAATGCTACTTGGCACCCTTGATGCGACCCCAAAGTTCCCCAACATACCGGTCTCACTCCAAGGGAACACCGAAGTTCCTGGTGTCTCCAGGGAAGTCCCATATTCCGTCCTTAAGTGCGAAACAGTACTTGACACCCTTGATGCGACCGCAAAAGTTCCCCGACACGCTGGGTTCCCTCGAGGGGAACACCGAGGGTCCCGGCACCACTTCATCTGAGCCCCTTCTCCCCTCCTGATCGCGACAGGAGAGTCGATTCCCCTGCTTTGTCTGGAAGGGGTTCCCGGCCTTCCTGGCGCACCTCAGGATGAGGCCGGTCTCAGGAGGAAATTCGAGACTAGCCACGTGTGAGGTGCCACGTGCCGAACGACCCCGATTTTCCGGTCCGCTCTTGATAAGAACCCGATGCCCGGACACCTCTTCGAAGGCAACCCTGTGGGTGAAGGCACAACACGAAGGGGCACTGACACCCCCGTGCATCATCCGGAAAACCCGCAGGGTCTACACACAGCTCGACAAGGGGCCTGAGACTCCCAGAACAACTCGAGAGGTAACCAGAATTCCATTCCTCAGACAAGACGAGGCATGACTCTCCTGTCCCAACACTGCAGGGACCGTGCAGTCAGAGTCCGAAACCGAGAGGAAGCCTGAGGTTCCTGCCTCCCCTCGAGATGAGGCCCTCTTCCATTGCGCCGAACCCAGCAGAGTCCCGAGAGGCCCTGCCAACTACACAGCATCCCTCACCTCTCAGAGGCACCGTGGGAAGTTCCCTAAGGTCCGCTGCAGAAGTCGAGGGAAACGAGGGTTTCCCGCCGCAACCCAAGAAAGACCTCGAGAGTCCTTCTTCAACGCCTCTTGAGGACCTAGCCGCTTCCCATGACTCGAGAGTGATGACCAGCTCCCCCTCGCCATGCGCATGGAGACCTGACTTCCCTGGCGCCGCACGAGAGGCTCCCTGAGGTCCTCGTCGTGCCTCGTGAGAAAACCCCCATGGGCGCAGCAGCCTGAGGAAACCCATGAGACGCCCCCGTCATCGCGAGATGAGGGCCTTCTTTTCCTGCCTGGCCTGGAGAGCAATCCCGAGTCCTCTCTCCAAACTGAAGAGGAGGCTCGACACCCTTCAGTCCACTCAGTGGGCTCCAAGAGATCCGTGTCGCGACTTGAGAGGAAAGCGGAGTCCTTTGCTTCCCCTCCAGGCGAGTCCTGACTCCCCGGGGGAGTCTGGAATGGAAACCCTGGATCCCTGTCTTCCCTTGAGAGGAATATTAGGTCCTGGACACACGCCTCGATGAGGTCTCTTTGGCCCTGTAGTGACTCGAGCAGAACCCCCAGCTTTCCATCGCAACTCGAATTGAAGATTGGGCTTCCCAGGGCCAACCCAAGAGAGACCTGAAATTCCTGTCGTTTTCGAGAATCCTGATGCAACTCAAGAAAAACGACGTGGTTCCAACGTCTTCACAGGATGAGGCCCTTGCCCGCTACAGCGTCTCCAGGGAAGTCCCATGTTCCGTCCTGAAGTGGGAAACGGTACTTGGCTCCCTTGATGCGACACCTAAAGTTCCCTGAAACGCCGGGTTCCCTCGAGTGGAACACCGAGGGTCCCGGCACCACTTCATCTGAGCCCCATCTCCCCTCCTGATCGCGACAGGAGAATCGATTCCCCTACTTTGTGTGGAAGGGGTTCCCGGCCTTCCTGGCGCACCTCAGGATGATGCTGGTCTCATGAGGAAATTCGAGATGAGCCACGTGGTTGGTGCCACATGCCGAATGACCCCGATTTCCCGGTCCGCTCTTGAAATGAACCCGATGCCCGGACACCTCTTTGAAGGCAACCCTGTGGGGGAAGGCACAAAACGAAGGGGCACTGACACCCCCATGCATCTTCTGGAAACACCCGCAGGTTCCACACACAGCTTGTCAAGGGCCCTGAGACCCCCTGAACGACTCGAGAGGCAAGCAGAGTTCCGTTACTCAGACAAGACGAGGCCTGACTCTCCTGTCCCAACTCTGCAGGGACCCTGCGGTCGGAGTCAGAAATGGAGAGGAAGCCTGAGGTTCCTGCCTCCAATCGAGATGAGGCCCTCTTTCATTTCGTCAAACCTAGTGGAGTCCCGAGAGGCCCCTCTAACTCCTCAGTATCCCTCACCTCTCAGAGGCACCTGGGAAGTTCCCTAAGGTCCCCTGTAGAGGTCGAGGGAAACGAGTGTTTCCCGCCCCAACCCAAGAAAGACCTTGAGAGTCCTTCTTAAATGCCTCTTGAGGCCCTAGTCCCTCCCATGACTCGAGAGCAATGACGCGATCTGCCTGGCCACACGCATGGAGTCAGGCTTCTCTGGCGCTGCACAAGAGGCTCCCTGAACTCCCCATCATATCTCGTGAGAAACCCCACACTGGCGCCGCAGCTCGAGAAAACCCATGAGACGCCCCCATCATCTCGAGAGGAGGGCCATCTTTAACTGCATGGTATGCAGATCAAGCGTGAACCTTCTGTCGAAGCTACACAGGACTCTTGACTCCCTTTAGGCCACTCATTGGGCTCCAAGAGTTACGTGTCGCGACTCGAGAGGATAGTGGAGTCCTTTGCTTCCACTCGAGACGAGGCGTGACCCACCGGGTGAGACTGGAATGCGACCCCGATATCCCTGTCGCCCCTGGAGAGGAACATTACGTCCTGGACCCAAGCCTAGATGAGGACTCTTTGCCCTGAAGTGACTCGAGAGCAACCCCCAGCTCTCTCTGACAAGTTGAATGGAAGATTGGACTTCCTGGGCCAACACAAGAGGAAGCCTGAATTCCCCGTTGTAACTCAAGAATCCCGCCTCAACTCGAGAAAAACCACGTGTTTCCCTCGTCATCGCAATATGAGGCCCTTGCCCGCTAGAGCATCTCCAGAGAATTCCCACGTTCCGTCTTGAAGTGCGAAACTGTACTTGGCAGCCTTGATGCGACCTCAAAAGTGCCGTGACATACCGGTCTCACTCGAGGGGACCACCGAGGTTCCCGGCACCACTTCATCTGAGCCCCTTCTCCCCTTCTGATCGCGAGCGGTGGGTCGATTCCCCTGCTTTGTCTGCAAGGGGTTCCCGACCTTCCCGGCGCACCTCAGGATGAGGCCGGTATCCCGAGGAAATTCGAGACGTAGCCTCGTGGGTGGTACCACATGCTGAAAGACCCCAATTTTCCAGTACGCTCTTGAAAAGAACCCGATGCCCGGAAACCTCTTTGAAGGCAACCCTGTGGATAAAGGCACAACACGAAGGGGCACTGACACCCCCGTGCATCGTCCGGAAAACCCCGCAGGTTCCACACTCAGCTCAACAAGTGGCCTGTCACTCCGTGAACAACTCGAAAGGCAAGGGGAAATCCATTCCTCCACAGAAGACGAGGCGTGACTCTCTTGTCCATACTCTGCAGGTACCCTGCGACCCTAGTCAGAAATGGAGAGGACCCCTGACGTTCCTGCCTCCATTCGAGATGAGGCCCTCTTCGATTGCACCAAACCCAGTTGAGTAACGAAGGGCCCCTCCCAAATCCACAGTGTCCCTGACTTCTCAGAGGCACCCTTAGAAGTTGCCTGAGGTCACCGACACAAATCAAGGGAACCCAGGGTTCCCTGCCGCAACCCGAGAAAGACCTCAAGAGTCTTTCTTCAATGCGTCTTGAGGCCCGATTCGCCTACTATGACTCGAGAGCAATCACGCACTCCCCTTCACCACACGCACGGAGACCTGACGTCCCTAGCACCACACGAGAGGCTCTCTGAGCTCCCTGTTGTACCTCGTGAGAAATCTGATACTGGCGCCGCAGCTGGAGAAAACCCACGAGATGCCCCCGTCATCGCAAGATGAGGGCCTTTTTTCCTGCATGGCCAGGAAAACAATCCCGAGTCATCTCTCCAAACTCCATAGGAGGCTTCACTCCCTTTACGCCACGCAGTGGGCTCCAAGAGATACCCGTCGTGACTCGACAGGAGAGCGGAGTCCTTTTTTTCCCCTCAAGACGAGGCCTGACTCTCCGGGTGAGTCGAGAATGCAACCCTGAGATCTCTGTTGGCCCAGTAGTGGAACACTAGGTCCTGGACACAAGCGTAGATGAGGTCTATTTTGCCCTGCAGTGACTGGAGAGCAATCCCCAGTTCTAACTTGCAACTCGAATGGAATACTGGATTTTCCTGGCGCCACACAAGAGGCTCCCTGAGATCCCCGTGGTACTTCATGAGACACCCCACACTGGCGCCGCAGCTCGAGAAAACCCACGAGACGCCACCGTCATCTCGAGATGAGGGCCTTCTTTTCCTGCATGGCCTGGAGTCCAATCCCGAGTCCTCTCTCCAAACTCCACAGGAGGCTTGACTCCCTTTAGTACACACAGTGGGCTCCAAGAGATACCCATTGCGACTCGAGACGAGAGCGGAATTCTTTGCTTACCCTCGAGGTGAGAACTGACTCCCCGGATGAGTCTGGAATGCAAACCCGAGATCCCTGTCGCCCCTGGAGAGCAACGTTAGATCCTGGACACAAGCCTAGATTAGGTCTCTTTTGCCCTGCAGTGACTCTAGCGCAATCCCCAGCTCCCCCTCGCAACCCGAATGGAAGATTGGATTTCAAGGCCAACAAGAGGAAGCCTAAATTCCCGGTCATAACTCGAGAATCCCGCCACAACTCGAGCAAAACCACATGGTTCTCCCGTCATCGCAAGATGAGGCCCTTGCCCGCTACAGCGTTTCAAAAGATGTCCCAGGTTCCGTCTTGAAATGCGAAACGGTACTTGGCACCCTTGATGCGACCCCAAAAGTCCCCCAACACGCCGGTCTCACTCAAGGGGAACACCGAGGTTCCCGGCACCACTTCATTTAAGCCCCTTCTCCCCTCCTGATCGTGACCGGTGGGTCGATTCCCCTGCTTTGTCTGCAAGGGGGCCCGACCTTCCCTGCACAACTCAGGATGAGGCCGGTCTCATGGGGAAATTCGATACGTAGCTTTGTGGGTGGTGCCACTTGCCGAAAGACTCCAATTTCCCGGTCCGCTCTTGATAAGAATCCGATGCTCGGACACCTCTTGGAAGGCAGCCTTGAGTATGAAGGTACAACACGAAGGGGCACTAACACACCTGTGCATCATCCGGAAAAACGGGCAGGTTACACACACAGCTCGACAAGTGGCCTGTCACCTCGAGAACAACTCGAGAGGCAAGAGGAGTCCCATCCTCCAGAAAAGACGAGGCCTGACTCTCCTGTACCAACATGCAGGGACCTTGCGATCTGAGTCAGAAATGGAGAGGAACACTGAGGTTCCTGCTTCAACTCGAGATGAGTCCCTCTTACATTCCACCAAATGCAGAGGAGTCTCGAGAGGCCCCTCCAAACTGCACAGTATCCCTGACTTCTCAGAGGCACTCTGAGAAGCTCCCTGAGGTCGCAGGCACAAGTCAAGGGAACCCTGGGTTTTATGCAGTGACCCGAGAAAGACCTCGAGAGTCCTTCTTCAACCCGTCTTGAGGCCCGATTACCCTACCATGACTTGAGAGCAATGACGAGCTCCCCCTAGCCATCTCATGGGGACCTGACTTCCCTGGCGCCACACGAGAGGCTCCCTGAGCTCCCTCTCGTACCTCGTCAGAAACCCGGCACTAGCGCAGCAGTCTAGAAAACCCACGAGACGCCGCCATCATCGCGAGATGAGGGCCTTCTTTTCCTGCATGGCCTGGAGAGGAATCCCGAGTCCTCTATCCAAACACCACAGGAGGCTTGACTCCCTTTAGGGCACACAGTGGGCTCCAAGAGATACCCATCGCGACTCAAAAGGACAGCGGAGTTCTTTGCTTCCCCTCGAGACGAGGCCTGATTCCCCGGGTGAGTCTGGTATGCAACCCCAAGATCCCTGTCGCCCCTAGGGACGAACATTAAGTCCTGGACACAAGCCTAGATGAGGTCTATTTTGCCCTGCAGTGACTCGAGAGCAATCCCCAGCTCTCCCTTTAAACTCGAATGGAAGATAGGACTTCCCTGGCCCAACACATGAGGAAGACTGTATTCCCCGTCGAAACTCGAGAATCCCGCCACAACTCGAGAAACGCCACGTGGTTCCCCCGTCATCCCAAGATGAGGCCCTTGCCCCCTACAGCGTCTCAAGAGAAGTCCCACGTTCCGTCGTGAAGTGCGAAACGGTATTGGCACCCTTGATGCGACCTCAAAAGTTCCTCGACACACCAGTCTGACTCGAGGAGAACACCGAGGTTCCTGGCACCACTACATCTGGGCCCCTTCTCCCCTCCTGATCGCGACAGGAGGGTCGATTCCCCTGTTTTGTCTTGAAGGGGTTCCCGCCTTTCCCGGTGCATCTCAGGATGAGGCCAGTCTCACGAGGATATTCGAGACATAGCCACGTGGATGGTGACACATGCCAAAAGACCCCGATTTCCCGGTCCGCTCTTGATAAGATCCTGATGCCCGGACACCTCTTTGAAGATAACCCTTTTGATGAAGGCACAACACTTAGGGGCACTGACACCCCTGGGTATCGTCCGGAGAAACCCGCAGGTACCACACACAGCTCGAGAAGTGACCTGTCACCCCGTGAACAACTGGAGAGGCAAGCAGAGTTCCATTCCTCCACACAAGACGAGGCCTGACTCTCCTGTTCGAACTCTGCAGCGAAACTGCGATCCGAGTCAGATCTGGCCCAGGGGAAGTCAGGAGAGGAAACATGAGTTTCCTGCCTCCACTCGAGATGAGGCCCTCTTCCATTGCACCGAACCCAGTGGAGTCCCGAGAGACCCCTCCCAACTGCACAGTATCCCTGACTTCTCAGAGGCACCCTTAGACCTTCCTGAGATCACCGGCACAAGTCGAGGGAACCAAGGGTTTCCTGCCCCAACCCGTAAAAGACCTCGAGAGTCCTTCTTCAACGCGTCTTGAGGTGCCATTCCCCTACCATGACTCGAGAGCAATGACGCGCTCCCCCTAGCCACGCGCATAGAAACCTGACTTCCCTGGCACCACAGGAGAGGCTCCCTGAGCTCCCCATTATACCTCGTGAGCAACACCACACTGGAGCCACAGCTCGAGAATACCCACGAGACGCCCCAGTCCTCACGAGATGAGGGCCTTCTTTTGCTGTATGGCCTGGAGAGCAATCCTGAGTCCTCTCTCCAAACTCCACAGGAGGCTTGACTCATTTTAGGCCACGCAGTGAGCTCCAAGATATACCCGTCGCGACTTGACAGGAGAGCGGTGTCCTTGGCTTCCCCTCGAGATGAGGCCTGACTCCCCGGGTGAGTCGAGAATGCAATGCTGAGATCGCTTTCGCCCCAGCAGAGGAACATTAGGTCCTGGACACAAGCCTAGATGAGGTCTATTTGGCCCTGCAGTGTCTCGAGAGCAATCCCCAGTTCTAACTCACAATTCGAATGAAAACTGGACTTCCCTGGGCCAGTTGAAGAGGAAGCCTGAATTCCCGGTTGTAACTCGAGAATCCCGCCCCAACTCAAGAAAAACCACGTGGTTCCCCCGTCATCGAAAGATGAGGCCCTTGCCCGCTACAGCGTCTCAAGAGAAGTCCCACGTTCCGTATTGAAGAGCGAAAAGTTACTTGGAACCCTTGATGCGACCCCAAAAGTTCCCCGACATACCAGTCTCACTTGAGGAGAACACCGAGGTTCCCGGCACCACTTCATCTGAGACTCTTCTCCCCTCTTGATCGCGACAGGAGGTTCGATTCCCCTGCTTTGTCTGGAAGGCGTTCCCGACCTTCCTGGCGCACATCAAGATGAGGCCAGTCTCACGACGAAATTCGAGACATAGCCTCGTGGGTGGTGCGGCATGCCAAAAGACCCCGATTCCCTGGTCCGCTCTTGATAAGAACCCGATGGCAGAACCCAACTCGAAGGCAATCCTGTGGAACAAGGCACAACACGAAGGGGCAGTGACACCCCAGTGCATCGTCCAGAAAAACCCGCAAGTTCCACATACAAATCGACAAGTGGCCTGTCACCCCATGAACAACGCGAGAGTCAAGCGGAGTTCCATTCCTCCACACAAGACGAGGCCTGACTCTCCTGTCCCAGCTCTGCAGGGACTCTGCGATCCGAGTCAGATCCGGCGCATTCGAAGCCAGGAGAGGAACCCTGAGGTTCCTGCCTCAACTTGTCATGAGGCCCTCTTCCATTGCACCAAACCCAGTGGAGTTCCGAGAGGCCCCTCCCAACTCCACAGTGACCCTGACTTCTCAGAGGCACGCTGAGAAGCTTCCTGAGGTCACTGGCACAAGTCGATGGAACCCAGGGTTTCCTGCTTCAACCCAAGAAAGACCTCGAGAGTCCTTCTTTAACACGTTTTCAGGCCCAATTCCCCTACCATGACTCGAGAACAATGACGGGCTCCCTCTCACCACGTGCATAGAGACCTGACTGCCCTGGCACCACATGAGAGGCTCACTGAGCTCCCAGTCTTACTTCCTGAGAAACCCCACACTAGCGCCACAGCTCGAGAAAACCTACGAGACGCCCCAGTCATCGGGAGACGAGGGCCTTCATTTCCTGCATTGCCTGGAGAGCAATCCCGTGTCCTCCCTCCAAACACCAGAGGAGGTTTGACTCCCTTTAAGCCACTCAGTGGGCTCCAAGACATACCCATCCGACTCGAGAGGAGAGCAGAGTCCTTTGCTTCCCCTCGAGACGAGGCCTGACTCCAGGGTGAGTCTGGAATGCAACCCCGAGATTCCTGTCGCCCCTTGACATGAACATTAGGTCCTGCACACAAGCCTTGGTGGGGTCTCTTTTGCCTTCAGTGACTAGAGCGCACCTCCAGCTCTTCCTCGAATCTCGAATGGAAGATAAGACTTTTGTGGGCCAACACAAGAGGAAGCATGAATTCCCTATGGTAACTCAAATATCCCACCGCAACTAGAGAAAAACCAAGTGGTTCCCCAGTCATTCCAAGATGAGGCCCTTGCCCGCTGGAGCACCCCAAGAGAAGTCCCACGTTCCAATTTGAAGAGAGAAACGGTACTTGGAACGCGTTATGCGACCCCAAAAGTTACCCGACATACCTGTCTCACTTGAGGGAAACACCGAGGTTCCCAGCAGCACTTCATCTGAGCCACTTCTCTCCTCCTGATCGCCACAGGAGGGTCGAATCCTCTGCTTTGTCTGGAAGGGTTTCATGACCTTCGCGGCACACCTCAGGATGAGGCCGGTTTCATGAGGAAATTCGAGATTAGCCAGGTGGGTGGTGCCAAATGCTGAACGACCCCGATTTCCCAGTCCGCTCTTCATAAGAACACGATGCCCGGACACCTCTTCGAAGGCAACCCTGTGGATGAAGACACAAAACGAAGGGTCACTGACACCCCCATGCATCGTCTGGAAAAACCTGCAGATTTCACACACAGTTTGACAAGGGGCCTGAAACCCCATGAACAACTCAAGAGGCAAGCGGAGTTCCATTCCTCAGAAAAGACATAGCCTGACTCTCCTGTCCCAACTCTGCAGGGACACTACGATCAGAGTCAGAATTGGAGAGGAAGACTGAGGTTCCTGACTCCACTCGAGATGAGGCCCTCTTCCATTGCGACAAACCCAGTGGAGTCCCGAGAGGCCCCACCAACACCACAGCGACCCTCACCTCTCATAGGCACCCTGGGAAGTTCCCTCAGGTCCCCGACAAAAGTCGGGGGAAACGAGGGTTTCCCGCTGCAACCCGAGAAAGACATCGAGAGTCCTTCTTCAACGCGTCTTGAGGCCCTAGTCCCCTCCCATGACTCGAGAACAATGACGCGCTCCTTCTCGCCACGTGCATGGAGACATGACTTCCCTGGCGCCGCACGAGAGGCTCCCTGAGATCCTCGTCGTGCCTCGGGAGAAAACCCCCACGGGTGCCGCAGCTCGAGGAAACCCCTGAGATGCCACCGTCCTCGCGAGGTGAGGGCCGTCTTTTCCTGCCTGGCCTGGAGAGCAATCAGGAGTCCTCTCTCAAAAGTGAAGAGGAGGCTGGACGCCCTTGAGGCCACTCAGGGGGCAGCAAGATATCAGCGTCGCGACTCGGGAGGAGAGCGGAGTCCTTTGCTTCCTCTCGAGGCGAGGCCTGACTCCCCGGGGGAGCATGGGATGCAACCCCGAGATCCTTGTCTTCCCTGGAGAGGAGCATTAGGTCCTGGACACACGCCTAGATGAGGTCTCTTTGGCCCTGCAGTGACTCGAGCGCAACCCCCAGCTTTCCCTCGCCAGTAGAATAGAAGGTTGGGTTACCCAGGGCCGACACAAGAGGAAGCCTGTAATCCCCTGTCGTAACATGAGAATCCCGCCGCAACTCGAGAAAAACCACGTGGTTCCCATCTCTTGGCAAGATGAGGCACTTGCCCGTGACAGCGTCTCAAGGGAAGTCCCCTGTTCTGCCCTGAAGTGCAAAACGGAACCTGACAGCCTTCATGCGACCCCAAAAAGTTCCCCGATACGCCGGGTTCCCTCGAGGGGAACACCGAGGGTCCCGGCACCGCTTCCTCTGAGCCCCTTCTCCCCTACTGATCGCGACAGGAGAGGCGATTCCCCTGCGTGGTCTGGAAGGGGTTCCCGGACTTGCCGGCGCACCTCAAGAGGAGGCCGGTCACACGAGGACATTCGAGACGAGCCACGTGGGTGGTGCCACATGCCGAACGAGCCCGATTCCCCGGTCCGCTCTTGAGAAGAACCCGATGACGGACCCCTCTTCGAAGGCAACCCTGTGGGTGAAGGCACAGCCCGAAGCGGCACTGACACCCCCGTGCATCGTCCGGAAACAACCGCGGGTTCCACACACAACTCGACGAGGGGCCTGTGGCCCTCTGAACAACTCGAGAGGCAAGCGGGGTTCCCTTCCTCAGACAAGATGAGGCCTGACTCTCCTGTCCCAACTCTTCAGGGACCCTACGGTCGGAGTCCGAAACGGAGAGGAAGCCTGGGCTTCCTGCCTCCCCTCGGGTGAGGCCCTCTTTCGTTGCGCCAGACCCAGCGGAGTCCCGAGAGGCCCCGCCACCTCTACAGGATCCCTCGCCTCTCAGAGGCACCCTGGGAAGTTCCCTAAGGTCCCCGGCAGAAGGCGAGGGAAACGAGGGTCTCCTGCCGCCCCCCGAGAAAGACCTCGAGAGTCCTTCTTCAACGCGTCTCGAGGCCCTAGTCCCCTCCCGTGACTCGAGAGCCAGGACGCGCTCCCCCTCGCCACGCGCATGGAGACCTGACTTCCCTGGCGCCGCACAAGAGGCTTCCTGAGATCCTCGTCGTGCCTAGGGAGAAAACCCCTAGGGGCGCCACAGCTTGTGGAAACCCCTGAGACACCGCATCCTCGCGAGCAGAGGGCCTTCTTTTCCTGCATGGCCTGGAGAGCAATCCCGGGTCCTGTCTCCAAACTAAAGAGGAGGCTGGACTCCCTTGAGGCCACTCAGGGTGATACCAGAGACCCGCATCGCGACTCGAGAGGAGAGCGGAGTCCTTGGCTTCCCCTCGAGACGAGGCCTGACTGCCCGGGGGAGCATGGAATGCAACCCCGAGATCCCTGCCTTCCCTGGAGAGGAATATTAGGTCCCGGACACACGCCGTGGTGAGGTCTCTTGGGCCCTGCAGTGACTCGAGTGCAACCCCCAGCTTTCCCTCGCAACTCGAGGGGAAGATTGGGCTTCCCAGGGCCAACCCAAGAGGAAGCCTAAGATACCCGTCGTAACTCGAGAATCCCGCCGCAACTCGAGAAAAACCACGTGGTTCCCAACTCTTCGCAAGATGAGGCCCTTGCCCGCGACGGCGTCTCAAGGGAAGTCCCCAGTTCCGCCCTGAAGGGCGAAACGGTCCCTGACAGCCTTCCTGCGACCCCCAAAAGTCCCCCGACACGCCGGGGTCCCCCGAGGGGAACACCGAGCGTCCCGGCACCGCTTCCTCTGAGCCCCTTCTCCCCTCCTGATCGCGACAGGAGAGGCGATTCCCCTGCGTGGTCTGGAAGGGGTTCTCGGCCTTCCCGGCGCACCTCAGGATGAGGCCGGTCTCACGAGGAAATTCGAGACAAGCCACGTGGGTGGGGCCACATGCCGAACGCCCCCGGTTCCCCGGTCCGCCCTTGAGAAGGACCCGAGGCCCGGACCCCTCTTCGAAGGCAACCCTGTGGGTGAAGGCACAACACGAAGGGGCACTGCCACCCCCGTGCATCGTCCGCAAAGACCCGCGGGTTCCACACACAGCTCGACGAGGGGCCTGAGACCCCCTGAGCAACTCGAGAGGCCAGCGGGGTTCCCTTCCTCAGACAAGACGAGGCCTGACTCTCCTGTCCCAACTCTGCAGGGACCCTGCGGTCGGAGTCCGAAACGGAGAGGAAGCCTGAGGTTCCTGCCTGCCCTCGAGGTGAGGCCCTCTTCCGTTGCGCCAGACGCAGCGGAGTCCCGAGGGGTCCCGCCACCTCCACAGGATCCCTCGCCTCTCAGAGGCACCCTGGGAAGTTCCCTAAGGTCCCCGGCAGAAGGCGAGGGACACGAGGGTTTCCCGCCGCCCCCCCGAGAAAGACCTCGAGAGTCCTTCTTCAACGCGTCTCGAGGCCCTAGTCCCCTCCCGTGACTCGAGAGCCAGGACGCGCTCCCCCTCGCCACGCGCATGGAGACCTGACTTCCCTGGCGCCGCACGAGAGGCTCCCTGAGATCCTCGTCGTGCCTCGGGAGAAAACCCCCACGGGCGCCGCAGCTCGAGGAAACCCCTGAGACGCCCCCGTCCTCGCGAGCTGAGGGCCTTCTTTTCCTGCATGGCCTGGAGAGCAATCCCGGGTCCTCTCTCCAAACGGAAGAGGAGGCTGGACTCCCTTGAGGCCGCTCAGGGGGCTCCAAGAGACCCGCGTCGCGACTCGAGAGGAGAGCGGAGTCCTTGGCTTCCCCTCGAGACGAGGCCTGACTCCCCGGGGGAGCCTGGAATGCAACCCCGAGATCCCTGCCTTCCCTGGAGAGGAATATTAGGTCCCGGACACACGCCTAGGTGAGGTCTCTTCGGCCCTGCAGTCAGTCGAGCGCAACCCCCAGCTTTCCCCCGCAACCCGAGGGGAAGATTGGGCTTCCCAGGGCCAACCCAAGGGGAAGGCTGAGATCTCCGTCGTAACTCGAGAATGCCGCCGCAACTCGAGAAAAACCACGTGGTTCCCACCTCTTGGCAAGATGAGGCCCTTGCCCGCGACGGCGTCTCAAGGGAAGTCCCCTGTTCCGCCCTGAAGGGCGAAACTGTCCCTGACAGCCTTCCTGCGACCCCCAAAAGTCCCCCGACACGCCGGGGTCCCCCGAGGGGAACACCGAGGGTCCCGGCACCGCTTCCTCTGAGCCCCTTCTCCCCTCCTGATCGCGACAGGAGAGGCGATTCCCCTGCGTGGTCTGGAAGGGATTCCCGGCCTTCCCGGCGCATCTCAGGATGAGGCCGTCCGCACAAGGAAATTCGAGATGAGCCACGGGGGTGGTGCCACATGCCGATCGACCTCAATTTCCCGGTCCACTCTTGAGAAGAACCCGTTGCACGGACACCTCTTCGAAGGCAACCCTGTGGGTGATGGCACAACACGAAGGGGCACTGACACTCCCGTGCATTGTCCAGAAACACCCGTGGGTTCCACACACAGCTTGAAGAGGGGCCTGAGACCACCTGAGCAACTCGAGAGGCAAGCGGAGTTCCCTTCCTCAGACAAGACGAGGCCTAACTCTCTGCTCCCAACTCTGCAGGGACCCTGAGGTCGGAGGGTCGGAGTCAGAAACAGAGAGGAAGCCTGAGGTTCCTGCCTCCCCTCGAGATAAGGCCCTCTTCCATTGTGACAACCCCAGCGGAGTCCCGAGAGGCCCCTCCCATCTCCACAGTATCCCTGACTTCTCATAGGCATTCTGAGAAGCTCCTTGAGGCCACCGGCAAAAGTCGACGGAAATAAGAGTTTCCTGTCACAACCGAAGAAAGACCTCGAGAGTCCTTCTTCAATGCGTCTTGAGGTCAGATTCCCCTACCATAGCTCGAGAGCAATATTGCGGTCCCCCTCGCCACGCACATGGAGACCTGACTTCCCTGGCACCACACGAGAGGCTCCCTGAGCTCCCCGTCCTACCTCGTGTGAAACCCCACACTGGCGCCGCAGCTCGAGAAAACCCACAAGATCCCTCCGTCATCGCGAGATGAGGGCCATCTTTTCCTGCATGGCCTGGAGAGCAGTCCCAAGTCCTCTCTCCAAACTTCACAGGAGGCTTGACTCCCTTTAGGCCACAAAGTGGGCTCCAAGAGGTGCCCGTCGCGACTCGAAAGGAGAGCGGAGTCCTTTGCTTCCCTTCGACATGAGGCCTGACTCCCTGGGTGAGTCTGGAATGCAAACCTGAGATCCCTGTGGCCCTTGGAGAGGAACATTAGGTCCTGGACACAAGCCTAGATGAGGTCTCCTTTGCCCTGCAGTGACTCGAGTGCAACCCCCAGCTCTCCCTCGCAACTCGAATGGATGATTGGACTTCCCTGGCCCAACACAAGAGGAAGCCTGAAATCCCCGTCGTAACTCGAGAATCCCGCCGCAACTCGAGAAAAACCACGTGGCTCCCCCGTCATCGCAAGATGAGGCCCTTGGCCGCTACAGCGTATCAAGAGAAGTCCCACGTTCCATCCTGAAGTACAAAACGGTACTTGGCACCCTTGATGCGACCCCCAAAGTTCCCTGACATACCGGTCTCACTCGAGGGAAACACCAAAGTTCACGGCACCACTTCCTGTGAGCCCCTTCACCCCTCCTGATCGCGACAGAAGGGTCGATTCCCATGTTTTGTCTGCAAGGGGTTCCCGACGTTCCCCGCGAACCTCCGGATGAGGCCGGTCTCATGAGGAAATTCGAAAAGTAGCCTCATGGTTGGTGCCATATGCTGAAAGATCCCGAATTCCCGGTCCACTCTAGATAAGAACCTGACGCCCGGACATCTCTTCGAAGGCAACCCTGTGGATGAAGGCACAACACGAAGGGACACTGACATCCCCATGCATCGTCTGGAAAAACCCGCAGATTCCACTCACAGCTCCAAATGTGGACTGTCACCTCGTGAACAACTCGAGAGGCAAGTGAAGTTGCATTCCTTCACACAAGACGAGGCCTTACTCTCCTGTCCCAACTCTTCAGGGACCCTGCAATTGGAGTCAGAAATGGAGAGGAACCCTGAGGTTCCTGCCTCAACTAGAGAAGAGGCCCTCTTCCATTGAACCAAACTCAGTGGTGTCCCGAGAGGCCCCTCCCAACACCACAGTATCCCTGAATTCTCAGAGGCTCCCTGAGAAGCTACCTGAGGTCACTGGCACAAGTCGAGGGAACCCAGAGTTTCCTGAAGTAACCCGAGAAAGACTTGGAGAGTCCCTTTTCAACGTCTCTTGATGCCCGATTCCCCTACCATGACTCCAGAGCAAGGACGCGCTCCCCTCGCCACAAGCAGGAAAACTGACTTCCCTAGTACCACACAAGAGGCTCCCTGAGTACCCCATCGTACCTCGTGAGAAAACCCACACTGGCGCCGCAGTTTGAGAAAAACCACAAGATGCCCCCGTCAAGGAGAGATGGGGGCCTTCTTTTCCTGCCTGACCTGGAGAGCAATTCCTGGTCCTCTCTCCAAACTTCACAGGAGTATTGACTCCCTTTAGGCCACTCAGTTGGGTCCAAGAAATACCCGGTGCGACTCGAGAGGAGAGCGGAGTCCTTTGCTTCCCTGGAGACGAGGCCTGACTCCCCGGGTGAGTTTGGAATGCAACCCCGAGATCCCTGTCGCCCCTGGAGTGGAACATTTTGTCCTAGACACAAGCCTAGATGAGGTCTATTTTGCCCTACAGTGACTCGAGAGCAACCTCCATCTCTCCCTCACAATTTGAATGGAAGATTGGTCTTCCCACGGTCAACACAAGAGGAAGTCTGAATTTCCCATCGTAATTCGAGAATTCAGCCTCAAGTCTTAAAAACCATGTGGTTCCCCCTTCCTCCCAATATGAGGCCCTTGCCAGCTAGAGTCTCAAGAGAAGTCCCACGTTCCATCTTAAAGTTCGAAATGCTACTTGGCACCCTTGATGCGACCCCAAAGTTCCCCAACATACCGGTCTCACTCCAAGGGAACACCGAAGTTCCTGGTGTCTCCAGGGAAGTCCCATATTCCGTCCTTAAGTGCGAAACAGTACTTGACACCCTTGATGCGACCGCAAAAGTTCCCCGACACGCTGGGTTCCCTCGAGGGGAACACCGAGGGTCCCGGCACCACTTCATCTGAGCCCCTTCTCCCCTCCTGATCGCGACAGGAGAGTCGATTCCCCTGCTTTGTCTGGAAGGGGTTCCCGGCCTTCCTGGCGCACCTCAGGATGAGGCCGGTCTCAGGAGGAAATTCGAGACTAGCCACGTGTGAGGTGCCACGTGCCGAACGACCCCGATTTTCCGGTCCGCTCTTGATAAGAACCCGATGCCCGGACACCTCTTCGAAGGCAACCCTGTGGGTGAAGGCACAACACGAAGGGGCACTGACACCCCCGTGCATCATCCGGAAAAACCCGCAGGGTCTACACACAGCTCGACAAGGGGCCTGAGACTCCCAGAACAACTCGAGAGGTAACCAGAATTCCATTCCTCAGACAAGACGAGGCATGACTCTCCTGTCCCAACACTGCAGGGACCGTGCAGTCAGAGTCCGAAACCGAGAGGAAGCCTGAGGTTCCTGCCTCCCCTCGAGATGAGGCCCTCTTCCATTGCGCCGAACCCAGCAGAGTCCCGAGAGGCCCTGCCAACTACACAGCATCCCTCACCTCTCAGAGGCACCGTGGGAAGTTCCCTAAGGTCCGCTGCAGAAGTCGAGGGAAACGAGGGTTTCCCGCCGCAACCCAAGAAAGACCTCGAGAGTCCTTCTTCAACGCCTCTTGAGGACCTAGCCGCTTCCCATGACTCGAGAGTGATGACCAGCTCCCCCTCGCCATGCGCATGGAGACCTGACTTCCCTGGCGCCGCACGAGAGGCTCCCTGAGGTCCTCGTCGTGCCTCGTGAGAAAACCCCCATGGGCGCAGCAGCCTGAGGAAACCCATGAGACGCCCCCGTCATCGCGAGATGAGGGCCTTCTTTTCCTGCCTGGCCTGGAGAGCAATCCCGAGTCCTCTCTCCAAACTGAAGAGGAGGCTCGACACCCTTCAGTCCACTCAGTGGGCTCCAAGAGATCCGTGTCGCGACTTGAGAGGAAAGCGGAGTCCTTTGCTTCCCCTCCAGGCGAGTCCTGACTCCCCGGGGGAGTCTGGAATGGAAACCCTGGATCCCTGTCTTCCCTTGAGAGGAATATTAGGTCCTGGACACACGCCTCGATGAGGTCTCTTTGGCCCTGTAGTGACTCGAGCAGAACCCCCAGCTTTCCATCGCAACTCGAATTGAAGATTGGGCTTCCCAGGGCCAACCCAAGAGAGACCTGAAATTCCTGTCGTTTTCGAGAATCCTGATGCAACTCAAGAAAAACGACGTGGTTCCAACGTCTTCACAGGATGAGGCCCTTGCCCGCTACAGCGTCTCCAGGGAAGTCCCATGTTCCGTCCTGAAGTGGGAAACGGTACTTGGCTCCCTTGATGCGACACCTAAAGTTCCCTGAAACGCCGGGTTCCCTCGAGTGGAACACCGAGGGTCCCGGCACCACTTCATCTGAGCCCCATCTCCCCTCCTGATCGCGACAGGAGAATCGATTCCCCTACTTTGTGTGGAAGGGGTTCCCGGCCTTCCTGGCGCACCTCAGGATGATGCTGGTCTCATGAGGAAATTCGAGATGAGCCACGTGGTTGGTGCCACATGCCGAATGACCCCGATTTCCCGGTCCGCTCTTGAAATGAACCCGATGCCCGGACACCTCTTTGAAGGCAACCCTGTGGGGGAAGGCACAAAACGAAGGGGCACTGACACCCCCATGCATCTTCTGGAAACACCCGCAGGTTCCACACACAGCTTGTCAAGGGCCCTGAGACCCCCTGAACGACTCGAGAGGCAAGCAGAGTTCCGTTACTCAGACAAGACGAGGCCTGACTCTCCTGTCCCAACTCTGCAGGGACCCTGCGGTCGGAGTCAGAAATGGAGAGGAAGCCTGAGGTTCCTGCCTCCAATCGAGATGAGGCCCTCTTTCATTTCGTCAAACCTAGTGGAGTCCCGAGAGGCCCCTCTAACTCCTCAGTATCCCTCACCTCTCAGAGGCACCTGGGAAGTTCCCTAAGGTCCCCTGTAGAGGTCGAGGGAAACGAGTGTTTCCCGCCCCAACCCAAGAAAGACCTTGAGAGTCCTTCTTAAATGCCTCTTGAGGCCCTAGTCCCTCCCATGACTCGAGAGCAATGACGCGATCTGCCTGGCCACACGCATGGAGTCAGGCTTCTCTGGCGCTGCACAAGAGGCTCCCTGAACTCCCCATCATATCTCGTGAGAAACCCCACACTGGCGCCGCAGCTCGAGAAAACCCATGAGACGCC
This sequence comes from Bubalus kerabau, assembly GCF_029407905.1. Taxonomy (NCBI): domain Eukaryota; kingdom Metazoa; phylum Chordata; class Mammalia; order Artiodactyla; family Bovidae; genus Bubalus; species Bubalus kerabau. The sequence continues at coordinate 36,732 of NW_026577905.1, forward strand.
CCCATCATCTCGAGAGGAGGGCCATCTTTAACTGCATGGTATGCAGATCAAGCGTGAACCTTCTGTCGAAGCTACACAGGACTCTTGACTCCCTTTAGGCCACTCATTGGGCTCCAAGAGTTACGTGTCGCGACTCGAGAGGATAGTGGAGTCCTTTGCTTCCACTCGAGACGAGGCGTGACCCACCGGGTGAGACTGGAATGCGACCCCGATATCCCTGTCGCCCCTGGAGAGGAACATTACGTCCTGGACCCAAGCCTAGATGAGGACTCTTTGCCCTGAAGTGACTCGAGAGCAACCCCCAGCTCTCTCTGACAAGTTGAATGGAAGATTGGACTTCCTGGGCCAACACAAGAGGAAGCCTGAATTCCCCGTTGTAACTCAAGAATCCCGCCTCAACTCGAGAAAAACCACGTGTTTCCCTCGTCATCGCAATATGAGGCCCTTGCCCGCTAGAGCATCTCCAGAGAATTCCCACGTTCCGTCTTGAAGTGCGAAACTGTACTTGGCAGCCTTGATGCGACCTCAAAAGTGCCGTGACATACCGGTCTCACTCGAGGGGACCACCGAGGTTCCCGGCACCACTTCATCTGAGCCCCTTCTCCCCTTCTGATCGCGAGCGGTGGGTCGATTCCCCTGCTTTGTCTGCAAGGGGTTCCCGACCTTCCCGGCGCACCTCAGGATGAGGCCGGTATCCCGAGGAAATTCGAGACGTAGCCTCATGGGTGGTACCACATGCTGAAAGACCCCAATTTTCCAGTACGCTCTTGAAAAGAACCCGATGCCCGGAAACCTCTTTGAAGGCAACCCTGTGGATAAAGGCACAACACGAAGGGGCACTGACACCCCCGTGCATCGTCCGGAAAACCCCGCAGGTTCCACACTCAGCTCAACAAGTGGCCTGTCACTCCGTGAACAACTCTAAAGGCAAGGGGAAATCCATTCCTCCACAGAAGACGAGGCGTGACTCTCTTGTCCATACTCTGCAGGTACCCTGCGACCCTAGTCAGAAATGGAGAGGACCCCTGACGTTCCTGCCTCCATTCGAGATGAGGCCCTCTTCGATTGCACCAAACCCAGTTGAGTAACGAAGGGCCCCTCCCAAATCCACAGTGTCCCTGACTTCTCAGAGGCACCCTTAGAAGTTGCCTGAGGTCACCGACACAAATCAAGGGAACCCAGGGTTCCCTGCCGCAACCCGAGAAAGACCTCAAGAGTCTTTCTTCAATGCGTCTTGAGGCCCGATTCGCCTACTATGACTCGAGAGCAATCACGCACTCCCCTTCACCACACGCACGGAGACCTGACGTCCTTAGCACCACACGAGAGGCTCTCTGAGCTCCCTGTTGTACCTCGTGAGAAATCTGATACTGGCGCCGCAGCTGGAGAAAACCCACGAGATGCCCCCGTCATCGCAAGATGAGGGCCTTTTTTCCTGCATGGCCAGGAAAACAATCCCGAGTCATCTCTCCAAACTCCATAGGAGGCTTCACTCCCTTTACGCCACGCAGTGGGCTCCAAGAGATACCCGTTGCGACTCGACAGGAGAGCGGAGTCCTTTTTTTCCCCTCAAGACGAGGCCTGACTCTCCGGGTGAGTCGAGAATGCAACCCTGAGATCTCTGTTGGCCCAGTAGTGGAACACTAGGTCCTGGACACAAGCGTAGATGAGGTCTATTTTGCCCTGCAGTGACTGGAGAGCAATCCCCAGTTCTAACTTGCAACTCGAATGGAATACTGGATTTTCCTGGCGCCACACAAGAGGCTCCCTGAGATCCCCGTGGTACTTCATGAGACACCCCACACTGGCGCCGCAGCTCGAGAAAACCCACGAGACGCCACCGTCATCTCGAGATGAGGGCCTTCTTTTCCTGCATGGCCTGGAGTCCAATCCCGAGTCCTCTCTCCAAACTCCACAGGAGGCTTGACTCCCTTTAGTACACACAGTGGGCTCCAAGAGATACCCATCGCGACTCGAGACGAGAGCGGAATTCTTTGCTTACCCTCGAGGTGAGAACTGACTCCCCGGATGAGTCTGGAATGCAAACCCGAGATCCCTGTCGCCCCTGGAGAGCAACGTTAGATCCTGGACACAAGCCTAGATTAGGTCTCTTTTGCCCTGCAGTGACTCTAGCGCAATCCCCAGCTCCCCCTCGCAACCCGAATGGAAGATTGGATTTCAAGGCCAACAAGAGGAAGCCTAAATTCCCGGTCATAACTCGAGAATCCTGCCACAACTCGAGCAAAACCACATGGTTCTCCCGTCATCGCAAGATGAGGCCCTTGCCCGCTACAGCGTTTCAAAAGATGTCCCAGGTTCCGTCTTGAAATGCGAAACGGTACTTGGCACCCTTGATGCGACCCCAAAAGTCCCCCAACACGCCGGTCTCACTCAAGGGGAACACCGAGGTTCCCGGCACCACTTCATTTAAGCCCCTTCTCCCCTCCTGATCGTGACCGGTGGGTCGATTCCCCTGCTTTGTCTGCAAGGGGGCCCGACCTTCCCTGCACAACTCAGGATGAGGCCGGTCTCATGGGGAAATTCGATACGTAGCTTTGTGGGTGGTGCCACTTGCCGAAAGACTCCAATTTCCCGGTCCGCTCTTGATAAGAATCCGATGCTCGGACACCTCTTGGAAGGCAGCCTTGAGTATGAAGGTACAACACGAAGGGGCACTAACACACCTGTGCATCATCCGGAAAAACGGGCAGGTTACACACACAGCTCGACAAGTGGCCTGTCACCTCGAGAACAACTCGAGAGGCAAGAGGAGTCCCATCCTCCAGAAAAGACGAGGCCTGACTCTCCTGTACCAACATGCAGGGACCTTGCGATCTGAGTCAGAAATGGAGAGGAACACTGAGGTTCCTGCTTCAACTCGAGATGAGTCCCTCTTACATTCCACCAAATGCAGAGGAGTCTCGAGAGGCCCCTCCAAACTGCACAGTATCCCTGACTTCTCAGAGGCACTCTGAGAAGCTCCCTGAGGTCGCAGGCACAAGTCAAGGGAACCCTGGGTTTTATGCAGTGACCCGAGAAAGACCTCGAGAGTCCTTCTTCAACCCGTCTTGAGGCCCGATTACCCTACCATGACTTGAGAGCAATGACGAGCTCCCCCTAGCCATCTCATGGGGACCTGACTTCCCTGGCGCCACACGAGAGGCTCCCTGAGCTCCCTCTCGTACCTCGTCAGAAACCCGGCACTAGCGCAGCAGTCTAGAAAACCCACGAGACGCCGCCATCATCGCGAGATGAGGGCCTTCTTTTCCTGCATGGCCTGGAGAGGAATCCCGAGTCCTCTATCCAAACACCACAGGAGGCTTGACTCCCTTTAGGGCACACAGTGGGCTCCAAGAGATACCCATCGCGACTCAAAAGGACAGCGGAGTTCTTTGCTTCCCCTCGAGACGAGGCCTGATTCCCCGGGTGAGTCTGGTATGCAACCCCAAGATCCCTGTCGCCCCTAGGGACGAACATTAAGTCCTGGACACAAGCCTAGATGAGGTCTATTTTGCCCTGCAGTGACTCGAGAGCAATCCCCAGCTCTCCCTTTAAACTCGAATGGAAGATAGGACTTCCCTGGCCCAACACATGAGGAAGACTGTATTCCCCGTCGAAACTCGAGAATCCCGCCACAACTCGAGAAACGCCACGTGGTTCCCCCGTCATCCCAAGATGAGGCCCTTGCCCCCTACAGCGTCTCAAGAGAAGTCCCACGTTCCGTCGTGAAGTGCGAAACGGTATTGGCACCCTTGATGCGACCTCAAAAGTTCCTCGACACACCAGTCTGACTCGAGGAGAACACCGAGGTTCCTGGCACCACTACATCTGGGCCCCTTCTCCCCTCCTGATCGCGACAGGAGGGTCGATTCCCCTGTTTTGTCTTGAAGGGGTTCCCGCCTTTCCCGGTGCATCTCAGGATGAGGCCGGTCTCACGAGGATATTCGAGACATAGCCACGTGGATGGTGACACATGCCAAAAGACCCCGATTTCCCGGTCCGCTCTTGATAAGATCCTGATGCCCGGACACCTCTTTGAAGATAACCCTTTTGATGAAGGCACAACACTTAGGGGCACTGACACCCCTGGGTATCGTCCGGAGAAACCCGCAGGTACCACACACAGCTCGAGAAGTGACCTGTCACCCCGTGAACAACTGGAGAGGCAAGCAGAGTTCCATTCCTCCACACAAGACGAGGCCTGACTCTCCTGTTCGAACTCTGCAGCGAAACTGCGATCCGAGTCAGATCTGGCCCAGGGGAAGTCAGGAGAGGAAACATGAGTTTCCTGCCTCCACTCGAGATGAGGCCCTCTTCCATTGCACCGAACCCAGTGGAGTCCCGAGAGACCCCTCCCAACTGCACAGTATCCCTGACTTCTCAGAGGCACCCTTAGACCTTCCTGAGATCACCGGCACAAGTCGAGGGAACCAAGGGTTTCCTGCCCCAACCCGTAAAAGACCTCGAGAGTCCTTCTTCAACGCGTCTTGAGGTGCCATTCCCCTACCATGACTCGAGAGCAATGACGCGCTCCCCCTAGCCACGCGCATAGAAACCTGACTTCCCTGGCACCACAGGAGAGGCTCCCTGAGCTCCCCATTATACCTCGTGAGCAACACCACACTGGAGCCACAGCTCGAGAATACCCACGAGACGCCCCAGTCCTCACGAGATGAGGGCCTTCTTTTGCTGTATGGCCTGGAGAGCAATCCTGAGTCCTCTCTCCAAACTCCACAGGAGGCTTGACTCATTTTAGGCCACGCAGTGAGCTCCAAGATATACCCGTCGCGACTTGACAGGAGAGCGGTGTCCTTGGCTTCCCCTCGAGATGAGGCCTGACTCCCCGGGTGAGTCGAGAATGCAATGCTGAGATCGCTTTCGCCCCAGCAGAGGAACATTAGGTCCTGGACACAAGCCTAGATGAGGTCTATTTGGCCCTGCAGTGTCTCGAGAGCAATCCCCAGTTCTAACTCACAATTCGAATGAAAACTGGACTTCCCTGGGCCAGTTGAAGAGGAAGCCTGAATTCCCGGTTGTAACTCGAGAATCCCGCCCCAACTCAAGAAAAACCACGTGGTTCCCCCGTCATCGAAAGATGAGGCCCTTGCCCGCTACAGCGTCTCAAGAGAAGTCCCACGTTCCGTATTGAAGAGCGAAAAGTTACTTGGAACCCTTGATGCGACCCCAAAAGTTCCCCGACATACCAGTCTCACTTGAGGAGAACACCGAGGTTCCCGGCACCACTTCATCTGAGACTCTTCTCCCCTCTTGATCGCGACAGGAGGTTCGATTCCCCTGCTTTGTCTGGAAGGCGTTCCCGACCTTCCTGGCGCACATCAAGATGAGGCCAGTCTCACGACGAAATTCGAGACATAGCCTCGTGGGTGGTGCGGCATGCCAAAAGACCCCGATTCCCTGGTCCGCTCTTGATAAGAACCCGATGGCAGAACCCAACTCGAAGGCAATCCTGTGGAACAAGGCACAACACGAAGGGGCAGTGACACCCCAGTGCATCGTCCAGAAAAACCCGCAAGTTCCACATACAAATCGACAAGTGGCCTGTCACCCCATGAACAACGCGAGAGTCAAGCGGAGTTCCATTCCTCCACACAAGACGAGGCCTGACTCTCCTGTCCCAGCTCTGCAGGGACTCTGCGATCCGAGTCAGATCCGGCGCATTCGAAGCCAGGAGAGGAACCCTGAGGTTCCTGCCTCAACTTGTCATGAGGCCCTCTTCCATTGCACCAAACCCAGTGGAGTTCCGAGAGGCCCCTCCCAACTCCACAGTGACCCTGACTTCTCAGAGGCACGCTGAGAAGCTTCCTGAGGTCACTGGCACAAGTCGATGGAACCCAGGGTTTCCTGCTTCAACCCAAGAAAGACCTCGAGAGTCCTTCTTTAACACGTTTTCAGGCCCAATTCCCCTACCATGACTCGAGAACAATGACGGGCTCCCTCTCACCACGTGCATAGAGACCTGACTGCCCTGGCACCACATGAGAGGCTCACTGAGCTCCCAGTCTTACTTCCTGAGAAACCCCACACTAGCGCCACAGCTCGAGAAAACCTACGAGACGCCCCAGTCATCGGGAGACGAGGGCCTTCATTTCCTGCATTGCCTGGAGAGCAATCCCGTGTCCTCCCTCCAAACACCAGAGGAGGTTTGACTCCCTTTAAGCCACTCAGTGGGCTCCAAGACATACCCGTCCGACTCGAGAGGAGAGCAGAGTCCTTTGCTTCCCCTCGAGACGAGGCCTGACTCCAGGGTGAGTCTGGAATGCAACCCCGAGATTCCTGTCGCCCCTTGGCATGAACATTAGGTCCTGCACACAAGCCTTGGTGGGGTCTCTTTTGCCTTCAGTGACTAGAGCGCACCTCCAGCTCTTCCTCGAATCTCGAATGGAAGATAAGACTTTTGTGGGCCAACACAAGAGGAAGCATGAATTCCCTATGGTAACTCAAATATCCCACCGCAACTAGAGAAAAACCAAGTGGTTCCCCAGTCATTCCAAGATGAGGCCCTTGCCCGCTGGAGCACCCCAAGAGAAGTCCCACGTTCCAATTTGAAGAGCGAAACGGTACTTGGAACGCGTTATGCGACCCCAAAAGTTACCCGACATACCTGTCTCACTTGAGGGAAACACCGAGGTTCCCAGCAGCACTTCATCTGAGCCACTTCTCTCCTCCTGATCGCCACAGGAGGGTCGAATCCTCTGCTTTGTCTGGAAGGGTTTCATGACCTTCGCGGCACACCTCAGGATGAGGCCGGTTTCATGAGGAAATTCGAGATTAGCCAGGTGGGTGGTGCCAAATGCTGAACGACCCCGATTTCCCAGTCCGCTCTTCATAAGAACACGATGCCCGGACACCTCTTCGAAGGCAACCCTGTGGATGAAGACACAAAACGAAGGGTCACTGACACCCCCATGCATCGTCTGGAAAAACCTGCAGATTTCACACACAGTTTGACAAGGGGCCTGAAACCCCATGAACAACTCAAGAGGCAAGCGGAGTTCCATTCCTCAGAAAAGACATAGCCTGACTCTCCTGTCCCAACTCTGCAGGGACACTACGATCAGAGTCAGAATTGGAGAGGAAGACTGAGGTTCCTGACTCCACTCGAGATGAGGCCCTCTTCCATTGCGACAAACCCAGTGGAGTCCCGAGAGGCCCCACCAACACCACAGCGACCCTCACCTCTCATAGGCACCCTGGGAAGTTCCCTCAGGTCCCCGACAAAAGTCGGGGGAAACGAGGGTTTCCCGCTGCAACCCGAGAAAGACATCGAGAGTCCTTCTTCAACGCGTCTTGAGGCCCTAGTCCCCTCCCATGACTCGAGAACAATGACGCGCTCCTTCTCGCCACGTGCATGGAGACATGACTTCCCTGGCGCCGCACGAGAGGCTCCCTGAGATCCTCGTCGTGCCTCGGGAGAAAACCCCCACGGGTGCCGCAGCTCGAGGAAACCCCTGAGATGCCACCGTCCTCGCGAGGTGAGGGCCGTCTTTTCCTGCCTGGCCTGGAGAGCAATCAGGAGTCCTCTCTCAAAAGTGAAGAGGAGGCTGGACGCCCTTGAGGCCACTCAGGGGGCAGCAAGATATCAGCGTCGCGACTCGGGAGGAGAGCGGAGTCCTTTGCTTCCTCTCGAGGCGAGGCCTGACTCCCCGGGGGAGCATGGGATGCAACCCCGAGATCCTTGTCTTCCCTGGAGAGGAGCATTAGGTCCTGGACACACGCCTAGATGAGGTCTCTTTGGCCCTGCAGTGACTCGAGCGCAACCCCCAGCTTTCCCTCGCCAGTAGAATAGAAGGTTGGGTTACCCAGGGCCGACACAAGAGGAAGCCTGTAATCCCCTGTCGTAACATGAGAATCCCGCCGCAACTCGAGAAAAACCACGTGGTTCCCATCTCTTGGCAAGATGAGGCACTTGCCCGTGACAGCGTCTCAAGGGAAGTCCCCTGTTCTGCCCTGAAGTGCGAAATGGAACCTGACAGCCTTCATGCGACCCCAAAAAGTTCCCCGATACGCCGGGTTCCCTCGAGGGGAACACCGAGGGTCCCGGCACCGCTTCCTCTGAGCCCCTTCTCCCCTACTGATCGCGACAGGAGAGGCGATTCCCCTGCGTGGTCTGGAAGGGGTTCCCGGACTTGCCGGCGCACCTCAAGAGGAGGCCGGTCACACGAGGACATTCGAGACGAGCCACGTGGGTGGTGCCACATGCCGAACGAGCCCGATTCCTCGGTCCGCTCTTGAGAAGAACCCGATGACGGACCCCTCTTCGAAGGCAACCCTGTGGGTGAAGGCACAGCCCGAAGCGGCACTGACACCCCCGTGCATCGTCCGGAAACAACCGCGGGTTCCACACACAACTCGACGAGGGGCCTGTGGCCCTCTGAACAACTCGAGAGGCAAGCGGGGTTCCCTTCCTCAGACAAGATGAGGCCTGACTCTCCTGTCCCAACTCTTCACGGACCCTACGGTCGGAGTCCGAAACGGAGAGGAAGCCTGGGCTTCCTGCCTCCCCTCGGGTGAGGCCCTCTTTCGTTGCGCCAGACCCAGCGGAGTCCCGAGAGGCCCCGCCACCTCTACAGGATCCCTCGCCTCTCAGAGGCACCCTGGGAAGTTCCCTAAGGTCCCCGGCAGAAGGCGAGGGAAACGAGGGTCTCCTGCCGCCCCCCGAGAAAGACCTCGAGAGTCCTTCTTCAACGCGTCTCGAGGCCCTAGTCCCCTCCCGTGACTCGAGAGCCAGGACGCGCTCCCCCTCGCCACGCGCATGGAGACCTGACTTCCCTGGTGCCGCACGAGAGGCTTCCTGAGATCCTCGTCGTGCCTAGGGAGAAAACCCCTAGGGGCGCCACAGCTTGTGGAAACCCCTGAGACACCGCATCCTCGCGAGCAGAGGGCCTTCTTTTCCTGCATGGCCTGGAGAGCAATCCCGGGTCCTGTCTCCAAACTAAAGAGGAGGCTGGACTCCCTTGAGGCCACTCAGGGTGATACCAGAGACCCGCATCGCGACTCGAGAGGAGAGCGGAGTCCTTGGCTTCCCCTCGAGACGAGGCCTGACTGCCCGGGGGAGCATGGAATGCAACCCCGAGATCCCTGCCTTCCCTGGAGAGGAATATTAGGTCCCGGACACACGCCGTGGTGAGGTCTCTTGGGCCCTGCAGTGACTCGAGTGCAACCCCCAGCTTTCCCTCGCAACTCGAGGGGAAGATTGGGCTTCCCAGGGCCAACCCAAGAGGAAGCCTAAGATACCCGTCGTAACTCGAGAATCCCGCCGCAACTCGAGAAAAACCACGTGGTTCCCAACTCTTCGCAAGATGAGGCCCTTGCCCGCGACGGTGTCTCAAGGGAAGTCCCCTGTTCCGCCCTGAAGGGCGAAACGGTCCCTGACAGCCTTCCTGCGACCCCCAAAAGTCCCCCGACACGCCGGGGTCCCCCGAGGGGAACACCGAGGGTCCCGGCACCGCTTCCTCTGAGCCCCTTCTCCCCTCCTGATCGCGACAGGAGAGGCGATTCCCCTGCGTGGTCTGGAAGGGGTTCTCGGCCTTCCCGGCGCACCTCAGGATGAGGCCGGTCTCACGAGGAAATTCGAGACGAGCCACGTGGGTGGGGCCACATGCCGAACGCCCCCGGTTCCCCGGTCCGCCCTTGAGAAGGACCCGAGGCCCGGACCCCTCTTCGAAGGCAACCCTGTGGGTGAAGGCACAACACGAAGGGGCACTGCCACCCCCGTGCATCGTCCGCAAAGACCCGCGGGTTCCACACACAGCTCGACGAGGGGCCTGAGACCCCCTGAGCAACTCGAGAGGCCAGCGGGGTTCCCTTCCTCAGACAAGACGAGGCCTGACTCTCCTGTCCCAACTCTGCAGGGACCCTGCGGTCGGAGTCCAAAACGGAGAGGAAGCCTGAGGTTCCTGCCTGCCCTCGAGGTGAGGCCCTCTTCCGTTGCGCCAGACGCAGCGGAGTCCCGAGGGGCCCCGCCACCTCCACAGGATCCCTCGCCTCTCAGAGGCACCCTGGGAAGTTCCCTAAGGTCCCCGGCAGAAGGCGAGGGACACGAGGGTTTCCCGCCGCCCCCCGAGAAAGACCTCGAGAGTCCTTCTTCAACGCGTCTCGAGGCCCTAGTCCCCTCCCGTGACTCGAGAGCCAGGACGCGCTCCCCCTCGCCACGCACATGGAGACCTGACTTCCCTGGCGCCGCACGAGAGGCTCCCTGAGATCCTCGTCGTGCCTCGGGAGAAAACCCCCACGGGCGCCGCAGCTCGAGGAAACCCCTGAGACGCCCCCGTCCTCGCGAGCTGAGGGCCTTCTTTTCCTGCATGGCCTGGAGAGCAATCCCGGGTCCTCTCTCCAAACGGAAGAGGAGGCTGGACTCCCTTGAGGCCGCTCAGGGGGCTCCAAGAGACCTGCGTCGCGACTCGAGAGGAGAGCGGAGTCCTTGGCTTCCCCTCGAGACGAGGCCTGACTCCCCGGGGGAGCCTGGAATGCAACCCCGAGATCCCTGCCTTCCCTGGAGAGGAATATTAGGTCCCGGACACACGCCTAGGTGAGGTCTCTTCGGCCCTGCAGTCAGTCGAGCGCAACCCCCAGCTTTCCCCCGCAACCCGAGGGGAAGATTGGGCTTCCCAGGGCCAACCCAAGGGGAAGGCTGAGATCCCCGTCGTAACTCGAGAATGCCGCCGCAACTCGAGAAAAACCACGTGGTTCCCACCTCTTGGCAAGATGAGGCCCTTGCCCGTGACGGCGTCTCAAGGGAAGTCCCCTGTTCCGCCCTGAAGGGCGAAACTGTCCCTGACAGCCTTCCTGAGACCCCCAAAAGTCCCCGGACACGCCGGGGTCCCCCGAGGGGAACACCGAGGGTCCCGGCACTGCTTCCTCTGAGCCCCTTCTCCCCTCCTGATCGCGACAGGAGAGGCGATTCCCCTGCGTGGTCTGGAAGGGATTCCCGGCCTTCCCGGCGCATCTCAGGATGAGGCCGTCCGCACAAGGAAATTCGAGATGAGCCACGGGGGTGGTGCCACATGCCGATCGACCTCAATTTCCCGGTCCACTCTTGAGAAGAACCCGTTGCACGGACACCTCTTCGAAGGCAACCCTGTGGGTGATGGCACAACACGAAGGGGCACTGACACTCCCGTGCATTGTCCAGAAACACCCGTGGGTTCCACACACAGCTTGAAGAGGGGCCTGAGACCCCCTGAGCAACTCGAGAGGCAAGCGGAGTTCCCTTCCTCAGACAAGACGAGGCCTAACTCTCTGCTCCCAACTCTGCAGGGACCCTGAGGTCGGAGGGTCGGAGTCAGAAACAGAGAGGAAGCCTGAGGTTCCTGCCTCCCCTCGAGATAAGGCCCTCTTCCATTGCGACAACCCCAGTGGAGTCCCGAGAGGCCCCTCCCATCTCCACAGTATCCCTGACTTCTCATAGGCATTCTGAGAAGCTCCTTGAGGCCACCGGCAAAAGTCGACGGAAATAAGAGTTTCCTGTCACAACCGAAGAAAGACCTCGAGAGTCCTTCTTCAATGCGTCTTGAGGTCAGATTCCCCTACCATAGCTCGAGAGCAATATTGCGGTCCCCCTCGCCACGCACATGGAGACCTGACTTCCCTGGCACCACACGAGAGGCTCCCTGAGCTCCCCGTCCTACCTCGTGTGAAACCCCACACTGGCGCCGCAGCTCGAGAAAACCCACAAGATCCCTCCGTCATCGCGAGATGAGGGCCATCTTTTCCTGCATGGCCTGGAGAGCAGTCCCAAGTCCTCTCTCCAAACTTCACAGGAGGCTTGACTCCCTTTAGGCCACAAAGTGGGCTCCAAGAGGTGCCCGTCGCGACTCGAAAGGAGAGCGGAGTCCTTTGCTTCCCTTCGACATGAGGCCTGACTCCCTGGGTGAGTCTGGAATGCAAACCTGAGATCCCTGTGGCCCTTGGAGAGGAACATTAGGTCCTGGACACAAGCCTAGATGAGGTCTCCTTTGCCCTGCAGTGACTCGAGCGCAACCCCCAGCTCTCCCTCGCAACTCGAATGGATGATTGGACTTCCCTGGCCCAACACAAGAGGAAGCCTGAAATCCCCGTCGTAACTCGAGAATCCCGCCGCAACTCGAGAAAAACCACGTGGCTCCCCCGTCATCGCAAGATGAGGCCCTTGGCCGCTACAGCGTATCAAGAGAAGTCCCACGTTCCATCCTGAAGTACAAAACGGTACTTGGCACCCTTGATGCGACCCCCAAAGTTCCCTGACATACCGGTCTCACTCGAGGGAAACACCAAAGTTCACGGCACCACTTCCTGTGAGCCCCTTCACCCCTCCTGATCGCGACAGAAGGGTCGATTCCCATGTTTTGTCTGCAAGGGGTTCCCGACGTTCCCCGCGAACCTCCGGATGAGGCCGGTCTCATGAGGAAATTCGAAAAGTAGCCTCATGGTTGGTGCCATATGCTGAAAGATCCCGAATTCCCGGTCCACTCTAGATAAGAACCTGACGCCCGGACATCTCTTCGAAGGCAACCCTGTGGATGAAGGCACAACACGAAGGGACACTGACATCCCCATGCATCGTCTGGAAAAACCCGCAGATTCCACTCACAGCTCCAAATGTGGACTGTCACCTCGTGAACAACTCGAGAGGCAAGTGAAGTTGCATTCCTTCACACAAGACGAGGCCTTACTCTCCTGTCCCAACTCTTCAGGGACCCTGCAATTGGAGTCAGAAATGGAGAGGAACCCTGAGGTTCCTGCCTCAACTAGAGAAGAGGCCCTCTTCCATTGAACCAAACTCAGTGGTGTCCCGAGAGGCCCCTCCCAACACCACAGTATCCCTGAATTCTCAGAGGCTCCCTGAGAAGCTACCTGAGGTCACTGGCACAAGTCGAGGGAACCCAGAGTTTCCTGAAGTAACCCGAGAAAGACTTGGAGAGTCCCTTTTCAACGTCTCTTGATGCCCGATTCCCCTACCATGACTCCAGAGCAAGGACGCGCTCCCCTCGCCACAAGCAGGAAAACTGACTTCCCTAGTACCACACAAGAGGCTCCCTGAGTACCCCATCGTACCTCGTGAGAAAACCCACACTGGCGCCGCAGTTTGAGAAAAACCACAAGATGCCCCCGTCAAGGAGAGATGGGGGCCTTCTTTTCCTGCCTGACCTGGAGAGCAATTCCTGGTCCTCTCTCCAAACTTCACAGGAGTATTGACTCCCTTTAGGCCACTCAGTTGGGTCCAAGAAATACCCGGTGCGACTCGAGAGGAGAGCGGAGTCCTTTGCTTCCCTGGAGACGAGGCCTGACTCCCCGGGTGAGTTTGGAATGCAACCCCGAGATCCCTGTCGCCCCTGGAGTGGAACATTTTGTCCTAGACACAAGCCTAGATGAGGTCTATTTTGCCCTACAGTGACTCGAGAGCAACCTCCATCTCTCCCTCACAATTTGAATGGAAGATTGGTCTTCCCACGGTCAACACAAGAGGAAGTCTGAATTTCCCATCGTAATTCGAGAATTCAGCCTCAAGTCTTAAAAACCATGTGGTTCCCCCTTCCTCCCAATATGAGGCCCTTGCCAGCTAGAGTCTCAAGAGAAGTCCCACGTTCCATCTTAAAGTTCGAAATGCTACTTGGCACCCTTGATGCGACCCCAAAGTTCCCCAACATACCGGTCTCACTCCAAGGGAACACCGAAGTTCCTGGTGTCTCCAGGGAAGTCCCATATTCCGTCCTTAAGTGTGAAACAGTACTTGACACCCTTGATGCGACCGCAAAAGTTCCCCGACACGCTGGGTTCCCTCGAGGGGAACACCGAGGGTCCCGGCACCACTTCATCTGAGCCCCTTCTCCCCTCCTGATCGCGACAGGAGAGTCGATTCCCCTGCTTTGTCTGGAAGGGGTTCCCGGCCTTCCTGGCGCACCTCAGGATGAGGCCGGTCTCAGGAGGAAATTCGAGACTAGCCACGTGTGAGGTGCCACGTGCCGAACGACCCCGATTTTCCGGTCCGCTCTTGATAAGAACCCGATGCCCGGACACCTCTTCGAAGGCAACCCTGTGGGTGAAGGCACAACACGAAGGGGCACTGACACCCCCGTGCATCATCCGGAAAACCCGCAGGGTCTACACACAGCTCGACAAGGGGCCTGAGACTCCCAGAACAACTCGAGAGGTAACCAGAATTCCATTCCTCAGACAAGACGAGGCATGACTCTCCTGTCCCAACACTGCAGGGACCGTGCAGTCAGAGTCCGAAACCGAGAGGAAGCCTGAGGTTCCTGCCTCCCCTCGAGATGAGGCCCTCTTCCATTGCGCCGAACCCAGCAGAGTCCCGAGAGGCCCTGCCAACTACACAGCATCCCTCACCTCTCAGAGGCACCGTGGGAATTTCCCTAAGGTCTGCTGCAGAAGTCGAGGGAAACGAGGGTTTCCCGCCGCAACCCAAGAAAGACCTCGAGAGTCCTTCTTCAACGCCTCTTGAGGACCTAGCCGCTTCCCATGACTCGAGAGTGATGACCAGCTCCCCCTCGCCATGCGCATGGAGACCTGACTTCCCTGGCGCCGCACGAGAGGCTCCCTGAGGTCCTCGTCGTGCCTCGTGAGAAAACCCCCATGGGCGCAGCAGCCTGAGGAAACCCATGAGACGCCCCCGTCATCGCGAGATGAGGGCCTTCTTTTCCTGCCTGGCCTGGAGAGCAATCCCGAGTCCTCTCTCCAAACTGAAGAGGAGGCTCGACACCCTTCAGTCCACTCAGTGGGCTCCAAGAGATCCGTGTCGCGACTTGAGAGGAAAGCGGAGTCCTTTGCTTCCCCTCCAGGCGAGTCCTGACTCCCCGGGGGAGTCTGGAATGGAAACCCTGGATCCCTGTCTTCCCTTGAGAGGAATATTAGGTCCTGGACACACGCCTCGATGAGGTCTCTTTGGCCCTGTAGTGACTCGAGCAGAACCCCCAGCTTTCCATCGCAACTCGAATTGAAGATTGGGCTTCCCAGGGCCAACCCAAGAGAGACCTGAAATTCCTGTCGTTTTCGAGAATCCTGATGCAACTCAAGAAAAACGACGTGGTTCCAACGTCTTCACAGGATGAGGCCCTTGCCCGCTACAGCGTCTCCAGGGAAGTCCCATGTTCCGTCCTGAAGTGGGAAACGGTACTTGGCTCCCTTGATGCGACACCTAAAGTTCCCTGAAACGCCGGGTTCCCTCGAGTGGAACACCGAGGGTCCCGGCACCACTTCATCTGAGCCCCATCTCCCCTCCTGATCGCGACAGGAGAATCGATTCCCCTACTTTGTGTGGAAGGGGTTCCCGGCCTTCCTGGCGCACCTCAGGATGATGCTGGTCTCATGAGGAAATTCGAGATGAGCCACGTGGTTGGTGCCACATGCCGAATGACCCCGATTTCCCGGTCCGCTCTTGAAATGAACCCGATGCCCGGACACCTCTTTGAAGGCAACCCTGTGGGGGAAGGCACAAAACGAAGGGGCACTGACACCCCCATGCATCTTCTGGAAACACCCGCAGGTTCCACACACAGCTTGTCAAGGGCCCTGAGACCCCCTGAACGACTCGAGAGGCAAGCAGAGTTCCGTTACTCAGACAAGACGAGGCCTGACTCTCCTGTCCCAACTCTGCAGGGACCCTGCGGTCGGAGTCAGAAATGGAGAGGAAGCCTGAGGTTCCTGCCTCCAATCGAGATGAGGCCCTCTTTCATTTCGTCAAACCTAGTGGAGTCCCGAGAGGCCCCTCTAACTCCTCAGTATCCCTCACCTCTCAGAGGCACCTGGGAAGTTCCCTAAGGTCCCCTGTAGAGGTCGAGGGAAACGAGTGTTTCCCGCCCCAACCCAAGAAAGACCTTGAGAGTCCTTCTTAAATGCCTCTTGAGGCCCTAGTCCCTCCCATGACTCGAGAGCAATGACGCGATCTGCCTGGCCACACGCATGGAGTCAGGCTTCTCTGGCGCTGCACAAGAGGCTCCCTGAACTCCCCATCATATCTCGTGAGAAACCCCACACTGGCGCCGCAGCTCGAGAAAACCCATGAGACGCCCCCATCATCTCGAGAGGAGGGCCATCTTTAACTGCATGGTATGCAGATCAAGCGTGAACCTTCTGTCGAAGCTACACAGGACTCTTGACTCCCTTTAGGCCACTCATTGGGCTCCAAGAGTTACGTGTCGCGACTCGAGAGGATAGTGGAGTCCTTTGCTTCCACTCGAGACGAGGCGTGACCCACCGGGTGAGACTGGAATGCGACCCCGATATCCCTGTCGCCCCTGGAGAGGAACATTACGTCCTGGACCCAAGCCTAGATGAGGACTCTTTGCCCTGAAGTGACTCGAGAGCAACCCCCAGCTCTCTCTGACAAGTTGAATGGAAGATTGGACTTCCTGGGCCAACACAAGAGGAAGCCTGAATTCCCCGTTGTAACTCAAGAATCCCGCCTCAACTCGAGAAAAACCACGTGTTTCCCTCGTCATCGCAATATGAGGCCCTTGCCCGCTAGAGCATCTCCAGAGAATTCCCACGTTCCGTCTTGAAGTGCGAAACTGTACTTGGCAGCCTTGATGCGACCTCAAAAGTGCCGTGACATACCGGTCTCACTCGAGGGGACCACCGAGGTTCCCGGCACCACTTCATCTGAGCCCCTTCTCCCCTTCTGATCGCGAGCGGTGGGTCGATTCCCCTGCTTTGTCTGCAAGGGGTTCCCGACCTTCCCGGCGCACCTCAGGATGAGGCCGGTATCCCGAGGAAATTCGAGACGTAGCCTCGTGGGTGGTACCACATGCTGAAAGACCCCAATTTTCCAGTACGCTCTTGAAAAGAACCCGATGCCCGGAAACCTCTTTGAAGGCAACCCTGTGGATAAAGGCACAACACGAAGGGGCACTGACACCCCCGTGCATCGTCCGGAAAACCCCGCAGGTTCCACACTCAGCTCAACAAGTGGCCTGTCACTCCGTGAACAACTCGAAAGGCAAGGGGAAATCCATTCCTCCACAGAAGACGAGGCGTGACTCTCTTGTCCATACTCTGCAGGTACCCTGCGACCCTAGTCAGAAATGGAGAGGACCCCTGACGTTCCTGCCTCCATTCGAGATGAGGCCCTCTTCGATTGCACCAAACCCAGTTGAGTAACGAAGGGCCCCTCCCAAATCCACAGTGTCCCTGACTTCTCAGAGGCACCCTTAGAAGTTGCCTGAGGTCACCGACACAAATCAAGGGAACCCAGGGTTCCCTGCCGCAACCCGAGAAAGACCTCAAGAGTCTTTCTTCAATGCGTCTTGAGGCCCGATTCGCCTACTATGACTCGAGAGCAATCACGCACTCCCCTTCACCACACGCACGGAGACCTGACGTCCCTAGCACCACACGAGAGGCTCTCTGAGCTCCCTGTTGTACCTCGTGAGAAATCTGATACTGGCGCCGCAGCTGGAGAAAACCCACGAGATGCCCCCGTCATCGCAAGATGAGGGCCTTTTTTCCTGCATGGCCAGGAAAACAATCCCGAGTCATCTCTCCAAACTCCATAGGAGGCTTCACTCCCTTTACGCCACGCAGTGGGCTCCAAGAGATACCCGTCGCGACTCGACAGGAGAGCGGAGTCCTTTTTTTCCCCTCAAGACGAGGCCTGACTCTCCGGGTGAGTCGAGAATGCAACCCTGAGATCTCTGTTGGCCCAGTAGTGGAACACTAGGTCCTGGACACAAGCGTAGATGAGGTCTATTTTGCCCTGCAGTGACTGGAGAGCAATCCCCAGTTCTAACTTGCAACTCGAATGGAATACTGGATTTTCCTGGCGCCATACAAGAGGCTCCCTGAGATCCCCGTGGTACTTCATGAGACACCCCACACTGGCGCCGCAGCTCGAGAAAACCCACGAGACGCCACCGTCATCTCGAGATGAGGGCCTTCTTTTCCTGCATGGCCTGGAGTCCAATCCCGAGTCCTCTCTCCAAACTCCACAGGAGGCTTGACTCCCTTTAGTACACACAGTGGGCTCCAAGAGATACCCATCGCGACTCGAGACGAGAGCGGAATTCTTTGCTTACCCTCGAGGTGAGAACTGACTCCCCGGATGAGTCTGGAATGCAAACCCGAGATCCCTGTCGCCCCTGGAGAGCAACGTTAGATCCTGGACACAAGCCTAGATTAGGTCTCTTTTGCCCTGCAGTGACTCTAGCGCAATCCCCAGCTCCCCCTCGCAACCCGAATGGAAGATTGGATTTCAAGGCCAACAAGAGGAAGCCTAAATTCCCGGTCATAACTCGAGAATCCCGCCACAACTCGAGCAAAACCACATCGTTCTCCCGTCATCACAAGATGAGGCCCTTGCCCGCTACAGCGTTTCAAAAGATGTCCCAGGTTCCGTCTTGAAATGCGAAACGGTACTTGGCACCCTTGATGCGACCCCAAAAGTCCCCCAACACGCCGGTCTCACTCAAGGGGAACACCGAGGTTCCCGGCACCACTTCATTTAAGCCCCTTCTCCCCTCCTGATCGTGACCGGTGGGTCGATTCCCCTGCTTTGTCTGCAAGGGGGCCCGACCTTCCCTGCACAACTCAGGATGAGGCCGGTCTCATGGGGAAATTCGATACGTAGCTTTGTGGGTGGTGCCACTTGCCGAAAGACTCCAATTTCCCGGTCCGCTCTTGATAAGAATCCGATGCTCGGACACCTCTTGGAAGGCAGCCTTGAGTATGAAGGTACAACACGAAGGGGCACTAACACACCTGTGCATCATCCGGAAAAACGGGCAGGTTACACACACAGCTCGACAAGTGGCCTGTCACCTCGAGAACAACTCGAGAGGCAAGAGGAGTCCCATCCTCCAGAAAAGACGAGGCCTGACTCTCCTGTACCAACATGCAGGGACCTTGCGATCTGAGTCAGAAATGGAGAGGAACACTGAGGTTCCTGCTTCAACTCGAGATGAGTCCCTCTTACATTCCACCAAATGCAGAGGAGTCTCGAGAGGCCCCTCCAAACTGCACAGTATCCCTGACTTCTCAGAGGCACTCTGAGAAGCTCCCTGAGGTCGCAGGCACAAGTCAAGGGAACCCTGGGTTTTATGCAGTGACCCGAGAAAGACCTCGAGAGTCCTTCTTCAACCCGTCTTGAGGCCCGATTACCCTACCATGACTTGAGAGCAATGACGAGCTCCCCCTAGCCATCTCATGGGGACCTGACTTCCCTGGCGCCACACGAGAGGCTCCCTGAGCTCCCTCTCGTACCTCGTCAGAAACCCGGCACTAGCGCAGCAGTCTAGAAAACCCACGAGACGCCGCCATCATCGCGAGATGAGGGCCTTCTTTTCCTGCATGGCCTGGAGAGGAATCCCGAGTCCTCTATCCAAACACCACAGGAGGCTTGACTCCCTTTAGGGCACACAGTGGGCTCCAAGAGATACCCATCGCGACTCAAAAGGACAGCGGAGTTCTTTGCTTCCCCTCGAGACGAGGCCTGATTCCCCGGGTGAGTCTGGTATGCAACCCCAAGATCCCTGTCGCCCCTAGGGACGAACATTAAGTCCTGGACACAAGCCTAGATGAGGTCTATTTTGCCCTGCAGTGACTCGAGAGCAATCCCCAGCCCTCCCTTTAAACTCGAATGGAAGATAGGACTTCCCTGGCCCAACACATGAGGAAGACTGTATTCCCCGTCGAAACTCGAGAATCCCGCCACAACTCGAGAAACGCCACGTGGTTCCCCCGTCATCCCAAGATGAAACCCTTGCCCCCTACAGCGTCTCAAGAGAAGTCCCACGTTCCGTCGTGAAGTGCGAAACGGTATTGGCACCCTTGATGCGACCTCAAAAGTTCCTCGACACACCAGTCTGACTCGAGGAGAACACCGAGGTTCCTGGCACCACTACATCTGGGCCCCTTCTCCCCTCCTGATCGCGACAGGAGGGTCGATTCCCCTGTTTTGTCTTGAAGGGGTTCCCGCCTTTCCCGGTGCATCTCAGGATGAGGCCGGTCTCACGAGGATATTCGAGACATAGCCACGTGGATGGTGACACATGCCAAAAGACCCCGATTTCCCGGTCCGCTCTTGATAAGATCCTGATGCCCGGACACCTCTTTGAAGATAACCCTTTTGATGAAGGCACAACACTTAGGGGCACTGACACCCCTGGGTATCGTCCGGAGAAACCCGCAGGTACCACACACAGCTCGAGAAGTGACCTGTCACCCCGTGAACAACTGGAGAGGCAAGCAGAGTTCCATTCCTCCACACAAGACGAGGCCTGACTCTCCTGTTCGAACTCTGCAGCGAAACTGCGATCCGAGTCAGATCTGGCCCAGGGGAAGTCAGGAGAGGAAACATGAGTTTCCTGCCTCCACTCGAGATGAGGCCCTCTTCCATTGCACCGAACCCAGTGGAGTCCCGAGAGACCCCTCCCAACTGCACAGTATCCCTGACTTCTCAGAGGCACCCTTAGACCTTCCTGAGATCACCGGCACAAGTCGAGGGAACCAAGGGTTTCCTGCCCCAACCCGTAAAAGACCTCGAGAGTCCTTCTTCAACGCGTCTTGAGGTGCCATTCCCCTACCATGACTCGAGAGCAATGACGCGCTCCCCCTAGCCACGCGCATAGAAACCTGACTTCCCTGGCACCACAGGAGAGGCTCCCTGAGCTCCCCATTATACCTCGTGAGCAACACCACACTGGAGCCACAGCTCGAGAATACCCACGAGACGCCCCAGTCCTCACGAGATGAGGGCCTTCTTTTGCTGTATGGCCTGGAGAGCAATCCTGAGTCCTCTCTCCAAACTCCACAGGAGGCTTGACTCATTTTAGGCCACGCAGTGAGCTCCAAGATATACCCGTCGCGACTTGACAGGAGAGCGGTGTCCTTGGCTTCCCCTCGAGACGAGGCCTGACTCTCCGGGTGAGTCGAGAATGCAACCCTGAGATCTCTGTTGGCCCAGTAGTGGAACACTAGGTCCTGGACACAAGCGTAGATGAGGTCTATTTTGCCCTGCAGTGACTGGAGAGCAATCCCCAGTTCTAACTTGCAACTCGAATGGAATACTGGATTTTCCTGGCGCCATACAAGAGGCTCCCTGAGATCCCCGTGGTACTTCATGAGACACCCCACACTGGCGCCGCAGCTCGAGAAAACCCACGAGACGCCACCGTCATCTCGAGATGAGGGCCTTCTTTTCCTGCATGGCCTGGAGTCCAATCCCGAGTCCTCTCTCCAAACTCCACAGGAGGCTTGACTCCCTTTAGTACACACAGTGGGCTCCAAGAGATACCCATCGCGACTCGAGACGAGAGCGGAATTCTTTGCTTACCCTCGAGGTGAGAACTGACTCCCCGGATGAGTCTGGAATGCAAACCCGAGATCCCTGTCGCCCCTGGAGAGCAACGTTAGATCCTGGACACAAGCCTAGATTAGGTCTCTTTTGCCCTGCAGTGACTCTAGCGCAATCCCCAGCTCCCCCTCGCAACCCGAATGGAAGATTGGATTTCAAGGCCAACAAGAGGAAGCCTAAATTCCCGGTCATAACTCGAGAATCCCGCCACAACTCGAGCAAAACCACATCGTTCTCCCGTCATCACAAGATGAGGCCCTTGCCCGCTACAGCGTTTCAAAAGATGTCCCAGGTTCCGTCTTGAAATGCGAAACGGTACTTGGCACCCTTGATGCGACCCCAAAAGTCCCCCAACACGCCGGTCTCACTCAAGGGGAACACCGAGGTTCCCGGCACCACTTCATTTAAGCCCCTTCTCCCCTCCTGATCGTGACCGGTGGGTCGATTCCCCTGCTTTGTCTGCAAGGGGGCCCGACCTTCCCTGCACAACTCAGGATGAGGCCGGTCTCATGGGGAAATTCGATACGTAGCTTTGTGGGTGGTGCCACTTGCCGAAAGACTCCAATTTCCCGGTCCGCTCTTGATAAGAATCCGATGCTCGGACACCTCTTGGAAGGCAGCCTTGAGTATGAAGGTACAACACGAAGGGGCACTAACACACCTGTGCATCATCCGGAAAAACGGGCAGGTTACACACACAGCTCGACAAGTGGCCTGTCACCTCGAGAACAACTCGAGAGGCAAGAGGAGTCCCATCCTCCAGAAAAGACGAGGCCTGACTCTCCTGTACCAACATGCAGGGACCTTGCGATCTGAGTCAGAAATGGAGAGGAACACTGAGGTTCCTGCTTCAACTCGAGATGAGTCCCTCTTACATTCCACCAAATGCAGAGGAGTCTCGAGAGGCCCCTCCAAACTGCACAGTATCCCTGACTTCTCAGAGGCACTCTGAGAAGCTCCCTGAGGTCGCAGGCACAAGTCAAGGGAACCCTGGGTTTTATGCAGTGACCCGAGAAAGACCTCGAGAGTCCTTCTTCAACCCGTCTTGAGGCCCGATTACCCTACCATGACTTGAGAGCAATGACGAGCTCCCCCTAGCCATCTCATGGGGACCTGACTTCCCTGGCGCCACACGAGAGGCTCCCTGAGCTCCCTCTCGTACCTCGTCAGAAACCCGGCACTAGCGCAGCAGTCTAGAAAACCCACGAGACGCCGCCATCATCGCGAGATGAGGGCCTTCTTTTCCTGCATGGCCTGGAGAGGAATCCCGAGTCCTCTATCCAAACACCACAGGAGGCTTGACTCCCTTTAGGGCACACAGTGGGCTCCAAGAGATACCCATCGCGACTCAAAAGGACAGCGGAGTTCTTTGCTTCCCCTCGAGACGAGGCCTGATTCCCCGGGTGAGTCTGGTATGCAACCCCAAGATCCCTGTCGCCCCTAGGGACGAACATTAAGTCCTGGACACAAGCCTAGATGAGGTCTATTTTGCCCTGCAGTGACTCGAGAGCAATCCCCAGCCCTCCCTTTAAACTCGAATGGAAGATAGGACTTCCCTGGCCCAACACATGAGGAAGACTGTATTCCCCGTCGAAACTCGAGAATCCCGCCACAACTCGAGAAACGCCACGTGGTTCCCCCGTCATCCCAAGATGAAACCCTTGCCCCCTACAGCGTCTCAAGAGAAGTCCCACGTTCCGTCGTGAAGTGCGAAACGGTATTGGCACCCTTGATGCGACCTCAAAAGTTCCTCGACACACCAGTCTGACTCGAGGAGAACACCGAGGTTCCTGGCACCACTACATCTGGGCCCCTTCTCCCCTCCTGATCGCGACAGGAGGGTCGATTCCCCTGTTTTGTCTTGAAGGGGTTCCCGCCTTTCCCGGTGCATCTCAGGATGAGGCCGGTCTCACGAGGATATTCGAGACATAGCCACGTGGATGGTGACACATGCCAAAAGACCCCGATTTCCCGGTCCGCTCTTGATAAGATCCTGATGCCCGGACACCTCTTTGAAGATAACCCTTTTGATGAAGGCACAACACTTAGGGGCACTGACACCCCTGGGTATCGTCCGGAGAAACCCGCAGGTACCACACACAGCTCGAGAAGTGACCTGTCACCCCGTGAACAACTGGAGAGGCAAGCAGAGTTCCATTCCTCCACACAAGACGAGGCCTGACTCTCCTGTTCGAACTCTGCAGCGAAACTGCGATCCGAGTCAGATCTGGCCCAGGGGAAGTCAGGAGAGGAAACATGAGTTTCCTGCCTCCACTCGAGATGAGGCCCTCTTCCATTGCACCGAACCCAGTGGAGTCCCGAGAGACCCCTCCCAACTGCACAGTATCCCTGACTTCTCAGAGGCACCCTTAGACCTTCCTGAGATCACCGGCACAAGTCGAGGGAACCAAGGGTTTCCTGCCCCAACCCGTAAAAGACCTCGAGAGTCCTTCTTCAACGCGTCTTGAGGTGCCATTCCCCTACCATGACTCGAGAGCAATGACGCGCTCCCCCTAGCCACGCGCATAGAAACCTGACTTCCCTGGCACCACAGGAGAGGCTCCCTGAGCTCCCCATTATACCTCGTGAGCAACACCACACTGGAGCCACAGCTCGAGAATACCCACGAGACGCCCCAGTCCTCACGAGATGAGGGCCTTCTTTTGCTGTATGGCCTGGAGAGCAATCCTGAGTCCTCTCTCCAAACTCCACAGGAGGCTTGACTCATTTTAGGCCACGCAGTGAGCTCCAAGATATACCCGTCGCGACTTGACAGGAGAGCGGTGTCCTTGGCTTCCCCTCGAGATGAGGCCTGACTCCCCGGGTGAGTCGAGAATGCAATGCTGAGATCGCTTTCGCCCCAGCAGAGGAACATTAGGTCCTGGACACAAGCCTAGATGAGGTCTATTTGGCCCTGCAGTGTCTCGAGAGCAATCCCCAGTTCTAACTCACAATTCGAATGAAAACTGGACTTCCCTGGGCCAGTTGAAGAGGAAGCCTGAATTCCCGGTTGTAACTCGAGAATCCCGCCCCAACTCAAGAAAAACCACGTGGTTCCCCCGTCATCGAAAGATGAGGCCCTTGCCCGCTACAGCGTCTCAAGAGAAGTCCCACGTTCCGTATTGAAGAGCGAAAAGTTACTTGGAACCCTTGATGCGACCCCAAAAGTTCCCCGACATACCAGTCTCACTTGAGGAGAACACCGAGGTTCCCGGCACCACTTCATCTGAGACTCTTCTCCCCTCTTGATCGCGACAGGAGGTTCGATTCCCCTGCTTTGTCTGGAAGGCGTTCCCGACCTTCCTGGCGCACATCAAGATGAGGCCAGTCTCACGACGAAATTCGAGACATAGCCTCGTGGGTGGTGCGGCATGCCAAAAGACCCCGATTCCCTGGTCCGCTCTTGATAAGAACCCGATGGCAGAACCCAACTCGAAGGCAATCCTGTGGAACAAGGCACAACACGAAGGGGCAGTGACACCCCAGTGCATCGTCCAGAAAAACCCGCAAGTTCCACATACAAATCGACAAGTGGCCTGTCACCCCATGAACAACGCGAGAGTCAAGCGGAGTTCCATTCCTCCACACAAGACGAGGCCTGACTCTCCTGTCCCAGCTCTGCAGGGACTCTGCGATCCGAGTCAGATCCGGCGCATTCGAAGCCAGGAGAGGAACCCTGAGGTTCCTGCCTCAACTTGTCATGAGGCCCTCTTCCATTGCACCAAACCCAGTGGAGTTCCGAGAGGCCCCTCCCAACTCCACAGTGACCCTGACTTCTCAGAGGCACGCTGAGAAGCTTCCTGAGGTCACTGGCACAAGTCGATGGAACCCAGGGTTTCCTGCTTCAACCCAAGAAAGACCTCGAGAGTCCTTCTTTAACACGTTTTCAGGCCCAATTCCCCTACCATGACTCGAGAACAATGACGGGCTCCCTCTCACCACGTGCATAGAGACCTGACTGCCCTGGCACCACATGAGAGGCTCACTGAGCTCCCAGTCTTACTTCCTGAGAAACCCCACACTAGCGCCACAGCTCGAGAAAACCTACGAGACGCCCCAGTCATCGGGAGACGAGGGCCTTCATTTCCTGCATTGCCTGGAGAGCAATCCCGTGTCCTCCCTCCAAACACCAGAGGAGGTTTGACTCCCTTTAAGCCACTCAGTGGGCTCCAAGACATACCCGTCCGACTCGAGAGGAGAGCAGAGTCCTTTGCTTCCCCTCGAGACGAGGCCTGACTCCAGGGTGAGTCTGGAATGCAACCCCGAGATTCCTGTCGCCCCTTGGCATGAACATTAGGTCCTGCACACAAGCCTTGGTGGGGTCTCTTTTGCCTTCAGTGACTAGAGCGCACCTCCAGCTCTTCCTCGAATCTCGAATGGAAGATAAGACTTTTGTGGGCCAACACAAGAGGAAGCATGAATTCCCTATGGTAACTCAAATATCCCACCGCAACTAGAGAAAAACCAAGTGGTTCCCCAGTCATTCCAAGATGAGGCCCTTGCCCGCTGGAGCACCCCAAGAGAAGTCCCACGTTCCAATTTGAAGAGAGAAACGGTACTTGGAACGCGTTATGCGACCCCAAAAGTTACCCGACATACCTGTCTCACTTGAGGGAAACACCGAGGTTCCCAGCAGCACTTCATCTGAGCCACTTCTCTCCTCCTGATCGCCACAGGAGGGTCGAATCCTCTGCTTTGTCTGGAAGGGTTTCATGACCTTCGCGGCACACCTCAGGATGAGGCCGGTTTCATGAGGAAATTCGAGATTAGCCAGGTGGGTGGTGCCAAATGCTGAACGACCCCGATTTCCCAGTCCGCTCTTCATAAGAACACGATGCCCGGACACCTCTTCGAAGGCAACCCTGTGGATGAAGACACAAAACGAAGGGTCACTGACACCCCCATGCATCGTCTGGAAAAACCTGCAGATTTCACACACAGTTTGACAAGGGGCCTGAAACCCCATGAACAACTCAAGAGGCAAGCGGAGTTCCATTCCTCAGAAAAGACATAGCCTGACTCTCCTGTCCCAACTCTGCAGGGACACTACGATCAGAGTCAGAATTGGAGAGGAAGACTGAGGTTCCTGACTCCACTCGAGATGAGGCCCTCTTCCATTGCGACAAACCCAGTGGAGTCCCGAGAGGCCCCACCAACACCACAGCGACCCTCACCTCTCATAGGCACCCTGGGAAGTTCCCTCAGGTCCCCGACAAAAGTCGGGGGAAACGAGGGTTTCCCGCTGCAACCCGAGAAAGACATCGAGAGTCCTTCTTCAACGCGTCTTGAGGCCCTAGTCCCCTCCCATGACTCTAGAACAATGACGCGCTCCTTCTCGCCACGTGCATGGAGACATGACTTCCCTGGCGCCGCACGAGAGGCTCCCTGAGATCCTCGTCGTGCCTCGGGAGAAAACCCCCACGGGTGCCGCAGCTCGAGGAAACCCCTGAGATGCCACCGTCCTCGCGAGGTGAGGGCCGTCTTTTCCTGCCTGGCCTGGAGAGCAATCAGGAGTCCTCTCTCAAAAGTGAAGAGGAGGCTGGACGCCCTTGAGGCCACTCAGGGGGCAGCAAGATATCAGCGTCGCGACTCGGGAGGAGAGCGGAGTCCTTTGCTTCCTCTCGAGGCGAGGCCTGACTCCCCGGGGGAGCATGGGATGCAACCCCGAGATCCTTGTCTTCCCTGGAGAGGAGCATTAGGTCCTGGACACACGCCTAGATGAGGTCTCTTTGGCCCTGCAGTGACTCGAGCGCAACCCCCAGCTTTCCCTCGCCAGTAGAATAGAAGGTTGGGTTACCCAGGGCCGACAAAAGAGGAAGCCTGTAATCCCCTGTCGTAACATGAGAATCCCGCCGCAACTCGAGAAAAACCACGTGGTTCCCATCTCTTGGCAAGATGAGGCACTTGCCCGTGACAGCGTCTCAAGGGAAGTCCCCTGTTCTGCCCTGAAGTGCGAAACGGAACCTGACAGCCTTCATGCGACCCCAAAAAGTTCCCCGATACGCCGGGTTCCCTCGAGGGGAACACCGAGGGTCCCGGCACCGCTTCCTCTGAGCCCCTTCTCCCCTACTGATCGCGACAGGAGAGGCGATTCCCCTGCGTGGTCTGGAAGGGGTTCCCGGACTTGCCGGCGCACCTCAAGAGGAGGCCGGTCACACGAGGACATTCGAGACGAGCCACGTGGGTGGTGCCACAAGCCGAACGAGCCCGATTCCCCGGTTCGCTCTTGAGAAGAACCCGATGACGGACCCCTCTTCGAAGGCAACCCTGTGGGTGAAGGCACAGCCCGAAGCGGCACTGACACCCCCGTGCATCGTCCGGAAAAAACCGCGGGTTCCACACACAACTCGACGAGGGGCCTGTGGCCCTCTGAACAACTCGAGAGGCAAGCGGGGTTCCCTTCCTCAGACAAGATGAGGCCTGACTCTCCTGTCCCAACTCTGCAGGGACCCTACGGTCGGAGTCCGAAACGGAGAGGAAGCCTGGGCTTCCTGCCTCCCCTCGGGTGAGGCCCTCTTCCGTTGCGCCAGACCCAGCAGAGTCCCGAGAGGCCCCGCCACCTCTACAGGATCCCTCGCCTCTCAGAGGCACCCTGGGAAGTTCCCTAAGGTCCCCGGCAGAAGGCGAGGGAAACGAGAGTCTCCTGCCGCCCCCCGAGAAAGACCTCGAGAGTCCTTCTTCAACGCGTCTTGAGGCCCTAGTCCCCTCCCATGACTCGAGAGCCATGACGCGCTCCCCCTCGTCACGCGCATGGAGACCTGACTTCCCTGGTGCCGCACGAGAGGCTTCCTGAGATCCTCGTCGTGCCTAGGGAGAAAACCCCTAGGGGCGCCACAGCTTGTGGAAACCCCTGAGACACCGCATCCTCGCGAGCAGAGGGCCTTCTTTTCCTGCATGGCCTGGAGAGCAATCCCGGGTCCTGTCTCCAAACTAAAGAGGAGGCTGGACTCCCTTGAGGCCACACAGGGGGCTACCAGAGACCCGCATCGCGACTCGAGAGGAGAGCGGAGCCCTTGGCTTCCCCTCGAGACGAGGCCTGACTGCCCGGGGGAGCATGGAATGCAACCCCGAGATCCCTGCCTTCCCTGGAGAGGAATATTAGGTCCCGGACACACGCCGTGGTGAGGTCTCTTGGGCCCTGCAGTGACTCGAGTGCAACCCCCAGCTTTCCCTCGCAACTCGAGGGGAAGATTGGGCTTCCCAGGGCCAACCCAAGAGGAAGCCTAAGATCCCCGTCGTAACTCGAGAATCCCGCCGCAACTCGAGAAAAACCACGTGGTTCCCAACTCTTCGCAAGATGAGGCCCTTGCCCGTGACGGCGTATCAAGGGAAGTCCCCTGTTCCGCCCTGAAGGGCGAAACGGTCCCTGACAGCCTTCCTGCGACCCCCAAAATTCCCCCGACACGCCGGGGTCCCCCGAGGGGAACACCGAGGGTCCCGGCACCTTTTCCTCTGAGCCCCTTCTCCTCTCCTGATCGCGACAGGAGAGGCGATTCCCCTGCATGGTCTGGAAGGGGTTCCCGGCCTTCCCGGCGCACCTCAGGATGAGGCCGGTCTCACGAGGAAATTCGAGACGAGCCACGTGGGTGGGGCCACATGCCGAACGCCCCCGGTTCCCCGGTCCGCCCTTGAGAAGGACCCGAGGCCCGGACCCCTCTTCGAAGGCAATCCTGTGGGTGAAGGCACAACACGAAGGGGCACTGCCACCCCCGTGCATCGTCCGCAAAGACCCGCGGGTTCCACACACAGCTCGACGAGGGGCCTGAGACCCCCTGAGCAACTCGAGAGGCCAGCGGGGTTCCCTTCCTCAGACAAGACGAGGCCTGACTCTCCTGTCCCAACTCTGCAGGGACCCTGCGGTCGGAGTCCGAAACGGAGAGGAAGCCTGAGGTTCCTGCCTCCCCTCGAGGTGAGGCCCTCTTACGTTGCGCCAGACCCAGCGGAGTCCCGAGGGGCCCCGCCACCTCCACAGGATCCCTCGCCTCTCAGAGGCACCCTGGGAAGTTCCCTAAGGTCCCCGGCAGAAGGCGAGGGACACGAGGGTTTCCCGCCGCCCCCCGAGAAAGACCTCGAGAGTCCTTCTTCAACGCGTCTCGAGGGCCTAGTCCCCTCCCGTGCCTCAAGAGCCAGGACGCGCTCCCCCTCGCCACGCACATGGAGACCTGACTTCCCTGGCGCCGCACGAGAGGCTCCCTGAGATCCTCGTCGTGCCTCGGGAGAAAACCCCCACGGGCGTCGCAGCTCGAGGAAACCCCTGAGACGCCCCCGTCCTCACGAGCTGAGGGCCTTCTTTTCCTGCATGGCCTGGAGAGCAATCCCGGGTCCTCTCTCCAAACGGAAGAGGAGGCTGGACTCCCTTGAGGCCGCTCAGGGGTCTCCAAGAGGCCCGCGTCGCGACTCGAGAGGAGAGCGGAGTCCTTGGCTTCCCCTCGAGACGAGGCCTGACTCCCCGGGGGAGCCTGGAATGCAACCCCGAGATCCCTGCCTTCCCTGGAGAGGAATATTAGGTCCCGGACACACGCCTAGGTGAGGTCTCTTCGGCCCTGCGGTGACTCGAGCGCAACCCCCAGCTTTCCCTCGCAACCCGAGGGGAAGATTGGGCTTCCCAGGGCCAACCCAAGGGGAAGGCTGAGATCCCCGTCGTAACTCGAGAATCCTGCCGCAACTCGAGAAAAACCACGTGGTGCCCACCTCTTGGCAAGATGAGGCCCTTGCCCGCCATGGCGTCTCAAGGGAAGTCCCCTGTTCCGCCCTGAAGGGCGGAACGGTCCCTGACAGCCTTCCTGCGACCCCCAAAAGTCCCCCGACACGCCGGGTTCCCTCGAGGGGAACACCGAGGGTCCCGGCACCGCTTCCTCTGAGCCCCTTCTCCCCTCCTGATCGCGACAGGAGAGGCGATTCCCCTGCGTGGTCTGGAAGGGGTTCCCGGTCTTCCCGGCGCACCTCAGGATGAGGCCGGTCTCACGAGGAAATTCGAGACGAGCCACGTGGGTGGGGCCACATGCCGATCGCCCCCGATTCCCCGGTCCGCCCTGGAGAAGGACCCGAGGCCCGGACCCCTCTTCGAAGGCAACCCTGTGGGTGAAGGCACAACACGAAGGGGCACTGCCACCCCCGTGCATCGTCCGCAAAGACCCGCGGGTTCCACACACAGCTCGACGAGGGGCCTGAGACCCCCTGAGCAACTCGAGAGGCCAGCGGGGTTCCCTTCCTCAGACAAGACGAGGCCTGACTCTCCTGTCCCAACTCTGCAGGGACCCTGCGGTCGGAGTCCGAAACGGAGAGGAAGCCTGAGGTTCCTGCCTCCCCTCGAGGTGAGGCCCTCTTCCGTTGCGCCAGACCCAGCGGAGTCCCGAGGGGCCCCGCCACCTCCACAGGATCCCTCGCCTCTCAGAGGCACCCTGGCAAGTTCCCTAAAGTCCCCGGCAGAAGGCGAGGGACACGAGGGTTTCCCGCCGCCCCCGAGAAAGACCTCGAGAGTCCTTCTTCAACGCGTCTCGAGGCCCTAGTCCCCTCCCGTGACTCGAGAGCCAGGACGCGCTCCCCTTCGCCACGCGCATGGAGACCTGACTTCCCTGGCGCCGCACGAGAGGCTCCCTGAGATCCTCGTCGTGCCTCGGGAGAAAACCCCCACGGGCGCCGCAGCTCGAGGAAACCCCTGAGACGCCCCCGTCCTCGCGAGCTGAGGGCCTTCTCTTCCTGCATGGCCTGGAGAGCAATCCCGGGTCCTCTCTCCAAACGGAAGAGGAGGCTGGACTCCCTTGAGGCCGCTCAGGGGGCTCCAAGAGACCCGCGTCGCGACTCGAGAGGAGAGCGGAGTCCTTGGCTTCCCCTCGAGATGAGGCCTGACTCCCCGGGGGAGCCTGGAATGCAACCCCGAGATCCCTGCCTTCCCTGGAGAGGAATATTAGGTCCCGGACACACGCCTAGGTGAGGTCTCTTCCGCCCTGCAGTGACTCGAGCGCAACCCCCAGCTTTCCCTCGCAACCCGAGGGGAAGATTGGGCTTCCCAGGGCCAACCCAAGGGGAAGGCTGAGATCCCCGTCGTAACTCGAGAATGCCGCCGCAACTCGAGAAAAACCACGTGGTTCCCACCTCTTGGCAAGATGAGGCCCTTTCCCGCGACGGCGTCTCAAGGAAAGTCCCCTGTTCCGCCCTGAAGGGCGAAACTGTCCCTGACAGCCTTCCTGCGACCCCCAAAAGTCCCCCGACACGCCGGGGTCCCCCGAGGGGAACACCGAGGGTCCCGGCACCGCTTCCTCTGAGCCCCTTCTCCCCTCCTGATCGCGACAGGAGAGGCGATTCCCCTGCGTGGTCTGGAAGGGGCTCCCGGCCTTCCCGGCGCACCTCAGGATGAGGCCGGTCTCACGAGGAAATTCGAGACGAGCCTCGTGGGTGGGGCCACATGCCGAACGCCCCCGATTCCCCGGTCCGCCCTTGAGAAGGACCCGAGGCCCGGACCCCTCTTCGAAGGCAACCCTGTGGGTGAAGGCACAACACGAAGGGGCACTGCCACCCCCGTGCATCGTCCGCAAAGACCCGCGGGTTCCACACACAGCTCGACGAGGGGCCTGAGACCCCCTGAGCTGCTCGAGAGGCCAGCGGGGTTCCCTTCCTCAGATAAGACGAGGCCTGACTCTCCTGTCCAAACTCTGCAGGGGCCCTGCGGTCGGAGTCCGAAACGGAGAGGAAGCCTGAGGTTCCTGCCTCCCCTCGAGGTGAGGCCCTCTTCCGTTGCGCCAGACCCAGCGGAGTCCCGAGGGGCCCCGCCACCTCCACAGGATCCCTCGCCTCTCAGAGGCACCCTGGCAAGTTCCCTAAGGTCCCCGGCAGAAGGCGAGGGACACGAGGGTTTCCCGCCGCCCCCCGAGAAAGACCTCGAGAGTCCTTCTTCAACGCGTCTCGAGGCCCTAATCCCCTCCCGTGACTCGAGAGCCAGGACGCACTCC
This sequence comes from Bubalus kerabau, assembly GCF_029407905.1. NCBI lineage: Eukaryota > Metazoa > Chordata > Mammalia > Artiodactyla > Bovidae > Bubalus > Bubalus kerabau. Next base: position 68,982 of record NW_026577905.1, read on the forward strand.
CCCTCGCCACCCGCATGGAGACCTGACTTCCCTGGCGCCGCACGAGAGGCTCCCTGTGATCCTCGTCGTGCCTCGGGAGAAAACCCCCACGGGCGGCGCAGCTCGAGGAAACCACTGAGACGCCCCCGTCCTCGCGAGCTGAGGGCCTTTTTTTCCTGCATGGCCTGGAGAGCAATCCCGGGTCCTCTCTCCAAACGGAAGAGGAGGCTGGACTCCCTTGAGGCCGCTGAGGGGGCTCCAAGAGACCCGCGTCGCGACTCGAGAGGAGAGCGGAGTCCTGGGCTTCCCCTCGAGATGAGGCCTGACTCCCCAGGGGAGCCTGGAATGCAACCCCGTGATCCCTGCCTTCCTTGGAGAGGAATATTAGGTCCCGGACACACGCCTAGGTGAGGTCTCTTCGGCCCTGCAGTGACTCGAGCGCAACCCCCAGCTTTCCCTCGCAACCCGAGGGGAAGATTGGGCTTCCCAGGGCCAACCCAAGGGAAAGGCTGAGATCCCCGTCGTAACTCGAGAATGCCGCCGCAACTCGAGAAAAACCACGTGGTTCCCACCTCTTGGCAAGATGAGGCCCTTGCCCGCCACGGCGTCATAAGGGAAGTCCCCTGTTCCGCCCTGAAGGGCGAAACGGTCCCTGACAGCCTTCCTGCGACCCCCAAAAGCCCCCGACACGCCGGGTTCCCTCGAGGGGAACACCGAGGGTCCCGGCACCGCTTCCTCTGAGCCCCTTCTCCCCTCCTGATCGCGACAGGAGAGGCGATTCCCCTGCGTGGTCTGGAAGGGGTTCCCGGCCTTCCCGGCGCACCTCAGGATGAGGCCGGTCTCACGAGGAAATTCGAGACGAGCCACGTGGGTGGGGCCACATGCCGATCGCCCCCGATTCCCCGGTCCGCCCTGGAGAAGGACCCGAGGCCCGGACCCCTCTTCGAAGGCAACCCTGTGGGTGAAGGCACAACACGAAGGGGCACTGCCACCCCCGTGCATCGTCTGCAAAGACCCGCGGGTTCCACACACAGCTCGACGAGGGGCCTGAGACCCCCTGAGCAACTCGAGAGGCCAGCGGGGTTCCCTTCCTCAGACAAGACGAGGCCTGACTCTCCTGTCCCAACTCTGCAGGGACCCTGCGGTCGGAGTCCGAAACGGAGAGGAAGCCTGAGGTTCCTGCCTCCCCTCGAGGTGAGGCCCTCTTCCGTTGCGCCAGACCCAGCGGAGTCCCGAGGGGCCCCGCCACCTCCACAGGATCCCTCGCCTCTCAGAGGCACCCTGGCAAGTTCCCTAAAGTCCCCGGCAGAAGGCGAGGGACACGAGGGTTTCCCGCCGCCCCCGAGAAAGACCTCGAGAGTCCTTCTTCAACGCGTCTCGAGGCCCTAGTCCCCTCCCGTGACTCGAGAGCCAGGACGCGCTCCCCCTCGCCACGCGCATGGAGACCTGACTTCCCTGGCGCCGCACGAGAGGCTCCCTGAGATCCTCGTCGTGCCTCGGGAGAAAACCCCCACGGGCGCCGCAGCTCGAGGAAACCCCTGAGACGCCCCCGTCCTCGCGAGCTGAGGGCCTTCTCTTCCTGCATGGCCTGGAGAGCAATCCCGGGTCCTCTCTCCAAACGGAAGAGGAGGCTGGACTCCCTTGAGGCCGCTCAGGGGGCTCCAAGAGACCCGCGTCGCGACTCGAGAGGAGAGCGGAGTCCTTGGCTTCCCCTCGAGATGAGGCCTGACTCCCCGGGGGAGCCTGGAATGCAACCCCGAGATCCCTGCCTTCCCTGGAGAGGAATATTAGGTCCCGGACACACGCCTAGGTGAGGTCTCTTCGGCCCTGCGGTGACTCGAGCGCAACCCCCAGCTTTCCCTCGCAACCCGAGGGGAAGATTGGGCTTCCCAGGGCCAACCCAAGGGGAAGGCTGAGATCCCCGTCGTAACTCGAGAATGCCGCCGCAACTCGAGAAAAACCACGTGGTTCCCACCTCTTGGCAAGATGAGGCCCTTGCCCGCCACGGCGTCTCAAGGGAAGTCCCTGTTCCGCCCTGAAGGGCGAAACGGTCCCTGACAGCCTTCCTGCGACCCCCAAAAGTCCCCCGACACGCCGGGTTCCCTAGAGGGGAACACCGAGGGTCCCGGCACCGCTTCCTCTGAGCCCCTTCTCCCCTCCTGATCGCGACAGGAGAGGCGATTCCCCTGCGTGGTCTGGAAGGGGTTCCCGGCCTTCCCGGCGCACCTCAGGATGAGGCCGGTCTCACGAGGAAATTCGAGACGAGCCACGTGGGTGGGGCCACATGCCGATCGCCCCCGATTCCCCGGTCCGCCCTGGAGAAGGACCCGAGGCCCGGACCCCTCTTCGAAGGCAACCCTGTGGGTGAAGCCACAACACGAAGGGGCACTGCCACCCCACTGCATCGTCCGTAAAGACCCGCGGGTTCCACACACAGCTCGACGAGGGGCCTGAGACCCCCTGAGCAACTCGAGAGGCCAGCGGGGTTCCCTTCCTCAGACAAGACGAGGCCTGACTCTCCTGTCCCAACTCTGCAGGGACCCTGCGGTCGGAGTCCGAAACGCAGAGGAAGCCTGAGGTTCCTGCCTCCCCTCGAGGTGAGGCCCTCTTCCGTTGCGCCAGACCCAGCGGAGTCCCGAGGGGCCCCGACACCTCCACAGGATCCCTCGCCTCTCAGAGGCACCCTGGCAAGTTCCCTAAAGTCCCCGGCAGAAGGCGAGGGACACGAGGGTTTCCCGCCGCCCCCGAGAAAGACCTCGAGAGTCCTTCTTCAACGCGTCTCGAGGCCCTAGTCCCCTCCCGTGACTCGAGAGCCAGGACGCGCTCCCCCTCGCCACGCGCATGGAGACCTGACTTCCCTGGCGCCGCACGAGAGGCTCCCTGAGATCCTCGTCGTGCCTCGGGAGAAAACCCCCACGGGCGCCGCAGCTCGAGGAAACCCCTGAGACGCCCCCGTCCTCGCGAGCTGAGGGCCTTCTCTTCCTGCATGGCCTGGAGAGCAATCCCGGGTCCTCTCTCCAAACGGAAGAGGAGGCTGGACTCCCTTGAGGCCGCTCAGGGGGCTCCAAGAGACCCGCGTCGCGACTCGAGAGGAGAGCGGAGTCCTTGGCTTCCCCTCGAGACGAGGCCTGACTCCCCGGGGGAGCCTGGAATGCAACCCCGAGATCCCTGCCTTCCCTGGAGAGGAATATTAGGTCCCGGACACACGCCTAGGTGAGGTCTCTTCGGCCCTGCGGTGACTCGATCGCAACCCCCAGCTTTCCCTCGCAACCCGAGGGGAAGATTGGGCTTCCCAGGGCCAACCCAAGGGGAAGGCTGAGATCCCCGTCGTAACTCGAGAATCCCGCCGCAACTCGAGAAAAACCACGTGGTTCCCACCTCTTGGCAAGATGAGGCCCTTGCCCGCCATGGCGTCTCAAGGGAAGTCCCCTGTTCCGCCCTGAAGGGCGGAACGGTCCCTGACAGCCTTACTGCGACCCCCAAAAGTCCCCCGACACGCCGGGTTCCCTCGAGGGGAACACCGAGGGTCCCGGCACCGCTTCCTCTGAGCCCCTTCTCCCCTCCTGATCGCGACAGGAGAGGCGATTCCCCTGCGTGGTCTTGAAGGGGTTCCCGGCCTTCCCGGCGCACCTCAGGATGAGGCCGGTCTCACGAGGAAATTCGAGACGAGCCACGTGGGTGGGGCCACATGCCGATCGCCCCCGATTCCCCGGTCCGCCCTGGAGAAGGACCCGAGGCCCGGACCCCTCTTCGAAGGCAACCCTGTGGGTGAAGCCACAACACGAAGGGGCACTGCCACCCCCGTGCATCGTCCGCAAAGACCCGCGGGTTCCACACACAGCTCGACGAGGGGCCTGAGACCCCCTGAGCAACTCGAGAGGCCAGCGGGGTTGCCTTCCTCAGACAAGACGAGGCCTGACTCTCCTGTCCCAACTCTGCAGGGACCCTGCGGTCGGAGTCCGAAACGGAGAGGAAGCCTGAGGTTCCTGCCTCCCCTCGAGGTGAGGCCCTCTTCCGTTGCGCCAGACCCAGCGGAGTCCCGAGGGGCCCCGCCACCTCCACAGGATCCCTCGCCTCTCAGAGGCACCCTGGCAAGTTCCCTAAGGTCCCCGGCAGAAGGCGAGGGACACGAGGGTTTCCCGCCGCCCCCCGAGAAAGACCTCGAGAGTCCTTCTTCAACGCGTCTCGAGGCCCTAGTCCCCTCCCGTGACTCGAGAGCCAGGACGCGCTCCCCCTCGCCACGCGCATGGAGACCTGACTTCCCTGGCGCCGCACGAGAGGCTCCCTGAGATCCTCGTCGTGCCTCGGGAGAAAACCCCCACGGGCGCCGCAGCTCGAGGAAACCCCTGAGACGCCCCCGTCCTCGCGAGCTGAGGGCCTTCTCTTCCTGCATGGCCTGGAGAGCAATCCCGGGTCCTCTCTCCAAACGGAAGAGGAGGCTGGACTCCCTTGAGGCCGCTCAGGGGGCTCCAAGAGACCCGCGTCGCGACTCGAGAGGAGAGCGGAGTCCTTGGCTTGCCCTCGAGACGAGGCCTGACTCCCCGGGGGAGCCTGGAATGCAACCCCGAGATCCCTGCCTTCCCTGGAGAGGAATATTAGGTCCCGGACACACGCCTAGGTGAGGTCTCTTCGGCCCTGCGGTGACTCGAGCGCAACCCCCAGCTTTCCCTCGCAACCCGAGGGGAAGATTGGGCTTCCCAGGGCCAACCCAAGGGGAAGGCTGAGATCCCCGTCGTAACTCGAGAATGCGGCCGCAACTCGAGAAAAACCACGTGGTTCCCACCTCTTGGCAAGATGAGGCCCTTGCCCGCCACGGCGTCTCAAGGGAAGTCCCCTGTTCCGCCCTGAAGGGCGAAACGGTCCCTGACAGCCTTCCTGCGACCCCCAAAAGTCCCGCGACACGCCGGGTTCCCTCGAGGGGAACACCGAGGGTCCCGGCACTGCTTCCTCTGAGCCCCTTCTCCCCTCCTGATCGCAACAGGAGAGGCGATTCCCCTGCGTGGTCTGGACGGGGTTCCCGGCCTTCCCGGCGCACCTCAGGATGAGGCCGGTCTCACGAGGAAATTCGAGACGAGCCACGTGGGTGGGGCCACATGCCGATCGCCCCCGATTCCCCGGTCCGCCCTGGAGAAGGACCCGAGGCCCGGACCCCTCTTTGAAGGCAACCCTGTGGGTGAAGGCACAACACGAAGGGGCACTGCCACCCCCGTGCATCGTCCGCAAAGACCCGCAGGTTCCACACACAGCTCGACGAGGGGCCTGAGACCCCCTGAGCAACTCGAGAGGCCAGCGGGGTTCCCTTCCTCAGACAAGACGAGGCCTGACTCTCCTGTCCCAACTCTGCAGGGACCCTGCGGTCGGAGTCCGAAACGGAGAGGAAGCCTGAGGTTCCTGCCTCCCCTCGAGGTGAGGCCCTCTTCCGTTGCGCCAGACCCAGCGGAGTCCCGAGGGGCCCCGCCACCTCCACAGGATCCCTCGCCTCTCAGAGGCACCCTGGCAAGTTCCCTAAGGTCCCCGGCAGAAGGCGAGGGACACGAGGGTTTCCCGCCGCCCCCCGAGAAAGACCTCGAGAGTCCTTCTTCAACGCGTCTCGAGGCCCTAGTCCCCTCCCGTGACTCGAGAGCCAGGACGCGCTCCCCCTCGCCACGCGCATGGAGACCTGACTTCCCTGGCGCCGCACGAGAGGCTCCCTGAGATCCTCGTCGTGCCTCGGGAGAAAACCCCCACGGGCGCCGCAGCTCGAGGAAACCCCTGAGACGCCCCCGTCCTCGCGAGCTGAGGGCCTTCTCTTCCTGCATGGCCTGGAGAGCAATCCCGGGTCCTCTCTCCAAACGGAAGAGGAGGCTGGACTCCCTTGAGGCCGCTCAGGGGGCTCCAAGAGACCCACGTCGCGACTCGAGAGGAGAGCGGAGTCCTTGGCTTCCCCTCGAGACGAGGCCAGACTCCCCGGGGGAGCCTGGAATGCAACCCCGAGATCCCTGCCTTCGCTGGAGAGGAATATTAGGTCCCGGACACACGCCTAGGTGAGGTCTCTTCGGCCCTGTGGTGACTCGAGCGCAAACCCCAGCTTTCCCTCGCAACCCGAGGGGAAGATTGGGCTTCCCAGGGCCAACCCAAGGGGAAGGCTGACATCCCCGTCGTAACTCGAGAATGCCGCCGCAAATCGAGAAAAACCACGTGGTTCCCACTTCTTGGCAAGATGAGGCCATTGCCCGCCACGGCGTCTCAAGGGAAGTACCCTGTTCCGCCCTGAAGGGCGAAACGGTCCCTGACAGCCTTCCTGCGACCCCCAAAAGTCCCCCAACACGCCGGGTTCCCTCGAGGGGAACACCGAGTGTCCCGGCACCGCTTCCTCTGAGCCCCTTCTCCCCTCCTGATCGCGACAGGAGAGGCGATTCTCCTGCGTGGTCTGGAAGGGGTTCCCGGCCTTCCCGGCGCACCTCAGGATGAGGCCGGTCTCACGAGGAAATTCGAGACGAGCCACGTGGGTGAGGCCACATGCCGAACGCCCCCGATTCCCCGGTCCGCCCTGGAGAAGGACCCGAGGCCCGGACCCCTCTTCGAAGGCAACCCTGTGGGTGAAGGCACAACACGAAGGGGCACTGCCACCCCCGTGCATCGTCCTCAAAGACCCGCGGGTTCCACACACAGCTCGACGAGGGGCCTGAGACCCCCTGAGCAACTCGAGAGGCCAGCGGGGTTCCCTTCCTCAGACAAGACGAGGCCTGACTCTCCTGTCCCAACTCTGCAGGGACCCTGCGGTCGGAGTCCGAAACGGAGAGGAAGCCTGAGGTTCCTGCCTCCCCTCGAGGTGAGGCCCTCTTCCGTTGCGCCAGACCCAGCGGAGTCCCGAGGGGCCCCGCCACCTCCACAGGATCCCTCGCCTCTCAGAGGCACCCTGGCAAGTTCCCTAAGGTCCCCGGCAGAAGGCGAGGGACACGAGGGTTTCCCGCCGCCCCCCGAGAAAGACCTCGAGAGTCCTTCTTCAACGCGTCTCGAGGCCCTAGTCCCCTCCCGTGACTCGAGAGCCAGGACGCGCTCCCCCTCGCCACGCGCATGGAGACCTGACTTCCCTGGCGCCGCACGAGAGGCTCCCTGAGATCCTCGTCGTGCCTCGGGAGAAAACCCCCACGGGCGCCGCAGCTCGAGGAAACCCCTGAGACGCCCCCGTCCTCGCGAGCTGAGGGCCTTCTCTTCCTGCATGGCCTGGAGAGCAATCCCGGGTCCTCTCTCCAAACGGAAGAGGAGGCTGGACTCCCTTGAGGCCGCTCAGGGGGCTCCAAGAGACCCACGTCGCGACTCGAGAGGAGAGCGGAGTCCTTGGCTTCCCCTCGAGACGAGGCCAGACTCCCCGGGGGAGCCTGGAATGCAACCCCGAGATCCCTGCCTTCGCTGGAGAGGAATATTAGGTCCCGGACACACGCCTAGGTGAGGTCTCTTCGGCCCTGCGGTGACTCGAGCGCAACCCCCAGCTTTCCCTCGCAACCCGAGGGGAAGATTGGGCTTCCCAGGGCCAACCCAAGGGGAAGGCTGAGATCCCCGTCGTAACTCGAGAATGCCGCCGCAAATCGAGAAAACCACGTGGTTCCCACTTCTTGGCAAGATGAGGCCCTTGCCCGCCACGGCGTCTCAAGGGAAGTCCCCTGTTCCGCCCTGAAGGGCGAAACGGTCCCTGACAGCCTTCCTGCGACCCCCAAAAGTCCCCCAACACGCCGGGTTCCCTCGAGGGGAACACCGAGTGTCCCGGCACCGCTTCCTCTGAGCCCCTTCTCCCCTCCTGATCGCGACAGGAGAGGCGATTCTCCTGCGTGGTCTGGAAGGGGTTCCCGGCCTTCCCGGCGCACCTCAGGATGAGGCCGGTCTCACGAGGAAATTCGAGACGAGCCACGTGGGTGAGGCCACATGCCAAACGCCCCCGATTCCCCGGTCCGCCCTGGAGAAGGACCCGAGGCCCGGACCCCTCTTCGAAGGCAACCCTGTGGGTGAAGGCACAACACGAAGGGGCAGTGCCACCCCCGTGCATCGTCCGCAAAGACCCGCGGGTTCCACACACAGCTCGACGAGGGGCCTGAGACCCCCTGAGCAACTCGAGAGGCCAGCGGGGTTCCCTTCCTCAGACAAGACGAGGCCTGACTCTCCTGTCCCAACTCTGCAGGGACCCTGCGGTCGGAGTCCGAAACGGAGAGGAAGCCTGAGGTTCCTGCCTCCCCTCGAGGTGAGGCCCTCTTCCGTTGCGCCAGACCCAGCGGAGTCCCGAGGGGCCCCGCCACCTCCACAGGATCCCTCGCCTCTCAGAGGCACCCTGGCAAGTTCCCTAAAGTCCCCGGCAGAAGGCGAGGGACACGAGGGTTTCCCGCCGCCCCCGAGAAAGACCTCGAGAGTCCTTCTTCAACGCGTCTCGAGGCCCTAGTCCCCTCCCGTGACTCGAGAGCCAGGACGCGCTCCCCCTCGCCACGCGCATGGAGACCTGACTTCCCTGGCGCCGCACGAGAGGCTCCCTGAGATCCTCGTCGTGCCTCGGGAGAAAACCCCCACGGGCGCCGCAGCTCGAGGAAACCCCTGAGACGCCCCCGTCCTCGCGAGCTGAGGGCCTTCTCTTCCTGCATGGCCTGGAGAGCAATCCCGGGTCCTCTCTCCAATACGGATGAGGAGGCTGGACTCCCTTGAGGCCGCTCAGGGGGCTCCAAAAGACCCGCGTCGCGACTCGAGAGGAGAGCGGAGTCCTTGGGTTCCCCTCGAGACGAGGCCTGACTCCCCGGGGGAGCCTGGAATGCAACCCTGAGATCCCTGCCTTCCCTGGAGAGGAATATTAGGTCCCGGACACACGCCTAGGTGAGGTCTCTTCGGCCCTGCAGTGACTCGAGCGCAACCCCCAGCTTTCCCTCGCAACCCGAGGGGAAGATTGGGCTTCCCAGGGCCAACCCAAGGGGAAGGCTGAGATCCCCGTCGTAACTCGAGAATGCGGCCGCAACTCGAGAAAAACCACGTGGTTCCCACCTCTTGGCAAGATGAGGCCCTTGCCCGGGACGGCATCTCAAGGGAAGTCCCCTGTTCCGCCCTGAAGGGCGAAACGGTCCCTGACAGCCTTCCTGCGACCCCCAAAATTCCCGCGACACGCCGGGTTCCCTCGAGGGGAACACCGAGGGTCCCGGCACTGCTTCCTCTGAGCCCCTTCTCCCCTCCTGATCGCAACAGGAGAGGCGATTCCCCTGCGTGGTCTGGAAGGGGTTCCTGGCCTTCCCGGCGCACCTCAGGATGAGGCCGGTCTCACGAGGAAATTCGAGACGAGCCACGTGGGTGGGGCCACATGCCGATCGCCCCCGATTCCCCGGTCCGCCCTGGAGAAGGACCCGAGGCCCGGACCCCTCTTCGAAGGAAACCCTGTGGGTGAAGGCACAACACGAAGGGGCACTGCCACCCCCGTGCATCGTCCGCAAAGACCCGCGGGTTCCACACACAGCTCGACGAGGGGCCTGAGACCCCCTGAGCAACTCGAGAGGCCAGCGGGGTTCCCTTCCTCAGACAAGACGAGGCCTTACTCTCCTGTCCCAACTCTGCAGGGACCCTGCGGTCGGAGTCCGAAACGGAGAGGAAGCCTGAGGTTCCTGCCTCCCCTCGAGGTGAGGCCCTCTTCCGTTGCGCCAGACCCAGCGGAGTCCCGAGGGGCCCGGCCCCCTCCACAGGATCCCTCGCCTCTCAGAGGCACCCTGGCAAGTTCCCTAAGGTCCCCGGCAGAAGGCGAGGGAAACGAGGGTTTCCCGCCGCCCCCCGACAAAGACCTCGAGAGTCCTTCTTCAACGCGTCTCGAGGCCCTAGTCCCCTCCCGTGACTCGAGAGCCAGGACGCGCTCCCCCTCGCCACGCGCATGGAGACCTGACTTCCCTGGCGCCGCACGAGAGGCTCCCTAAGATCCTCGTCGTGCCTCGGGAGAAAACCCCCACGGGCGCCGCAGCTCGAGGAAACCCCTGAGACGCCCCCGTCCTCGCGAGCTGAGGGCCTTCTTTTCCTGCATGGCCTGGAGAGCAATCCCGGGTCCTCTCTCCAAACGGAAGAGGAGGCTGGACTCACTTGAGGCCGCTCAGGGGGCTCCAAGAGACCCGCGTCGCGACTCGAGAGGAGAGCGGAGTCCTTGGCTTGCCCTCGAGACGAGGCCTGACTCCCCAGGGGAGCCTGGAATGCAACCCCGAGATCCCTGCCTTCCCTGGAGAGGAATATTAGGTCCCGGACACACGCCTAGGTGAGGTCTCCTCGACCCTGCAGTGACTGGAGAGCAACCCGCAGCTTTCCCTCGCAACCCGAAGGGAAGATTGGGCTTCCCAGGGCCAACCCAAGGGGAAGGCTGAGATCCCCGTCGTAACTCGAGAATCCCGCCGCAACTCGAGAAAACCCACGTGGTTCCCACCTCTTGGCAAGATGAGGCCCTTGCCCGCGACGGCGTCTCAAGGGAAGTCCCCTGTTCCGCCCTGAAGGGCGAAACGGTCAATTACAGCCTTCCTGCGACCCCCAAAAGTCCCCCGACACGCCGGGTTCCCTCGAGGGGAACACCGAAGGTCCTGGCACCGCTTCCTCTGAGCCCCTTCTCCCCTCCTGATCGCGACAGGAGAGGCGATTCCCCGGCGTGGTCTGGAAGGGGTTCCCGGCCTTCCCGGCGCAGCTCAGGATGAGGCCAGTCTCATGAGGAAATTCTAGACGAGCCACGTGGGTGGTGCCACATACCGAACGCCCCCGATTCCCCGGTCCGCCCTTGAGAAGGACCCGAGGCCCGGACCCCTCTTCGAAGGCAACCCTGTGGGTGAAGGCACAACACGAAGGGGCACTGCCACCCCCGTGAATCGTCCGCAAAGGCCCGCGGGTTCCACACACAGCTCGACGAGGGGCCTGAGACCCCCTGAGCAACTCGAGAGGCCAGCGGGGTTCCCTTCCTCAGACAAGACGAGGCCTGACTCTCCTGTCCCAACTCTGCAGGGACCCTGCGGTCGGAGTCCGAAACGGAGAGGAAGCCTGAGGTTCCTGCCTCCCCTCGAGGTGAGGCCCTCTTCCGTTGCGCCAGACCCAGCAGAGTCCCGAGGGGCCCCGCCACCTCCACAGGATCTCACGCCTCTCAGAGGCACCCTGGGAAGTTCCCTAAGGTCCCCGGCAGAAGGCGAGGGAAACGAGGGTTTCCCACCAACCCCCGAGAAAGACCTCGAGAGTCCTTCTTCAATGCGTCTCCAGGCCCTAGTCCCCTCCCGGAACTCGAGAGCCAGGACGCGCTCCCCCTCGCCACGCGCATGGAGTCAGGCTTCTCTGGCGCCGCACGAGAGGCTCCCTGAACTCCCCATCATATCTCGTGAGAAACCCCACACTGGCGCCGCAGCTCGAGAAAACCCAGGAGACGCTCCCGTCATCACGAGAGGAGGGCCATCTTTAACTGCATGGTATGCTGATCAAGCGTGAACCTTCTGTCCAAGCTACACAGGACGCTTGACTCCCTTTAGGCCACTTATTGGGCTCCAAGAGTTACGCGTCCCGACTCGAGAGGATAGTGGAGTCCTTTGCTTCCACTCGAGAGGAGGCGTGACCCACCGGGTGAGACTGGAATGCGACCCCGATATCCCTGTCGGCCCTGGAGAGGAACATTACGTCCTGGACCGAAGCCTAGATGAGGACTCTTTGCCCTGAAGTGACTCGAGAGCAACCCCCAGCTCTCTCTGACAAGTTGAATGGAAGACTGGACTTCCTGGGCCAACACAAGAGGAAGCCTGAATTCCCCGTTGTAACTCGAGAATCCCGCCTCAACTCGAGAAAAACCACGTGTTTCCCTCGTCATCGCAATATGAGGCCCTTTCCCGCTACAGCATCTCCAGAGAATTCCCACGTTCCGTCTTGAAGTGCGAAACTGTACTTGGCACCCTTGATGCGACCTCAAAAGTGCCGTGACATACCGGTCTCACTCGAGGGGACCACCGAGGTTCCCGGCACCACTTCATCTGAGCCCCTTCTCCCCTTCTGATCGCGACCGGTGGGTCGATTCCCCTGCTTTGTCTGCAAGGGGTTGCCGAGCTTCCCGTCGCACCTCAGGATGAGGCCGGTCTCCCGAGGAAATTCGAGACGTAGCCTCGTGGATGGTACCACATGCTGAAAGACCCCAATTTTCCGGTACGCTCTTGAAAAGAACCCGATGCCCAGACACCTCTTTGAAGGCAACCCTGTGGATGAAGGCACAACACGAAGGGGCACTGACACCCCCGTGCATCGTCCGGAAAAACCCGAAGGTTCCACACTCAGCTCAACAAGTGGCCTGTCACTCCGTGAACAACTCGAAAGGCAAGGGGAAATCCATTCCTCCACAGAAGACGAGGCGTGACTCTCTTGTCCATACTCTGCAGGTACCCTGCGACCCGAGTCAGATATGGAGAGGACCCCTGAGGTTCCTGCCTCCATTCGAGATGAGGCCCTCTTCGATTGCACCAAACCCAGTTGAGTAACGAAAGGCCCCTCCCAAATCCACAGTGTCCCTGACTTCTCAGAGGCACCCTTAGAAGTTGCCTGAGGTCACCGACACAAGTCGAGGGAACCCAGGGTTCCCTGCCGCAATCCGAGAAAGACCTCAAGAGTCCTTCTTCAATGCGTCTTGAGGCCCGATTCGCCTACTATGACTCGAGAGCAATCACGCACTCCCCTTCACCACACGCACGGAGACCTGACGTCCCTAGCACCACACGAGAGGCTCTCTGAGCTCCCCGTTGTACCTCGTGAGAAATCTGATACTGGCGCCGCAGCTGGAGAAAACCCACGAGACGCCCCCGTCATCATGAGATGAGGGCCTTTTTTCCTGTATGGCCAGGAAAACAATCCTGAGTCATCTCCAAACTCCATAGGAGGCTTCACTCCCTTTACGCCACGCAGTGGGCTCCAAGAGATACCCGTCGCGACTCGACAGGAGAGCAGAGTCCTTTTTTTCCCCTCAATACGAGGCCTGACTCTCCGGGTGAGTCGAGAATGAAACCCTGAGATCCCTGTTGGCCCAGTAGTGGAACACTAGGTCCTGGACACAAGCGTAGATGAGGTCTATTTTGCCCTGCAGTGACTGGAGAGCAATCCCCAGTTCTAACTTGCAACTCGAATGGAATACTGGATTTTCCTGGCGCCATACAAGAGGCTCCCTGAGATCCCCGTGGTACTTCATGAGACACCCCACCCTGGCGCCGCAGCTCGAGAAAACCCACGAGACGCCACCGTCATCTCGAGATGAAGGCCTTCTTTTCCTGCATGGCCTGGAGTCCAATCCCGAGTCCTCTCTCCAAACTCCACAGGAGGCTTGACTCCCTTTAGTACACACACTGGGCTCCAAGAGATACCCATCGCGACTCGAGACGAGAGCGGAATTCTTTGCTTACCCTCGAGGTGAGAACTGACTCCCCGGATGAGTCTGGAATGCAAACCCGAGATCCCTGTCGCCCCTGGAGAGCAACGTTAGATCCTGGACACAAGCCTAGATTAGGTCTCTTTTGCCCTGCAGTGACTCTAGCGCAATCCCCAGCTCCCCCTCGCAACCCGAATGGAAGACTGGATTTCAAGGCCAACAAAAGGAAGCCTAAATTCCCGGTCATAACTCGAGAATCCCGCCGCAACTCGAGCAAAACCACGTGGTTCTCCCGTCATCGCAAGATGAGGCCCTTGCCCGCTACAGCGTTTCAAAAGATGTCCCAGGTTCCGTCTTGAAATGCGAAACGGTACTTGGCACCCTTGATGCGACCCCAAAAGTCCCCCAACACGCCGGTCTCACTCAAGGGGAACACCGAGGTTCCCGGCACCACTTCATTTAAGCCCCTTCTCCCCTCCTGATCGTGACCGGTGGGTCGATTCCCCTGCTTTGTCTGCAAGGGGGCCCGACCATCCCTGCACAACTCAGGATGAGGCCGGTCTCATGGGGAAATTCGATACGTAGCTTTGTGGGCGGTGCCACTTGCTGAAAGACTCCAATTTCCCGGTCCGCTCTTGATAAGAATCCGATGCTCGGACACCTCTTGGAAGGCAGCCTTGAGTATGAAGGTACAACACGAAGGGGCACTAACACACCTGTGCATCATCCGGAAAAACGGGCAGGTTACACACACAGCTCGACAAGTGGCCTGTCACCTCGAGAACAACTCGAGAGGCAAGAGGAGTCCCATCCTCCAGAAAAGACGAGGCCTGACTCTCCTGTACCAACATGCAGGGACCTTGCGATCTGAGTCAGAAATGGAGAGGAACACTGAGGTTCCTGCTTCAACTCGAGATGAGTCCCTCTTACATTCCACCAAATGCAGAGGAGTCTCGAGAGGCCCCTCCAAACTGCACAGTATCCCTGACTTCTCAGAGGCACTCTGAGAAGCTCCCTGAGGTCGCAGGCACAAGTCAAGGGAACCCTGGGTTTTATGCAGTGACCCGAGAAAGACCTCGAGAGTCCTTCTTCAACCTGTTTGGGACCCGATTACCCTACCATGACTTGAGAGCAATGACGAGCTCCCCCTAGCCATCTCATGGGGACCTGACTTCCCTGGTGCCACACGAGAGGCTCCCTGAGCTCCCTCTCGTACCTCGTCAGAGACCCCGCACTAGCGCAGCAGTCTAGAAAACCCACGAGACGCCGCCATCATCGCGAGATGAGGGCCTTCTTTTCCTGCATGGCCTGGAGAGGAATCCCGAGTCCTCTATCCAAACAGCACAGGAGGCTTGACTCCCTTTAGGGCACACAGTGGGCTCCAAGAGATACCCATCGCGACTCAAAAGGACAGCGGAGTTCTTTGCTTCCCCTCGAGACGAGGCCTGATTCCCCGGGTGAGTCTGGTATGCAACCCCAAGATCCCTGTCGCCCCTAGGGACGAACATTAAGTCCTGGACACAAGCCTAGATGAGGTCTATTTTGCCCTGCAGTGACTCGAGAGCAATCCCCAGCTCTCCCTTTAAACTCGAATGGAAGATAGGACTTCCCTGGCCCAACACATGAGGAAGACTGTATTCCCCGTCGAAACTCGAGAATCCCGCCACAACTCGAGAAACGCCACGTGGTTCCCCCGTCATCCCAAGATGAGGCCCTTGCCCCCTACAGCATCTCAAGAGAAGTACCACGTTCCTCTTGAAGTGCGAAACGGTATTGGCACCCTTGATGCGCCCTCAAAAGTTCCTCGACACACCAGTCTGACTCGAGGAGAACACCGAGGTTCCCGGCACCACTACATCTGGGCCCCTTCTCCCCTCCTGATCGCGACCGGAGGGTCGATTCCCCTGTTTTGTCTTGAAGGGGTTCCCACCTTTCCCGGTGCATCTCAGGATGAGGCCGGTCTCACGAGGATATTCGAGACATAGCCACGTGGATGGTGAAACATGCCGAAAGACCCCGATTTCCCGGTCCGCTCTTGATAAGATCCTGATGCCCGGACACCTCTTTGAAGATAACCCTTTTGATGAAGGCACAACACTTAGGGGCACTGACACCCCCGGGTATCGTCCGCAGAAACCCGCAGGTACCACACACAGCTCGAGAAGTGACCTGTCACCCCGTGAACAACTGGAGAGGCAAGCAGAGTTCCATTCCTCCACACAAGACGAGGCCTGACTCTCCTGTTCGAACTCTGCAGCGAAACTGCGATCCGAGTCAGATCTGGCCCAGGGGAAGTCAGGAGAGGAAACATGAGTTTCCTGCCTCCACTCGAGATGAGGCCCTCTTCCATTGCACCGAACCCAGTGGAGTCCAGAGAGGCCCCTCCCAACTGCACAGTATCCCTGACTTCTCAGAGGCACCCTTAGACCTTCCTGAGATCACCGGCACAAGTCGAGGGAACCAAGGGTTTCCTGCCCCAACCGGTAAAAGACCTCGAGAGTCCTTCTTCAACGCGTCTTGAGGTGCGATTCCCCTACCATGACTCGAGAGCAATGACGCGCTCCCCCTAGCCACGCGCATAGAAACCTGACTTCCCTGGCGCCACAGGAGAGGCTCCCTGAGCTCCCCATTATACCTCGTGAGCAACACCACACTGGAGCCGCAGCTCGAGAATACCCACGAGACGCCCCAGTCCTCACGAGATGAGGGCCTTCTTTTGCTGTATGGCCTGGAGAGCAATCCTGAGTCCTCTCTCCAAACTCCACAGGAGGCTTGACTCATTTTAGGCCACACAGTGAGCTCCAAGATATACCCGTCGCGACTTGACAGGAGAGCGGTGTCCTTTGCTTCCCCTCGAGACAAGGCCTGACTCCCCGGGTGAGTCGAGAATGCAATGCTGAGATCGCTTTCGCCCCAGCAGAGAACATTAGGTCCTGCACACAAGCCTAGATGAGGTCTATTTGGCCCTGCAGTGTCTCGAGAGCAATCCCCAGTTCTAACTCACAATTCGAATGAAAACTGGACTTCCCTGGGCCAGTTGAAGAGGAAGCCTGAATTCCCGGTTGTAACTCGAGAATCCCGCCCCAACTCAAGAAAAACCACGTGGTTCCCCCGTCATCGAAAGATGAGGCCCTTGCCCGCTACAGCGTCTCAAGAGAAGTCCCACGTTCCGTATTGAAGAGCGAAAAGTTACTTGGAACCCTTGATGCGACCCCAAAAGTTCCCCGACATACCAGTCTCACTTGAGGAGAACACCGAGGTTCCCGGCACCACTTCATCTGAGACTCTTCTCCCCTCTTGATCGCGACAGGAGGTTCGATTCCCCTGCTTTGTCTGGAAGGCGTTCCCGACCTTCCTGGCGCACATCAAGATGAGGCCAGTCTCACGACGAAATTCGAGACATAGCCTCGTGGGTGGTGCGGCATGCCAAAAGACCCCGATTCCCTGGTCCGCTCTTGATAAGAACCCGATGGCAGAACCCAACTCGAAGGCAATCCTGTGGAACAAGGCACAACACGAAGGGACAGTGACACCCCAGTGCATCGTCCAGAAAAACCCGCAAGTTCCACATACAAATCGACAAGTGGCCTGTCACCCCATGAACAACGCGAGAGTCAAGCGGAGTTCCATTCCTCCACACAAGACGAGGCCTGACTCTCCTGTCCCAACTCTGCAGGGACTCTGGGATCCGAGTCAGATCCGGCGCATTCGAAGCCAGGAGAGGAACCCTGTGGTTCCTGCCTCAACCTGTCATGAGGCCTTCTTCCATTGCACCAAACCCAGTGGAGTTCCGAGAGGCCCCTCCCAACTCCACAGTGACCCTGACTTCTCAGAGGCACGCTGAGAAGCTTCCTGAGGTCACTGGCACAAGTCGATGGAACCCAGCGTTTCCTGCTGCAACCGAAGAAAGACCTCGAGAGTCCTTCTTTAACACGTTTTCAGGCCCAATTCCCCTACCATGACTCGAGAACAATGACGGGCTCCCTCTCACCACGTGCATAGAGACCTGACTGCCCTGGCACCACATGAGAGGCTCACTGAGCTCCCAGTCTTACTTCGTGAGAAACCCCACACTAGCGCCACAGCTCGAGAAAACCTACGAGACGCCCCAGTCATCGGGAGATGAGGGCCTTCATTTCCTGCATTGCCTAGAGAGCAATCCCGTGTCCTCCCTCCAAACACCAGAGGAGGTTTGACTCCCTTTAAGCCACTCAGTGGGCTCCAAGACATACCCGTCCGACTCGAGAGGAGAGCAGAGTCCTTTGCTTCACCTCGAGACGAGGCCTGACTCCAGGGTGAGTCTGGAATGCAACCCCGAGTTTCCTGTTGCCCCTTGACATGAACATTAGGTCCTGCACACAAGCCTTGGTGGGGTCTCTTTTGCCTTCAGTGACTAGAGCGCACCTCCAGCTCTTCCTCGAATCTCGAATGGAAGATAAGACTTTTGTGGGCCAACACAAGAGGAAGCATGAATTCCCTGTGGTAACTCAAATATCCCACCGCAACTAGAGAAAAACGAAGTGGTTCCCCAGTCATTCCAAGATGAGGCCCTTGCCCGCTGGAGCACCCCAAGAGAAGTCCCACGTTCCAATTTGAAGAGCGAAACGGTACTGGGAACGCGTTATGCGACCCCAAAAGTTACCCGACATACCTGTCTCACTTGAGGGAAACACCGAGGTTCCCAGCAGCACGTCATCTGAGCCACTTCTCCCCTCCTGATCGCCACAGGAGGGTCGATTCCTCTGCTTTGTCTGGAAGGGTTTCATGACCTTCGCGGCACACCTCAGGATGAGGCCGGTTTCATGAGGAAATTCGAGATTAGCCACGTGGGTGGTGCCAAATGCTGAACGACCCCAATTTCCCAGTCCGCTCTTCATAAGAACACGATGCCCGGACACCTCTTCCGAGGCAACCCTGTGGATGAAGACACAAAACGAAGGGTCACTGACACCCCCATGCATCGTCTGGAAAAACCTGCAGATTCCACACACAGTTTGACAAGGGGCCTGAAACCCCATGAACAACTCGAGAGGCAAGCGGAGTTCCATTCCTCAGAAAAGACATAGCCTGACTCTCCTGTCCCAACTCTGCAGGGACACTACGATCAGAGTCAGTATAGGAGAGGAAGCCTGAGGTTCCTGCCTCCACTCGAGATGAGGCCCTCTACCATTGCGACAAACCCAGTGGAGTCCCGAGAGGCCCCGCCAAATCCACAGCATCCCTCACCTCTCAGAGGCACCCTGGGAAGTTCCCTCAGGTCTCCGGCAGAAGTCGGGGGAAAGGAGGGTTTCCCGCTGCAACCCGAGAAAGACATCGAGAGTCCTTCTTCAACGCGTCTTGAGGCCCTAGTCCCCTCCCATGACTCGAGAACAATGACGCGCTCCTTCTCACCACGTGCATGGAGACATGACTTCCCCGGCACCGCACGAGAGGCTCCCTGAGATCCTCGTCGTGCCTCGGGAGAAACCCCCACGGGTTCCGCAGCTCGAGGAAACCCCTGAGATGCCCCCGTCCTCGCGAGGTGAGGGCCTTCTTTTCCTGCCTGGCCTGGACAGTAATCACGAGTCCTCTCTCAAAAGTGAAGAGGAGGCTGGAATCCCTTGAGGCCACTCATGGGGCACCAAGATATCCGCGTCGCAACTCGGGAGGAGAGCGGAGTCCTTTGCTTCCCCTCGAGGTGAGGCCTGACTCCCCGGGGGAGCATGGGATGCAACCCCGAGATCCTTGTCTTCCCTGGAGAGGAGCATTAGGTCCTGGACACACGCCTAGATGAGGTCTCTTTGGCCCTGCAGTGACTCGAGCGCAACCCCCAGCTTTCCCTCGCCACTAGAATAGAAGATTGGGCTACCCAGGGCCGACACAAGAGGAAGCCTGTAATCCCCCGTCGTAACACGAGAATCCCGCCGCAACTCGAGAAAAACCACGTGGTTCCCACCTCTTGGCAAGATGAGGCCCTTGCCCGTGATGGCGTCTCAAGGGAAGTCCCCTCTTCCGCCCTGAAGTGCGAAAAGGGAACTGACAGCCTTCATGCGACCCCAAAAGTTCCCCGACACGCCTGGTTCCCTCGAGGGGAAAACCGAGGGTCCCGGCACCGCTTCATCTGAGCCCCTTCTCCCCTCCTGATCGCGACAGGAGAGTCGATTCCCCTGCGTGGTCTGGAAGGGGTTCCCGGCCTTCCCGAGGCATGTCAGGAGGAGGCCGGTCTCTCAAGGACATTTGAAATGAGCCACGTCGGTGGTGCCACACGCCGAACGACCCCGATTCCCCGCACCGCTCTTGAGAAGAACCCGATGATGTACCCCTCTTCGAAGGCAACCCTGTGGGTGAAGGCACAGACCTAAGCAGCACTGACATCCCCGTGCATCGTCCGGAAACACCCGCGGGTTTCACACACAGTTCGATGAGGGGCCTGTGGCCCCCTGAACAACTCGAGAGGCAAGCGGGGTTCCCTTCCTCAGACAAGGCGAGGCCTGACTCTCCAGTCCCAACTCTGCAGGCACCTTGCGGTCGTTGTCCGAAACGGAGAGGAAGCCTGAGGTTCCTGCCTCCCCTCGAGGTGAGGCCCTCTTCCGTTGCGCCAGACCCAGTGGAGTCCCGAGGGACCCCGCCACCTCCACAGGATACATCGCCTCTCAGAGGCACCCTGGGAAGTTCCCTAAGGTCCCCGGCAGAAGGCGAGGGAAACGAGGGTATCGCGCCGCCCACCGTGAAAGACCTCGAGAGTCCTTCTTCAACTCGTCTCGGGGCCCTAGTCCCCTCCCGTGACTCGAGAGCCAGGACGCGCTCCCCCTCGCCACGCGCATGGAGACCTGACTTCCCTGGCGCCGCACGAGAGGCTCCCTGAGATCCTCGTCGTGCCTCGAGAGAAAACCCCCACGGGCGCCGCAGCTCGAGGAAACCCCTGAGACGCCCCCGTCCTCGCGAGCTGAGGGCCTTCTTTTCCTGCATGGCCTGGAGAGCAATCCCGGGTCCTCTCTCCAAACGGAAGAGGAGGCTGGACTCCCTTGAGGCCGCTCAGGGGGCTCCAAGAGACCCGCGTCGCGACTCGAGAGGAGAGCGGTGTCCTTGGCTTCCCCTCGAGACGAGGCCTGACTCCCCGGGGGAGCCTGGAATGCAACCCCGAGATCCCTGCCTTCCCTGGAGAGGAATATTAGGTCCCGGACACACGCCTAGGTGAGGTCTCTTCGGCCCTGCAGTGACTCGAGCGCAACCCCCAGCTTTCCCTCGCAACCCGAGGGGAAGATTGGCCTTCCCAGGGCCAACCCAAGGGGAAGGCTGAGATCCCCGTCGTAACTCGATAATCCCGCCGCAACTCGAGAAAACCCACGTGGTTCCCACCTCTTGGCAAGATGAGGCCCTTGCCGCGACGGCGTCTCAAGGGAAGTCCCCTGTTCCGCCCTGAAGGGCGAAACGGTCCCTGACAGCCTTCCTGCGACCCCCAAAAGTCCCGCGACATGCCGGGGTCCGCCGAGGGGAACACCGAGGGTCCCGGCACCGCTTCCTCTGAGCCCCTTCTCCCCTCCTGATCGCGACAGGAGAGGCGATTCCCCTGCGTGGTCTGGAAGGGGTTCCCGGCCTTCCCGGCGCACCTCAGGATGAGGCCAGTCTCACGAGGAAATTCGAGACGGGCCACGTGGGTGGGGCCACATGCCGAACGCCCCCGATTCCCCGGTCCGCCCTTGAGAAGGACCCGAAGCCCGTGACCCTCTTCAAAGGCAACCCTGTTGGTGAAGGCAAAACACGAAGGGGGACTGCCATCCCCGTGCATCGTCCGCAAAGCCCGCGGGTTCCACACAGAGCTCGACGAGGGGCCTGAGACTCCCTGAGCAACTCGAGAGGCCAGCGGGGTTCCCTTCCTCAGACAAGACGATGCCTGACTCTCCTGTCCCAACTCTGCAGGGACCCTGCGGTCGGAGTCCGAAACGGAGAGGAAGCCTGAGGTTCCTGCCTCCCCTCGAGGTGAGGCCCTCTTCCGTTGCGCCAGACCCAGCGGAGTCCCGAGGGGCCCCGCCACCTCCACAGGATCCCTACCATCTCAGAGGCACCCTGGAAGTTGCCTAAGGTCCCCGGCAGAAGGCGAGGGAAACGAGGGTTTCCCGCCGCCCCCCGAGAAAGACCTCGAGAGTCCTACTTCAACGCGTCTCGAGGCCCTAGTCCCCTCCTGTGACTCGCGAACCAGGACGCGCTCCCCCTCGCCACGCGCATGGAGACCTGACTTCCCTGGCGCCGCACGAGAGGCTCCCTGAGATCCTCGTCGTGCCTCGGGAGAAAACCCCCACGGGCGCCGCAGCTCGAGGAAACCCCTGAGACGCCCCCGTCCTCGCGAGCTGAGGGCCTTCTTTTCCTGCATGGCCTGGAGAGCAATCCCGGGTCCTCTCTCCAAACGGAAGAGGAGGCTGGACTCCCTTGAGGCCGCTCAGGGGGATCCAAGAGACCCGCGTCGCGACTCGAGAGGAGAGCGGAGTCCTTGGCTTCCCCTCGAGACGAGGCCTGACTCCCCGGGGGAGCCTGGAATGCAACCCCGAGATCCCTGCCTTCCCTGGAGAGGAATATTAGGTCCCGGACACACGCCTAGGTGAGGTCTCTTCGGCCCTGCAGTGACTCGAGCGCATCCCCCAGCTTTCCCTCGCAACCCGAGGGGAAGATTGGGCTTCCCAGGGCCAACCCAAGGGGAAGGCTGAGATCCCCGTCGTAACTCGAGAATGCCGCCGCAACTCGAGAAAAATCACGTGGTTCCCACCTCTTGGCAAGATGAGGCCCTTGCCCGCCACGGCGTCTCAAGGGAAGTCCCCTGTTCCGCCCTGAAGGGCGAAACGGTCCCTGACAGCCTTCCTTCGACGCCCAAAAGTCCCCCCACATGCCAGGTTCCCCCGAGGGGAACACCGAGGGTCCCGGCACCGCTTCCCTGAGTCCCTTCTCCCCTCCTGATCGCGAGAGGAGAGGCGATTCCCCTGCGCGGTCTGGAAGGGGTTCCCGGCCTTCTCGGCGTACCGCAGGATGAGTCCGGTCTTACGAGGATTTTCAAGACGATCCACGTGGGTGGTGCCACATGCCGAACATCCCCGATTCCCCGGTCCGCTCTTGAGAAGGACCCGAGGACCGGACCCCTCTTCGAAGGCTACCCTGTGGGTGAAGGCACAACACGAAGTGGCACTGCCACCCCGGTGCATCGTCCGCAAAGTCCCGCGGGTTCCACACACAGCTCGACGAGGGGCTTGAGACCCCCTGAGCAACTCGAGAGGCCAGCGGGATTCCCTTCCTCTGACAAGACGAGGCCTGACTCTCCTGTCCCAACTCTGCAGGGACCCTGCGGTCGGAGTCCGAAACGGAGAGGAAGCCTGAGTTTCCTGCCTCCCCTCGAGGTGAGGCCCTCTTCCGTTGCGCCAGACCCAGCGGAGTCCCGAGGGGCCCCGCCCCCTCCACAGGATCCCTCGCCTCTCAGAGGCACCCTGGGAAGTTCCCTAAGGTCCCCGGCAGAAGGCGAGGGAAACGAGGGTTTCCCGCTGCCCCCCAAGACAGACCTCGAGAGTCCTTCTTCAACGCGTTTCGAGGCCCTGGTCCCCTCCAGTGACTAGAGAGCCATGACGCGCTCCCCCTCGCCAAGCGCATGGAGACCTGACTTCCCTGGCGCCGCACGAGAGGCTCCCTGAGATCCTCGTCGTGCCTCGGGAGAAAACCCCACGGGCGCTGCAGCTCGAGGAAACCCCGCAGACGCCCCCGTCTTCGCGAGCTGAGGGCCTTCTTTTCCTTCATGGCCTGGAGAGCAATCCCGGGTCCTCTCTCCAAACGGAAGAGGAGGCTGGAATCCCTTGAGGCCGCTCAGGGGGATCCAAGAGACCCGCGTCGCGACTCGAGAGGAGAGCTGAGTCCTTGGCTTCCCCTCGAGATGAGGCCTGACTCCCCGGGGGAGCCTGGAATGCAACCCCGAGATCCCTGCCTTCCCTGGAGAGGAATATTAGGTCCCGGACACACGCCTAGGTGAGGTCTCTTCGGCCCTGCAGTGACTCGAGCGCAACCCCCAGCTTTCCCTCGCAACCCGAGGGGAAGATTGGGCTTCCCAGGGCCAACCCAAGGAGAAGGCTGAGATCCCCGTAGTACCTCGAGAATCCCGCCGCAACTCGAGAAAAACCACGTGGTTCCCACCTCTTGGCAAGATGAGGCCCTTGCCTGCCACGGCGTCTCAAGGGAAGACCCCTGTTCCGCCCTGAAGGGCGAAACGGTCCCTGACAGCCTTCCTGCGAACCCCAAGAGTCACCTGACACGCCGAGTTCCCCCGAGGGGAACACCGAGGGTCCCGGCACCGCTTCCTCTGAGCCCCTTCTCCCCTCCTGATCGCGACAGGAGAGGCGATTCCCCTGCGTGGTCTGGAAGGGGTTTCCGGGCTTCCCAGCGCACCTCAGGATGAGGCCGGTCTCACGAGGAAATTCGAGACGAGCCACGTGGGTGCTGCCACATGCCGAATGCCCCCGATTCCCCGGTCCGCCCTTGAGAAGGACCCGAGGCCCGGACCCCTCTTCGAAGGCAAACCTGTGGGTGAAGGCACAACACGAAGGGGCACTGCCACCCCCGTGCATCGTCCGCAAAGACCCGCGGGTTCCACACACAGCTCGACGAGGGGCCTGAGACCCCCTGAGCAACTCGAGAGGCCAGCGGGGTTCCCTTCCTCAGACAAGACGAGGCCTGACTCTCCTGTCCCAACTCTGCAGGGACCCTGCGGTCGGAGTTCGAAGCGGAGAGGAAGCCTGAGTTTCCTGCCTCCCCTCGAGGTGAGGCCCTCTTCCGTTGCGCAAGACCCAGCGGAGTCCCGAGGGGCCCCGCCACCTCCACAGGATCCCTCGCCTCTTAGAGGCACGCTGGGAAGTTCCCTAAGGTCCCCGGCAGAAGGCGAGGGAAAAGAGGTTTCCCGCCGCCCCCCGAGAAAGACCTCGAGAGTCCTTCTTCAACGCGTCTCGAGGCCCTAGTCCCCTCCCGTGACTCGAGAGCCATGACGCGCTCCCCCTCGCCAAGCGCATGGAGACCTGACTTCCCTGGTGCCGCACGAGAGGCTCCCTGAGATCCTCGTCGTGCCTCGGGAGAAAACCCACACGGGCGCCGCAGTCGAGGAAACCCCTGGGACGCCCCCGTCCTCGCGAGCTGAGGGCCTTCTTTTCCTGCATGGCCTGGAGAGCAATCCCGGGTCCTCTCTCCAAACGGAAGAGGAGGCTGGACTCCCTTGAGGCCGCTCAGGGGGCTCCAAGAGACCCGCGTCGCGACTCGAGAGGAGAGCGGTGTCCTTGGCTTCCCCTCGAGACGAGGCCTGACTCCCCGGGGGAGCCTGGAATGCAACCCCGAGATCCCTGCCTTCCCTGGAGAGTAATATTAGGTCCCAGACACACGCCTAGGTGAGGTCTCTTCGGCCTTGCAGTGACTCGAGCGCAACCCCCAGCTTTCCCTCGCAACCCGAGGGGAAGATTGGGCTTCCCAGGGCCAACCCAAGGGGAAGGCTGAGATCCCCGTTGTAACTCGAGAATGCCTCCGCAACTAGAGAAAAACCACGTGGTTCCCACTTCTTGGCAAGATGAGGCCCTTGCCCGCCACGGCGTCTCAAGGGAAGTCCCCTGTTCTGCCCTGAAGGGCGAAACGGTCCCTGACAGCCTTCCTGCGACCCCCAAGAGTCCCCCGACACGCCGGGTTCCCCCGAGGGGAACACCGAGGGTCCCGGCACCGCTTCCTCTGAGCCCCTTCTCCCCTCCTGATCGCGACAGGAGAGGCGATTCCCCTGCGTGGTCTGGAAGGGGTTCCCGGCCTTCCCGGCGCACCTCAGGATGAGGCCGTTCTCACGAGGAAATTCGAGACGAGCCACGTGGGTGGTGCCACATGCCGAACGCCCCCGATTCCCCGGTCCACTCTTGAGAAGGACCCGAGGCCCGGACCCCTCTTCGAAGGCAACCCTGCGGGTGAAGGCACAACACGAAGGGGCACTGCCACCCCCGTGCATCGTCCGCAAAGACCCGCGGGTTCCACACAGAGCTCGACGAGGGGCCTGAGACCCCCTGAGCAACTCGAGAGGCCAGCGGGGTGCCCTTCCTCAGACAAGACAAGGCCTCACTCTCCTGTCCCAACTCTGCAGGGACCCTGCGGTCGGAGTCCGAAACGGAGAGGAATCCTGAGGTTCCTGTCTCCCCTCGAGGTGAGGCCCTCTTCCATTGCACCAAACCCAGATGAGTCGCGAGAGGCCCCTCCCAACTCCACAGTATCCCTGAATTCTCCGAGGCACCTTGAGAATCTACCTGAGGTCACCGGCTCAAGTCCAGGGAACCCAGGGTTTCCTGCTGCGACCCGAGAAAGACCTTGAGAGTCCTTCGGCGCGTCTTGAGGCCCGATTCCCCTACCATGACTCGAGAGCAAAGACCCGCTCCCCATCGCCATGCGCATGGAGACCTGACTTCCCTGACTCCTGAAGAGAGTCTCCCTGAGCTCCCCGTCGTACCTCTTCGGAAACCCCTTTCAGGCACCGCAGCTCGAGAAAACCCACGATACGCCCCCGTCATCATGAGATGAGGGCCTTGTTTCCTGCCTGGCATGGAGAGCAAAACCGAGTCCTCTCTCCAGACTCCACAGGAGGCTTGACTCTCTTTAGGCCTCTCAGTTGGCTCCAAGAGATACCTGTAAAGGCCTGAAGGGAGAGCAGAGTCCTTTTCTTCCCCTCGAGACGAGGCCTGACTCCCCGTGTGAGTCTGGAATGCAACCCCGAGTTCCTGTCACACCTGGAGAGGAAAACTCGGTCCTGGACACAAGCCTAGATTAGGTCTATTTTGCACTGCAGTTACTAGAGAGCAATCGCCAGCTCTCCCTTGCAAATCGAATTGAAGATTGGACTTCCCTGGGCCAATACAATTGGAAGCCTGAATTCGACATCGTAACTCGAGAATCCCGCCGAAACTCGAGAAAATCCACGTGGTTCCCCCATCAGCGCTAGATGAGGCCCTTGCCCGCTACAGTGACTCAAGAGAAGTCCCACGTTCTGTCTTGAAGTGCGAAACGGTACTTGGCACCCTTGATGCAATCTCAAAATTCCCCGACATACCGGTCTCACTCGAAAGGAACACTGAGGTTCCTGGAACCACTTCATTTGAGCTCCTTCTCCCCTCGTGATCGCGACAGGAGTGTCGATTCCCCTGCTATGTCTGGAAGGGGTTCCCGACCTTTCCAGCGCGCCTAAGGATGAGGCAGGTCTCACGAGGAAATTCGAGACATAGCCTCGTGGGTGGTGCCACAAGCCGAAAGACCCCGATTTCCCGGTCTGCTCTTGATAAGAACGTGATGCCCTGACACCTTTACGAAGGAAAACCTGTGGATGAAAGCACAACACGAAGGGGCACTGACACCCCCGTGCATCGTCCAGAAAAACCCGCAGGTTACAAACACAGTTCAACAAGTGGTCTGTCACCCCGTGAACAACTCGACAGGCAAGTGGAGTTCCATTCCTCCACACAAGACGAGACCTGATTTTCTGTACCAACTCTGCAGGGAAACTGCAATCCGAGTCAGTACCAGCGACAGGAAACCCAGGAGAGGAAACATGAGGTTCCTGCCTCCACTCGAGATGAGGCTCTCATCCATTGCACCAAACCCAGTGGAGTCCAGAGAGGCCCCTCCCAACTCCACAGTACCCCTGACTTCTCAGAGGCACCCGGAGAAGCTCCATGAGGTCACCGGCACATGTCGAGGGAACCCAGGGTTTCCTGCCACAATGGGAAAAAGACCTCGAGAGTCCTACTTCAACGTGTCTTGAAGCCCGACTCTGCTTCCATGGCTCTATAGAAATGACACGCACCCCCTCGCCACGCACATGGAGACCTGACTTCCCTGGCGCCATAAGAGAGGCTCCCTGAGCTCCCTGTCGTACCTCGTGAGAAACCCCACACTGACGCCGCAGCTTGAGAAAACTCACCATACGCCCCTGTCATCGCGAGATGAGGGCCTTCTTTTCCTGCATGGCCTGGAGAGGAATCCCGAATCCTCTTTCCAAACTCCACAGGAGGCTTGACTCCCTTTAGGCCACTTAGAGGGCTCCAAGAGATACCCGTCGCGACTCGAGAGGAGAATTGAGTCCTTTGCTTCCCCTCGAGACAAGGCCTGACTCACCAGGTGGGTCTGGAATGCAACCCCGAGATCCCTGTCTCCCCTGGAGAGGAACATTAGGTCCTGGAAACAAGCCTAGATGAGGTCTCTTTTGCCCTTCTGTAACTCGAGAGCAATCCCCCGCTCTCCCTGACAACTCGAATGGAAGATTGGACTTCCCTGGGCCAACACAAGAGGAAGCCTGAATTCCCCTTCGTAACTCGAGAATCCCGCCGCAACTCGAGAAAAAGCACTTGGTTCCCTCGTCATCACAAGATGAGGCCCTTGCCCGCTACAGCTTCTCAAGAAAAGTCCCACGTTCCGTCTTGAAGTGCAAAACGATACTTGACACCCTTGATGTGACCCCAAAAGTTCCCCGAAATATCGGTCTCACTCGAGGTGAACACCGAGGTTCCCGGCACCAGTTTATCTGAGCCCCTTCTCCCCTCCTGTTCGTGATAGGAGGGTCACTTCCCCTGCTTTGTTTGTAAGGGGTTCCCGACCTTCACGGGGCACTTCAGGATGAGGCCGGTCTCACGAGGAAATTCGAGACGTAGCTCGCGGGTGGTACCACATGCCAAAAGACTATGATTTCCTGGTACGCTCTTGATAAGAACCTGATGCCTGGACACCTCTTCGAAGGCAACCCTGTGGATGAAGGCACAACACAAAGGGGCACTGACACCCTCGTGCATCGTCCGGAAAAACCCGCAGGTTCCACATACAGCTCAACAAGTGGCTTGTCTCCCCTGAAGAACTCGAGAGGCAAGTGGGGTTTCATTCCTCTACACAAGACGATGCCTGACTCTCCTGTCCCAACTCTGCAGGGACTTTGCGATCCGAATCAGACCAGCGCCAGTGAAGTCACGAGAGGAACGCTGAGGTTCCTGCCTCCACTCGAGATTAGCACCTCTTCCATTGCACGAAACCCAGTGGACTCCTGAGAGATGCGTCCCAGCTCCACAGTATCCCTGACTTCTCAGAGGCACCCTGAGAAGCTCCCTGAGGTCACCAGCACAATTCGAGTGAGCCCAGGGTTTACTGCCGCCACCATAGAAAGAACTCAAGAGTCCTTCTTCAACGCATTTTGAGGCCTGATTCCCCTACCATGACTCGAGGGCAATGACGCGCTCCCTCTGCTACACTCATGAAGCCCTGACTTCCCTGGCGCCACACGAGAGGCTCCCTGAGCTCCCCGTCATACCTCGTGAGAAACCAAACACTGGCGCCACAGATAGAGAAAACCCACGAGACGCCCCCATTTTCGCGACATGACGGCCTTCTTTTCTAGCATGGCCTGGAGAGCAATCCCGAGTCCTCTCTCCAAACTCCACAGTAGGCTTGACTCCCTTTTGGTCACTCAGTGGACTCCAAGACACACCCGTCGCGACTCGAGAGGAGAGCGGAGTCTTTTCCTTCCCCTCGAGGCGAGGCCTGACTCCTCGGGTGTGTCTGATATGTGAACCGGAGATCCCTGTCGCCCCTGGAGAGAAACATTAGGTCCTGGACACAAGCCTAGATGAGGTCTCTTTTTTCCTGCAGTGACTCGAGAGCAATCCCCAACTCTCCCTCGCAACTCGAATGGAAGACTGGACTTCCCTGGGCCAACAGAAGAGGAAGCCTGAATTTCCCGTTGTAACTCAAGAATCCCGCCACAACTCGAGAAAAACCACGTCGTTCCCTCTTCATCGCAAGATGCGGCCATTGCCGCTACAGCGTCTCAAAAGAACTCTTACGTTCCCTCTTGAAGTGCGATACGGTACTTGGCACCTTTGATGCGACCCCAAAAGTTCCCCAACACACTGGTCTCACTGGAAGGGAACACCGAGGTTCCCGGCATCACCTCATCTGTGCCCCTTCTCCCCTCCTGATCGAGACAGGAGGGTCGATTCCCCTGCTTTGTCTGCAAGGGGTTCCAACCTTCCCGGCGCACCTCAGGATGAGGCCGGTCTCACGAGGAAATTCGAGACGTAGCCTGGTGGGTGGTGCCACATGCGGAAAGACCCCGATTTCCCGGTCCGCTCTTAATAAGAACCCGATGCCAGGACACCTATTCGAAAGCAAACCTGTGGATGAATGCACAACACGAAGGGGTACTGACATCCCCATGCATAGTACGGAAAAACACGCAGATTCCAAACACAGATCGACAAGTGTCCTGTCATCCCTTGAAGAACCAGAGAGGCATGCGGAGTTCCGTTCCTCCACACAAGAGAAGGCCTGACTCTCCTTTCCCAACTCTGCAGGGACCGTGCGATCGGAGTCAGAAATGTAGATGAAACCTGACGTTCCTGCATCAACTCGAAATGAGGCCCTCTTCCATTGCGCCATACCCAGTGGAGTCCCGAGAGGCCCCTAAAACTCCACAGTATCCCTGATTCTCAGAGGCACCCTCAGAAGCTCTCTGCGGTCACTGGCACAAGTCGAGTGAACCCAGGGTTTCCTGCTGCATTCTGAGAAAGACCTTGAGAGTCCTTCTTTACCGCGTCTTGAGGCCCGATACCCTACCATGACTGGAGAGCAATGACGCATTCCCCTCGCCACGCCCATTGAAACCTAACTTCCCTGGCGCCACACGAGAGGCTCCCTGCGCTCCCCGTCCTACCTCATGAAAACCCCACACTGGCACCGCCGCTCGAGAAAACTCACGAGACGCCCCCATCATCGTAAGATGAGGGCCTTCTTTTCCTACATGACCTAGAGAGCAATCCCGAGTCCACTCTCCAAACTCCACTGGAGGCCTGACTCCCTTTAGGCCACTCAGTAGCCTCCAAGAGATACACGTCGCTACTCTAGAGGAGAGCAGAGTCCGTTGCTTCCCCTCGAGCCGAGGCCTGACTACTTGGGTGAGTCTGGAATGGGATCCCGAGATCCGTGTTGCCCCTGTAGAGGAAAACTCGGTCCTGGACACAAGCCTAAATGAGGTCTTTTTTGTCCTGCATTGACTCAAGTGCAATCCCCAGCTCTCCCTCGCAACTCGAATGGATGATTGGACTTCCCTGGGCCAACACAAGAGGAAGCCTGTATTCCCCATTGTAATTCGAGAATCCCGCGGCAACTGGAGAAAAACAACGTGGCTCCTCCGTCATCGAAATATGAGGCCCCTGTCAGCTATAGCGTCTCCAGGGAAGTCCCATGTTCCGTCTTGAAGTGTGAAACGGTACTTGGCACCCTTGATGCGACCCCCAAATTTCCCTGACACCCCGGTCTCACTCGAGGAGAACATGGAGGTTCCCAGCACCGCTTCAGCTGAGCCTCTTCTCCCCTCCTGATGGCGACAGGAGGGTCGATTCCCCTGCTTTGTCTGGAAGGGGTTCCCAGACTTCCCGGCGAACCTCAGGATGAGGCCAGTCTCACGAGGGAAGTCGAGACGTAGCCTCGTGGGTTGTGCCACATGCCGAAAGACCCCGATTTCCTGGTCCGCTATTGATAAGATCCCGATGCCTGGTCACCTTTTCGAAGGTAACCCTGTGGATGAAGGCACAACACGAAGGGGCACTGACACCCCTGTGCATCGTCCCCCAAAACCGCAGGTTCCACATACAACTCGACAGGTGGCCTGTCATCCCGTGAACAACTCGAGAGGCAAGCGGAGTTCCATTACTCCACACAAGACGAGGTCTGACTCTCCTGTCCCAACTCTGCAGGGACCCTGCTATCCGAGTCAGAAATGGAGAGGAACCCTGACGTTACTGCCTCAATCCGAGATTAGGTCCTCTTCAATTGCACCAGTCCCTGTGATGTCCCGAGAAGCCCCTCTCAACTCCACAGTATCCCTGACTTCTCAGAGGAACCCCGCTAAGCTCCCTGAGGTCATGGGCACAAGTCGAGGGAACCCAGGGTTTCCTGCCACACCCCGAGAAAGACCTCGAGAGTTCTTCTTCGAAGCATCTTGAGGCTTGATTCCCCTACCATGACTCGAGAGCAATGAGGCGCTCCCCCACGCCACGTCCATGGAGACCTGACTTCCGTGGCACCACAGGAGTCTCCCTGAGCTCCCCGTCCTATCTCGTGAGAAACCCCAACCAGGCACTGCACCTTGAGAAAACCCACGAGACGCCCCCGTCATCGCGAGATGAGGGCCTTCTTTTCCTGCATGGCCTAGAGAGCAATCCCGAGTCCTCTCTCCAAACTCCACAGGAGGCTTAACTCCATTTAGGCCACTCTTGGGCTCCAAGGGATACCCGTCGCAACTCGAGAGGAGAGCGGAGTCCATTCATTCCCTTCAAGACGAGGCCTGACTCCCCGGGTGAGTCTGGAATGCAACCCCGAGATCCCTGTCACCCCTGGAGAGAAAAACTCGGTCCTGGACACAAACCTAGATGAGCTCTATTTTGCCCTGCAGTGACTCGAGAGCAATCTCCAGCTCTCACTTGCAACTCGAATGGAAGATTGGACTTCCTTGGGCCAACACAAGAGGAAACCTGTATTCCCCATCGTAACTCAAGAATCCTGCCGCAACTCGAGAAAAAACACGTGGGTCCCCCGTCAGTGCTAGATGAGGCCCTTGCCCACTACAGCATCTCAAGAGAAGTCCCAGGTTCCGTCTTGAAGTGCGAAATGGTACTTGGCACCCTTGATGCAACCAGAAAAGTTACCCGACTTTCACTCAAGGAGAGCACCGAGGTTCCCGGCACTACTTCATCTGAGCCCTTTCTCTCCTCCTGATCCCGAAAGTAGGGTCGATTCCCCTGCTTTGTTTGGAAAGGGTTCCCGGACTTTCCTGTGCGCCTCAGGATGAGGCCGGTCTCACGAGAAAATTCGAGACGTAGCCTAGTGGGTGGTGCAACATGCTGAAAGACCCCAATTTCCCGGTCCGCACTTGAGGAGAACACGATGCCCGGACACCTCTTCGAAGGCAACCCTGTGGATGAAGGCACAACAGGAAGGAGCACTGACGCCCCCGTGCATCTCCGAAAAACCCGCAGGTTCCACACACATCACGAAAAGTGGTGTTATCCTTGAACAACTTGAGATGTAAGCGGAGTTCCATTCCTCCGCAGAACACGAGACCTGACACTCCTGAGCAAACTCAACAGGGACCCTGCGATCTGAGTCAGATCCGGCCTCCAGGAAGTCAGGAGCAGAACCCTGAGTTTCCTGCCTCAACTCGAGATGAGGCCCACTTCCATTGCACCAAACCCAGAGGAGTCCCGAGAGGCCTCTCCCAAATCCACAGTATCCCTGACTTCTCAGAGGCACCCTGAGACACTCCCTGAGGTCACCGGCACAAGTCAAGGGAACCCAGGGTTTCCTGCCGCAACCCTAGAAAGACATCGAGAGTTCTTTTTCAACCCGTCATGAGGCCCGATTCCCCTACCCTGACTTGAGAGCAATGACGCACTCCCCCTTGCCCCGCCCATGGAGACCTGACTTCCCTGTTGCCACACGAGAGGCTACCTGAACTCCCCGTCGTACCTCGTGAGAAACCCCACACTGGCGCCGCAGCTCGAGAAAACCCACGAGACGCCCCCGTCATCTCGAGATGTGGGCCTTCTTTTCCTGCATGGCCTGGAGAGCAATCCCGAGTCCTCTCTCCAAACTGAAGAGGAGGGTTGACTCCCTTTAGACCACTCAGTGGGCTCCAAGAGATACGCGTCGCAACTCGAGAGGATAGCCGAGTCCTTTGCTTCCCCTCGAGACGAGGCCTAACTCCCCGGGTGAGTCTGTAATGCAAACCCGAGATCCCTGTCGCCCTTGGAGAGGATCATTGGGTCCTGAACACAAGGCTAGATGAGGTCGCTTTTGCCCTGCAGTAACTCGAGAGCACTCCCCAGCTTTCCCTCGCAACCCGAATGGAAGATTGGACCTCCCTGGGCCAACACAAGAGGAAGCCTGAATTCCCAGTAGTAATTCGAGAATTCTGCCTCAACTTGAGAAAAACCACGTGGTTCCCCCGTCATTGCAAGATGAGGCCCTTGCCCGCTCCAGCGTCTCAAGAGTAGTCCCACGTTCTGTCTTCAAGTGCGAAATGATATTTGGCACCCTTAATGCTACCCCAAAAGTTCCCCGACATACGGATCGCACTAGAGGGGAACACCGAGGTTCCTGGCACCACTTCATCTGAGCCCCTTCTCCCCTCCTGATCGCGAAAGGAGGGTCGATTCCCCTGCTTTGTCTGCAAGGGGTTCCCGACCTTCTCCACGCACC
The DNA here is from genome assembly GCF_029407905.1 of Bubalus kerabau. Classification (NCBI taxonomy): domain Eukaryota; kingdom Metazoa; phylum Chordata; class Mammalia; order Artiodactyla; family Bovidae; genus Bubalus; species Bubalus kerabau. The sequence goes on from NW_026577905.1 coordinate 102,559, forward strand.
TCAGATGAGGCTGTCTCACGAGGAAATTCGAGACGTAGCCTCAATGGTGGTGCCACATGCCGAAAGACCGCGATTTCCCGATCCGCTCTTGATAAGAACGCGATGCCCAGACACCTATTCGAAGATAGTGTGGATGAAGGCACAACACGAAGGGGCACTGACACCCCCGTGCATCGTCCGGAAAAGACCGCAGGTTACTCATACAGCTCAACAAGTGCCTGTCACCCAGTGAACAACTCGAGAGGCAAGCGGAGGTCCATTCCTGCACACAAGACAAGGCCTGACTCACCTCTCCCAACTATGCAGGGGGCTGCGATCGGAATCAGAAATGGAGAGGAACCCTGAGGTTCCTGCCTCCCCTCGAGATGAGGCCCCCTTCCATTTCACCAAACCCAGTGGAGTCCCGAGAGGTCTTTCCCAACTCCACAGTATCCCTGACTTCTCAGAGGCACCCGGAGAATCTCCCTGAGGTCACCGGCACAAGTCGAGGGAACCCAGGTATTCTTGCCAAGACTCGAGAGAGATCTTGAGAGTCCTTCAACGCGTCTAGAGGCCTGATTCCCCTACCATGACTCGAGAGCAATGACGCGCTCCCCCTCGCCACACGCATCGAGACCTAACTTCCCTGGCGCCACACAAGAGGCTCCCTGAGCTCCCCGTCGTACCTCCTGAGAAACCAACACAGGCGCTGCAGCTCGGTAAAACCACCGAGACCCCCCCCCCCCCCGTCATCGTGAGAGGAGGGCCTTCTTTTCCTGCATGTCCTGGAGTGCAATCCCGAGTCCTCTCTCCAAACTCCAGAGGAGGCTTGACTCCCTTTAGTCCACTCAGTGGGCTCCAAGAAATACCCGTCGCGACTCAAGAAGAGAGAGAAGTCCTTTGTTTCCCCTCGAGAGGACGCCTGACTCCTGGGTGAGTCTAGAATGCAACCCCAAGATCCCAGTCATCCCTTGAGAGGAACATTAGGTCCTAGACACAAGCCTGGATGAGGTTTCTTTTGCCCTGCAGTGACTCGAGCGCAACCCCCAGCTCTCCCTTGCAACTCGAATGGAAGATTGGGCTTCCCTGGGCCAACACAAGAGGAAGCCAGAAATCCCCTTCGTAACTCGAGAATCCTGCCGCAACTCGAGAAAAACCACGTGTTTCCAACGTCATCCCAAGATGAGGCCCTTGCTGCTATGGCGTCTCAAGAAAAGAACCACGTTCCATCTTGAAGTGCGAAACGGTAATTTGCACCCTTGATGCGACACCAAATGTTCCCAGACACGCCGGTCTCACTCGACAGGAACACCGAGGTTCCCGCACCACTTCATCTGAGCACCTTCTCCCCTCCTGTTCGAGACAGGAGGGTCTATTCCCCTGCTTTGTTTGGAAGGGGTTCCCCACATTCCCGGCGCACCTCAGGATGAGGCCGGTCTCACGAGGAAATTCGAGACGTAGCGTCGTGGGTGGTGTCACATGCCGAAATACCCCGATTTCCCGGCCCACTCTTGAGAAGAACCCGATGCCCGGACACCTCTTCGAAGGCAACCCTGTGGACGAAGGCACAAAACAAAGGGTCACTGACACTCCCATGCATCATTCGGTAAAAGCCGCAGGTTCCACACACAGCTCGACAAGAGGCCTGTCATCCCATGAACAACTCGAGAGGCAAGCAGAGTTCCATTCCTCCACTCAAGATGAGGCCTGACTCTCCGGTCCCAACTCTGAAGGGACCCTGCGATCGGAGTCCGAAATGGAGAGGAACCCTGAGGTTCCTGACTCCACTCGAGATGAGGCCCTCTTCCATTACACCAAAAACAGTGGAGGCCCGAGAGGCCCCTCCCAAATCCACAGTATCGCGACTTCTCAGAGGCACCCTTAGAAGCTCCCTGAGGTCACTGGCACAAGTCGAGGGAACACAGGGTTTCCTGACGCAACCCGAGAAAGACCTTGAAAATCCTCCTTCAACGCATCTTGAATCCCGATTCCCCTACCATGACTCGAGAGCAATGACGCGTTCCCCCTCGCCACTCACATGGAGACTTGACTTCCCTGGCGCCACACGAGAGGCTCCCTGAGCTCCCCATCATACCTCGTGAGAAATCCCACACTGGCTCCCCAGCTCCAGAAAACCCACGAGACGCCTCCGTCATCGCGAGATGAAGGCCTTCTTTTCCTGCATGGCCTGGAGAGCAATCTCGAGGCCTCTCTTCAAACTCCACAGGAGGCCTGACTCCCTTTAGGCCACTCTGTGGGCTCCAAGAGATACCCGTTGGGACTCGAGAGGAGAGCGGAATTCTTTGCTTCCCCTATATACCAGGCCTGACTCCTCAGGTGAGTCTGGAATGCAACCCCGAGATCCCTGTCGCCCCTGGAGAGGAACATTAGGTCCTAGACACAAGCATAGATGAGGTCTCATTTGCCCTGAAGTGACTCGAGAGCAATCCCCTGCTGTCCCTCGCACCTCGAATGGAAGAATGGACTTCCCTGGGACAACACAAGAGGAAGCCTGAATTCCCCGTCGTAATTCGAAAATCCCGCTGCAACTCGAGGAAAACCACGTGGTTCCCCCGTCATCGCAAGATGAGGCCCTTGCCAGCTACAGCGTCTCAGTAGAAGCCCTACGTTCCATCTTGAAGTTTAAAACGATAATTGGCAACCTTGATGTTAGCACAAAAGTTCCCCGACACCCTGCTCTCAGTCGAGGGGAACACCAAGGTTCGGTGCACCGCTTGTTCTGAGCCCCTTATCCCCTCCTGATCGCGACGGGAGGGTCGATTACCCTGCTTTGTCTGGAAGGGGTTCCGGACCTTCCCGGCGCACCTCAGGATGAGGCCGGTCTCACGAGGAAATTCGAGACGTAGCCTTGTGGTTGGTGCCACACGCCGAAAGACCCCGATTTCCCTGTCTGCTCTTGATAAGAACCCAATGCTAGGACACCTCTTTGAAGGCAATCCTGTGGACGAAGGCACAAAACGAAGGGGTCTGACACCCTCCTGCATCGTTGGAAAAGCCCGCAAGTTCCACATACAGATCGACAAGTGGCCTGTCACCCCGTGAACAACTCGAGAGGCAAGAGGAGTTAAATTCCTCCACACAAGACGAGGCCTGACTCTCCTGTCCCAACTCTGCATGGACACTGAGATCCGATTCAGAAATGGAGAGGAACCATGAGGTTCCTGCCTCAACTCGAGATAAGGCCCTCATCTACTGCACCAAATCCAGTGGAGTTCGGAGCGGCCCCTCCCAACTGCACAGTATCCCTGACTTCTCAGAGGCACCCTGAAAAGCTCCCTGAGGTCACGGGCATAAGTCGACGGAACCCAGGGTTTCCTGCCGTAACCTGAGAAAAACCTCGAGAGTCCTTCTTCACGCGTCTTGAGGCCTGATTCCCCTACCATGACTGGAGAAAAATGACGCGCTCCCCCTCGCCACGTGCATGAAGATCTGACTTCCCCGGCACCACATGAGAGGCTCCCTGAGCTCCCCATCGTACCTCGTGAGAAACCCCACACTGGCGCCGCAGCTCGAGAAAACCCACGAGACGCCCCTGTCATGGTGAAATGAGGGCCTTCTTTCCTGCATGACCTGAAGAGCAATCCCGAATCCTCTCTCCAAACTCCAAAGGAGGCTTGACTCCCTTTAGGTCACTCAGTGGGCTCCAAGAGATACGCGTCGATACTCAGGAGGAGAGAGGTGTCCTTTGCTTCCCCTCGAGATGAGGCCTGACTACGAGGGTGAGTCTGGAATGCAACCCTGGATCCCTGTCGCCCCTGGAGAGGAACCTTAGGTCCTGGACAAAAGCCTAGATGAGGTCTCTTTGGCCCTGCAGTGACTCAAGCGCAACCCCTAGCTTTCCCTTGCAACTCGAATGGAAGATTGGCCTTTCTGAGCCAACACAAGAGGAAGCCTGAATTTCCAGTTGTAATTTGAGAAACCCGCCGCAACTCGAGAAAAATCACGTGGTTCCCCGTATTGCAAGATGAGGCCCTTGCCCCCTACAACATCTCAAGAGAAGTCTCACATTCCGTCTTGAAGTGCAAAACAGTACTTGGCACCCTTGATGCGACCCCAAAAGTTCCCCTATATACCGATCTCACTAGAGGGGACACTGAAGTTTCCGGCACCACTTCATCTGAGGCCTTTCTCCTCTCCTGATCGCGATAGGAGGGTCGATTCCACTGCTTTGTCTCGAAGGGATTCCCGACCTTCCCGGCACACCTCAGGATGAGGCCGGTCTCACGAGGAAATTCGAGAGGTAGCCTCGAGGGCCATACTACATGCCGAAAGACCCCGATTCCATGGTCCACTTTTGATCAAAACCAGACTCCTGGACACCTCTTCGAAGGCAAGCCTGTGGATGAAGGCACAACACGTAGGGGCACTGACACCCCGTGCATCTTCCGGAAAAACCCGCAGGTCCCTCACACAGCTCCACAAGTGGTCTGTCACCTCGTGAACAACTCGAGAAGCAAGCGGAGTTCCATTCCTCCACACAAGACGATGCCTGACTCTCCTGTCACAACTCTAGGGACCTAGCGCACCGAGTCAGAAATGGAGAGGAAGCCTGAGGTTCCTGCCTCCACTCAAGATGAGGCCCTTTTCCATTGCCACAAAACCAGTGGAGTCCCGAGAGGCCCGTCCCAAATCCACAGTATGCCTGACTTCTCAGAGGCACCCTGAGAAGCTCCCTAAGGTCACCGGCAGAAGTCGACGGAACCCAGGGTTTCCTGCCGCAACCCGAGAAAGACCTTGAGAGTCCTGCTTTAACGTGTCTTGAGGCCCGATTCCCATATCATATCTCGAGAGCAATGACGCGCTCCCCCTTGCCATGCGCATGGAGACCTGAATTCCCTGGTGCCACACGAAAGGCTCCCTGAGCTTCCGGTTGCACCTTGTCAGAAACCGCACACTGGCACTGCAGCTTGAGAAAACCAACAAGACGCCCCTGTCATTGCGAGATGAGGGTCTTCTTTTCCTGCATGGCCTGGAGAGCAATCCTGAGTCCTCTCTCCAAACTCCACAGGGGGCTTGACTCCCTTTAGGCCACTCAGTGGGCTCCAAGAGACACCTGTGGTGACTCAAGAGGAGAGCGGGGTCCTTTGCTTCCCCTCGAGTCGAGCTCTGACTCCCAGGATGCGTCTAGAATGCAACCCCGAGATCGCTGTCGGCCCTGGAGAGGAATATTAGGTCCTGGACACAAGCCTAGATGAGGTAACTTTTGCCCTGCAGTGACTCAAGAGCAAACCCCAGCTCTCCCTCGAAACTCGAATGGAAGATTGGACTTCCCTGGGCCAACACAAGAGGAAGCCTGAATTCCCCGTCGTAACTCGAGAATCCCGCCGCACCTTGAGAAAAACCACGTGATTACCCCGTCATCCCAAGATGAGGCCCTTGCCCTCTACAGCGTGTCAAGAGAAGCCCCAAGTCCGTATTGAAGTGCAAAACGGTACTTGGCACCCTTGAAGCGACCCCAAAAGTTTCCCGACACACCGGTCCCACTCGAGGGGAACACCGAGGTTCCCGGCATGACTTCAACTGAGCCCTTTCACTCCTCCTGATCGCGACAAGATGGTCGATTCCCCTGCTTTGTCTGGAAGGGGTTCCTGATCTTCATGGCGCACCTCAGGATGACACCAGTCTAACGAAGAAATTCGAGACGTAGCCTCATAGATGGTGCCACGTTCTGAAAGACCCCGATTTCCTGCTCCGCTATTGATAAGAACCCGATGTCCGGACACCTCTTTGAAGGCAACCCTGTGGATGAAGGCACAACACGAAGGGGCACTGACCCCCTCATGCATCTTACGGAAAAAACCGAAGGTTCCACTCACAGCTCGACAAATGGTCTGTTATCCTGTGAACAACTCGAGAGGCAAGTGGAGTTCCATTCCTCCACACAAGACGAGGCCTGACTCTCCTGTCCCAACTCTTCAGGGACCCTGTGGTCGGAGTTTTAAATGGAGAGGAACCCTTAGGTTCCTGCCTCAACTCGAGATGAGAACCTTTGTCATTGCACCAAACCCAGTGGAGTTCCGAGAGCGCCTCCCAAGTCCACAGTATGCCTGACTTCTCAGAGGCACCCTGAGAAGCTCCCTGAGGTCACCGGTACAAGTCGAGGGAACCCAGGGTTTCCTGCCGCAACCTGAGAAAGACCTCGAGACTCCTTCTTCAACGCGTCTTGAGTCCCGATTTCCCTACCATGACTCGAGAGCATTTATGGGGTCCTCCTCATCACACGCATAGACACCTGACTTTCCTGGCACCACACAAGAGGCTCCCTGAGCTCCCCATCGTATCTCGTGAGAAAACTCATACTTGCGCTCCAATTCGAGAAAACCCACAAGACGCCCCCGTCATTGCGAGCTGAGGGCCTTCTTTCCTGTATGGCCTGGAGAGCAATCCCGAGTCCTCTCTCCAACTCCACAGGAGGCTTGACTCCCTGGAGGCCACTCAGTGGGATCCAAGAGATACCTATCGCGACCCAGGAGGATATCAGAATCCTTTGCTTCCTCTCGAGCCGAGGCCTGACTCACTGGGTGAGTCTGGAATGCGTCCCCGTGATCCCTATCGCCCCTGGAGAGGAACATTAGGTCCTGGACACAAGCCTAGATGAGGTCTATTTTGAACTGCCGTGACTCGAGGGCAATTCCCACCCAGCTCTCCCTGGCAACTCGAATGGAAGAATGGACTTCCCTGGGCCAACAGAAGAGGAAGCCTGAATTCCCCGTCGTAAGTCAACAATCCCATCGCAACTCGAAAAAAACCACGTGGTTTCCCCTTCATCACAAGATGAGGCCCTTGCCCGCCACAGCGTCTCAAGAGAAGTCCCACGTTTCATCTTGAAGTTTGAAACAGTATTTGGCAAGCTTCGTGAGACCCCAAAAGTTCCCTGACATACCGGTCTCACTCAAGGGGAACACCGAGGTTCCCGGCACCACTTCATCTGAGCCCCTTCTCCCCTCCTGATCGCGACAGTAGGGTCGATTAACCTGCTTTGTCTGGAAGGCTTTCCCGACCTTCCAGGGGCACCTCAGCATGAGGCCCGTCTCACGAGGAAATTCGAGACGTAGCCTCGTGTGTGGTGCCGCATTCCAAAAGACCCCGATTTCCTGGTCCGCTCTTGAAAAGAACCCGATGCCCGCACACCACTTCGAAGGCAACCCTGTGGATGAAAGCACATCACGAAGGGGCACTGACACCCCCGTGCATTGTCTGGAAAAAACCGCAGGTTCCACACACAGCTCGACAAGTGGCCTGTCACTCCTTGAACAACTCGAGAGGCAAGCGGAGTTCCATTCCTCCACACAAGACGAGGCCTGACTCTCCTGTCCCAACTCTGCAGGGACCCTGCAATCTGAGTCAGAAATGGAGAGGAACCCTGAGGTTCCTTCCTGATCTCGAGATTAGGCCCTCTTCCATTGCAGCAAACCCAGTGGAGTCCCGAGAGGCCTCTCCCAGCTCCATAGTATCCCTGACTTCTCAGAGGCACCCTGAGAAGCTACCTGAGGTCACAGGCACAAGTCGAGGGAACCCAGGGTTTCCTGCCGCAACTCGAGAAAGACCTCAAGCGTCCTTTTTCATTGCGTTGAGCCCTGATTCCACTACCATGACTCGAGAGCAATGACGTGCGCCCCCTCGCCACTCGTATGGAGACTTGACTTCCCTGACACCACACGAGAGGCTCCCTGAGCTCCTGGTCGTACCTTGTGAGAAACCCCACACTGGCACCGCAGCTCCAGAAAAACCACGAGACTCCCCCGACATCGCGAGATGAGGGCCTTCTTTTCCTGCATCGCCTGGAGAGCAATCCCGCGTGCTCTCTCCAAACTCCACAAGAGAGGAGCCAAGATTGCTGAGGAGTAGGACGGGGAGAACTCTTTCCCCCCCAAACAATTTCATCAAAAGAGCATTTAAACGTCGAGTAAATTCCACAATACAACTTATGAATGCTGCCAGAGGACATCAGGCACCCAGAAAAGAACCCAACTCTTGGAAAGTAGGTAGGAAAAAGTATAAAAGACAAAAAAAGAGACAAAAGAGGGAGGGAGGGATTTCCGTCCCGGGAAGATAGTCTTAAAAAGAGAAAAGTTTCCAAACACCAGGAAAGCTTTTCACTGCCAAATCTTTGCCAAGCTTTGGAAGCACAAAGGGCAACATAAGGGGGATAAAAATAAATAAACAATTAAAACTCGCAGATTGCAAGCCCTACGGTAACTCCCCCAGCCACGAAGCAGTGCAGACGCCTGCTCACACCATTAGCAAGCAGGGGCTGGGCAGGGAGGCGCAGCGCGGGCTGCATCGCTTAGAGTAAAAATCTGGCCTGAATACCCTGAGCGCTATCTGAACGAAATAACTTGGGCTAGCAAACCAGACTCTGGGATATCTACCACGCAAAAAGCCAGCCCTAACCTAAGACACCGCCAGGCCCGCGCACGGAACAAAGGACTGAACAGAGATAGCCGGCTGCAGACCTTCCCCCTCCGGTGACAGGCAGCCAGAGCCGGAAGGGGGCAATCGCAGCCCCAGAGAGACATTATCTATAAAACTGTAAGCAGGCTTCTTTGCTAACTAAAACTTCTTGGGGATCTGGACGGTCAACATCTGCCTGAGAAGGTGCGCCTGTTTTACACCCAGATAACCGAGTGGCGGGGAGGCGATAAGTCACAACATTGGCACTCGCCAAACACCTCATCACCTGAGCTGCTCGGACCTGGGAAGAGCACAAAACGCAGGCCCAACCGAGTCTGTGCCTCTGAGGACTACCCGAGTGCCTGAACCTGAGCGGCTTGGACCTGGGAGGTGCATGCAGCCCAGGGCCAGCCTCGGATTGTTCCCGGTGGAACAACCTAGAGCCCGAGCAGTGTGGGCAGGGAGGCTACACGCGCCGTGAGCGGGGGCAGACCCAGTGTGGCTGAGGCACTGCGAGCGCACGCCAGTGTTGTTTGTTTGCAGCATCACTCCCTCCCTCCCTCCCCACAGCGCAACTGAACAAGTGAGCCTAAAAAAAAAAAGTGTCCTGCACCATCCCCTTTGTGTCAGGGCGTAAACCAGACACTGAAGAGACCAGCAAACAAAAGAAGCTATAACAGAGGGAAACGCCTTGGAAGCTACAGGCAATAGATTAAAACCCTGTGGTTACTAGGACTACATAGGAAGGCGCCTATAGATCTTGAGAAATATAAGTCGGACCAAGGAACTAGCCAAAAATGAACCGAACCCACGATACTCACAACAAAACCAGAGAAAGTCCTAGATATATTTTTATGATCATTCTTACTTTTTTTTAATTTTAAGTTCTCTATTGTTCATTTAATTTTCACTTTTATAACCTATTACTTTGCAAAAAAAAAGACCCTATTTTTTTCTTCTTCAGGAAATTTCATATATATATATATATATATATATATATATATATATAATAATTTTTTGACCTTGTTTTTTTGTTTTGTTTTTTTTTTTCTTTTCTTTAACATTGTATTTTTGAAATTCCAAACTGTACTCTAGATTTTTAATTTATGCTTTTTGATATTTGATATCAATTTTGTACCTGTAGTTTCTTTATAATTTTTGCGACATTGCTTGTTTTTGTTTGTTTGTTTTCTCTTTAGTTTTCTTCTTCCTTTTTTTTAACATTGTATTTTTGAAATTCCAAACTCTACTCTAGATTTTTAATTTTTGCTTTTTGGTATTAGTTATCAATTTTGTACCTGTATTTTCTTGATAATTTTTGCGACCTTGTTTGTTTTTCTTTGTTCTTTTTTTCTCTGTTTCTTTTCCTTCTTCTTTTCTTTAACATCATATTTTTGAAATTCCAAACTCTACTCTAGATTTTTAATTTTTGCTTTTATGTATTTGTTACCAATTTTGTACCTTTAAGAACCCAATCTTCAGTACCCATTTTTCACTAGGGAGCGAGATTACTGGCTTGACTGCTCTCTCTCCCTTTGGACTCTCCTTTTTCTCCACCAGGTCGCCTGTGTCTCCTCCCTAACCCCTCTCTACTCTACCCAACTCTGTGAATTTCTGTGTATTCCAGACGGTGGAGAACACTTAGGGAACTGATTACTGGCTGGATCTGTCTCCCTCCTTTTCATTCCCCCCTTTTATCCTTCTGGCCACCTCTGTCTCCTTCCTCCTTCTTCTCATCTCTGTATAACTCTGTGAACATCTCTGAGCGGTCCAGTTGTGGAGTGCACATAAGGAAGTGACTACTGGCCAGCCCACTCTCTCCACTATTGATTCCACCTGATCTCATTTGGGTCACCTCTAACTCCCTCCTCCCTCTTCTCTTCTCCATGTAACGCTGTGAACCTTTCTGAGTGGCCCTCACAGTAGAGAAACTTTTCTTCTTTAACGTAGATGTTTCATCAATGGTGCTGTATAGAAGGAGAAGTTTTGAAACTACTGTAAAAGTAAGACAGATAACTGGAAGCAGGAGGCTTAAGTCCAAACCCTGCCTCCAGGGAACTCCTGACTCCAAGGAACATTAATTGACAGGAGCTCATCAAATGCCTCCATACCGACACTGAAATCAAGCACCACACAAGGGCCAACAAGTTCCAGGGCAAGACATACCAAGCCAATTCTCCAGCAACAAAGGAACGCAGCCCTGAGCTTCAAGATACAGGCTGCCCAAAGTCACCCCAAAACCACAAACATCTCATAACTCATTACTGGACACTTCATTGCACTCCAGAGAGAAGAAATACAGCTCCACCCACCAGAACACGGACACAAGCTTCCCTAACCAGGAAACCTTGACAAGACACCTGTACAAACCCACACACAGCGAGGAAATGCCACAGTAAAGAACTCCACAAACTGCCAGAATACATAAAGGACACCCCAAACTCAGCAATTTAAACAAGATGAGACAGAGGAATACCCAGCAGATAAAGGAACAGGATAAATGCCCACCAAACCAAACAAAAGAGGAAGAGATAGGGAATCTACCTGATAAAGAATTCCGAGTAAGGATAGTGAAATGGATCTAAAATCTTGAAATTAAAATGGAATCACAGATAAATAGCCTGGAGACAAGGATTGAGAAGATGCAAGAAAGGTTTAACAAGGACGTAGAAGAAATAAAAAAAGAGTCAATATATAATGAATAATGCAATAAATGAAATTAAAAACACTCTGGAGGCAACACATAGTAGAATAACAGAGGCAGAAGATAGGATTAGTGAATTCGAAGATAGAATGGTAGAAATAAATGAATCAGAGAGGATACATGAAAAACGAATTAAAAGAAATGAGCACAATCTCAGAGACCTCCAGGACAATATTAAACGCTACAACATTCGAATCATAGGGGTCCCAGAAGAAGAAGACAAAAAGAAAGACCGTGAGAAAATACTTGAGGAGATAATAGTTGAAAACTTCCCTAAAATGGGGAAGGAAATACTCACTCAAGTCCAAGAAACCCAGAGAGTCCCAAACAGGATAAAGCCAAGGCGAAACCCCCCAAGACACATATTAATCACATTAACAAAAATCAAACACAAAGAACAAATATGAAAAGCAGCAAGGGAAAAACAACAAATAACACACAAGGGAATTGCCATAAGGATAACAGCTGATCTTTCAATAGAAACTCTTCAAGCAAGGAGGGAATGGCAAGACATACTTAAAATGATGAAAGAAAATAACCTACAGCCCAGATTTTTGTACCCAGCAAGGATCTCATTCAAGTATGAAGGAGAAATCAAAAGCTTTTCAGACAAGCAAAAGCTGAGAGAATTCTGCACCACCAAACCAGCTCTCCAACAAATACTAAACAGGAAACACAAAAACGGTGTATAAATTCAAACCCCAAACAATAAAGTAAATGGCAATGGGATCATACTTATCAGTAATTACCTTAAACGTAAATGGGTTGAATGCTCCAACCAAAAGACAAAGACTGGCTGAATGGATACAAAAACAAGACCCCTACATATGTTGTCTACAAGAGACCCACCTCAAAACAGGGGATACATACAGACTGAAAGTGAAGGGCTGGAAAAAGATTTTCCATGCAAATAGGGACCAAAAGAAAGCAGGAGTAGCGATACTCATATCAGATAAAATAGACTTTAAAACAAAGGCTGTGAAAAGAGACAAAGAACGTCACTACATAATGATCAAAGGATCAATCCAAGAAGAAGATATAACAATTATAAATATATATGCACCCAACGTGGGAGCACCACAGTATGTAAGACAAATGCTAACAAGTATGAAAGGAGAAATTAACACTAACACAATAATAGTTGGAGAGTTTAATACCCCACTCACACCTATGGATAGATCAACTAAACAGAAATTTAACAAGGAAACACAAACTTTAAATGATACAATAGACCAGTTAGACCTAATTGATATCTATAGGACATTTCATCCCAAAACAATGAATTTCAACTTTTTCTAAAGTGCACATGGAAACTTCTCCAGGATACATCACATCCTGGGCCATAAAGCTAGCATTGGTAAATTCAAAAAAATAGAAATCATTCCAAGCATCTTTTCTGACCACAATGCAGTAAGATTAGATCTCAATTACAGGAGAAAAACTATTAAAAATTCCAACATATGGAGGCTGAACAACACGCTGCTGAATAACCAACAAATCACAGAAGAAATCAAAAAAGAAATCAAAATTTGCATAGAAACGGATGAAAATGAAAACACAACAACCCAAAACTTGTGGGACACGGTAAAAGCAGTCCTAAGGGGAAAGTTCATAGCAATACAGGCACACCTCAAGAAACAAGAAAAAAGTCAAATAAATAAACTAACTCTACACCTAAAGCAACTAGAAAAGGAAGAAATGAAGAACCCCAGGGTTAGTAGAAGGAAAGAAATCTTAAAAATTAGAGCAGAAATAAATGCAAAAGAAACAAAAGAGACCATAGCAAAAATCAACAAAACCAAAAGCTGGTTCTTTGAAACGATAAATAAAATTGACAAACCATTAGCCAGACTCATCAAGAAACAAAGGGAGAAAAATCAAATCAATAAAATTAGAAATGAAAATGGAGAGATCCCAACAGAAAACACAGAAATACAAAGGATCATAAGAGACTACTATCAACAATTATATGCCAATAAAATGGACAACGTGGAAGAAATGGACAAATTCTTAGAAAAGTACAACTTTCCAAAACTGGACCAGGGAAGAAATAGAAAATCTTAACAGACCCATCACAAGCACGGAAATGGAAACTGTAACCAAAAATCTTCCAGCCAACAAAAGCCCAGGTCCAGACGGCTTCACAGCTGAATTCTACCAAAAATTTAGAGAAGAGCTAACACCTATCCTGCTCAAACTCTTCCAGAAAATTGCAGAGGAAGGTAAACGTCCAAACTCATTCTATGAGGCCACCATCAGCCTAATACCAAAACCTGACAAAGATCCCACAAAAAAAGAAAACTACAGGCCAATATCACTGATGACATAGATGCAAAAATCCTTAACAAAATTCTAGCAATCAGAATCCAACAACACATTAAAAAGATCATACACCATGACCAAGTGGGCTTTATCCCAGGGATGCAAGGATTCTTCAATATCCGCAAATCAATCAATGTAATACACCACCTTAACAAATTGAAAAATAAAAACCATATGATTTTCTCAATAGATGCAGAGAAAGCCTTTGACAAAATTCAACATCCATTTATGATAAAAACTCTCCAGAAAGCAGGAATAGAAGGAACATACCTCAACATAATAAAAGCTATATATGACAAACCCACAGCAAACATTATCCTCAATGGTGAAAAATTGAAAGCATTTCCTCTAAAGTCAGGAACTAGACAAGGGTGCCCACTTTCACCATTACTATTCAACATAGCTTTGGAAGTTTTGGCCACAGCAATCAGAGCAGAAAAAGAAACAAAAGGAATCCAAATTGGAAAAGAAGAAGTAAAACTCTCACTGTTTGCAGATGACATGATCCTCTACATAGAAAACCCTAAAGACTCCAGCAGAAAATTACTAGAACTAGCCAATGACTATAGTAAAGTTGCAGGATATAAAATCAACACACAGAAATCCCTTGAATTCCTATACACTAATAATGAGAAAACAGAAAGAGAAATTAAGGAAACAATTTCATTCACCATTGCAACGGAAAGAATAAAATACTTAGGAATATACCTACCTAAAGAAACTAAAGACCTATATATAGAAAACTATAAAACACTGGTGAAAGAAATCAAAGAGGACACTAATAGGTGGAGAAATATACCATGTTCATGGATTAGAAGAATCAATATAGTGAAAATGAGTATACTACCCAAGGCAATTTATAGATTCAATGCAATCTCTATCAAGCTACCAACAGTATTCTTCACAGAGCTAGAACAAATAATTTCACAATTTGTATGGAAATACAAAAAACCTCGAATAGCCAAAGCGATCTTGAGAAAGAAGAATGGAACTGGAGGAATCAACCTACCTGATTTCAGGCTCCGCTACAAAGCCACAGTTATCAAGACAGTATGGTACTGGCACAAAGACAGAAATATAGATTAGTGGAACGAAATAGAAAGCCCAGAGATAAATCCACACACATATGGACACCTTATCTTTGACAAAGGAGGCAAAAATATACAATGGATTAAAGACAATCTCTTTAACAAGCGGTGCTAGGAAATCTGGTCAACCACTTGTAAAAGAATGAAACTAGAACACTATCTAACACAATACACAAAAATAAACTCAAAATGGATTAAAGATCTAAACGTAAGACCAGAAACTATAAAACTCCTAGAGGAGAACATAGGCAAAACACTCTCTGAAATACATCACAGCAGGATCCTCTATGACCCACCTCCCAGAATATTGGAAATAAAAACAAAAATAAACAAATGGGGCCTAATTAACCTTAAAAGCTTCTGCACTTCAAAGCAAACTATTAGCAAGGTGAAAAGACAGCCTTCGGAATGGGAGAAAATAATAGGAAATGAAGCAACTGACAAACAACTAATCTCAAAAATATACAAGCAACACCTACAGCTCAACTCCAGAAAAATAAATGACCCAATCAAAAAATGGGCCAAAGAACTAAATAGACATTTCTCCAAAGAAGACATACAGATGGCTAACAAACACATGAAAAGATGCTCAAAATCACTCATTATCATAGAAATGCAAATCAAAACCACTATGAGGTACCATTTCACGCCAGTCAGAATGGCTGCAATCCAAAAGTCTACAAATAATAAATGCTGGAGAGGGTGTGGAGAAAAGGGAACCCTCTTACACTGTTGGTGGGAATGCAAACTAGTACAGCCACTATGGAGAACAGTGTGGAGATTCCTTAAAAAACTGGAAATAGAACTGACTTATGATCCAGCAATCCCACTGCTGGGCATACACACTGAGGAAACCAGAAGGGAAAGAGACACGTGTACCCCAATGTTCATCGCAGCACTGTTTCTAATAGCCAGGACATGGAAGCAACCTAGATGTCCATCAGCAGATGAATGGATAAGAAAGCTGTGGTACATATACACAATGGAGTATTACTCCGCCATTAAAAAGAATAGAATGAATCAGTTCTAATGAGGTGGATGAAACTGGAGCCTATTATACAGAGTGAAGTAAGCCAGAAAGAAAAACACCAATACAGTATACTAACGCATATATATGGAACTTTGAAAGACGGTAACAATAACCCTGAGTACGAGACAGCAAAAGAGACACTGATGTATAGAAGAGTCTTATGGACTCTGTGGGAGAGGGAGAAGGTGGGAAGATTTGGGAGAATGGCATTGAAATATGTAAAATATCATGTATGAAAAGAGTTGCCAGTCCAGGTTTGATGCATGATACTGGATGCTTGGGGCTAGTGCACTGGGACGACCCAGAGGGATGCTATGGGGGGGAGGAGGGAGGAGGGTTCAGGATGGGGAGCACATGTATACCTGAGGCGGATTCATTTTGATATTTGGAAAAACTAATACAATTATGTAAAGTTTAAAAATAAAATAAAATTAAAAAAAAAATCCACAGGAGGCTTGACTCCCTTTAGGCCACTCAGTGGTCTCCAAGAAATACCCGTCGGGACTCGAGAGCAGAGCAGAGTCCTTTCCTTCCTCTCGAGATGAGGTCTGACTCCTCGGGTGCGTCTAAAATGCAACCCCGAGATCTCTGTCGCCCCTGGAGAGGAACATTAGGTCCCGGACACAAGCTTAGATGAGGTCTCTTTTGCCCTGAAGTGACTCGAGAGCAATCCCTAGCTCTCTCTCGCAACACTAATGGAAGATTGGACTTCCCTGGGCCAACACAAGAGGAAGCCTGAATTCCCCATCATAACTCGAGAATCCCGCCGAAACTCGAGAAAAACCACATGGTTACCCCGTCATCGCAAGATGAGGCCCTTGCCCGCTACAGCGTCTAAAGAGAAGTCCCAGGTTTCTTCTTGAAGTGTTTTCACACTTCAAGTGTGAAAACTTGGCACCCTTGATGCGATTCCAAAAGTTCCCCAACACCCTGGTCTCTCTCGAGGGGAACACCGAGGTTCCCGGTACGACTTCATCTGAGCCACTTCTCCCCTCCTGATTGCGACTGGAGGGTCGACTCCCGTGCTTTGTCTGGAAGGGGTTCCCAACCTTCCCGGCGCACCTCAGGATGAGGCCGGTCTAACGAGAATATTTGAGACGTAGCTTCATGGGTGGTAACACATGCTGAAAGACCCCGATTCCCCGGTCCGCTCTTGATAAGAACCCGATGCCCGGACACCTCTTCAAAGGCAACCCTGTGGAAGAAGGCACAACACGAAGGGGCACTGACACCCTCGTGCATCGTCCGGAAAAACCCGCAGATTCCAAACACAGTTCGACAAGTTGCCTGTCACCCCATGAATAACTCGAGAGGCAAGCGGAGTTCCATTCCTCCTTACAAGACGAGGCCTGACTCTCCTGTCCCAACTCTGCAGGGACCCTGCGATCAGAGTCAGAAATGGAGATGAACCTTGAGGTTCCTGCCTCCACTCGAGATGAGGCCCTCTTCTATTGCACCAAACCCAGTGGAGTCCCGAGAGGGCCCTCCCAACTCCAGGGTATCCCTGACTTCTCAGAGGCACACTGAGAAGCTCCCTGAGGCCACCGGCACTAGTCGAGGGAACCCAGGGTTTACTGCCGTGACCCAAGATACACCTTGAAAGTCCTTCTTTAACGGTTCTTGAGGCCCAATACACCTTCCATGACTCTAGAGCAATGACGCGCTCCCCCTCGCAATGCGCATGGAGACCTGACTTCCCAAGCGCCACATGAGAGGCTCCCTGAGCTCCCCGTACTACCTCATGAGAAACCCCACACTGGCGCTGCAGCTCGAGAAAACCCACGAGACGCCCCCTTCATCGCGAGATGATGGCCTTCTTTTCCTGCATGGCCTGGAGAGCAATCCCGAGTCCTCTCTCCAAACTCCACAGGAGGCTTGACTCCCTTTAGGCCACTCAGTGGGCGCCAAGAGATACCCGTCGCAACTCGAGAGGAGAGCGGAGTCCTTCGCTTCCCCTCGAGACAAGGACTGACTCCCCGGGTGCATCAGGAAAGCAACCCCGAGATCCCTGTCCCCCCTGGAGACGAACATTATGTCCTGGACACAAGCCTAGATAAGGTCTCTTTTGCCCTGCAGTGACTCAAGCGCAATCCCTAGCTCTCCCTCGCAACTCGAATGGAAGACTGGACTTCCCTGGGCCAACACAAGAGGAAGCCTGAATTTCCTGACCTAACTCGAGAATCCCGCCACAACTCGAGAAAAACGACGTGGTTAACCCGTCACCACAAGATGAGGCCCTTGCCAGCTACAGCGTCTCAAGAGAAGTCTCACGTTCCGTCTTGAAGTTTGAAACGGTACTTAGAACCTTTGATGTGACTCCAAAAGTTCCCCGACATCCCAGTTTTACTCGAGGGGAACATCGAGGTTCCCGGCACCACTTCATCTGAGCCCCTTCTCCCCTCCTGATCGGGACAAGAGGGTCGATTCACTTGCTTTGTCTGAAAGGGTTACCGACCTTCCTGGTGCACCTCAGGTTAAGGTCCGTCTCAAGAAGAAATTCGAGACGTAGGCTTGTGGGTGGTGCCACATGCCGAAAGACCCTGATTTCTTGGTCTGCTCTTGATAAGAACCTGAAGGCTGGATACCTCTTCGAAGGCAACCCTGTGTATGAAGGCAAAAAACAAAGGGGAACTGACACCCCCATGCATCGTCCGGATAAAACCGCAGGTTCCACACACAGCTCGACAAGTGGCCTGTTATCTGGTGAACAACTCGAGAGTCCAGTGGAGTTCCATTCCTCCACACAAGACGAGGCCTGACTCTCCTGTCCTAACTCTGTAGGGACTCTGTGTTCAGAGTCAGAAATGGAGAGCAACCCTGAGGTTCCTGCTTCAAATCGAGATGAGGCCCTCTTCTGACAAGGTCCAGCCTCGGCTGGTCCAGGGTTTTCAAAGGGGAGACAGAGTAGGCGACCTATTGATTTATTTATCAAAGATATAAAGAGTAATAGAATGAGGATAGCTCAGTAGGAAAATTTAGTGGAGAAAAGAAGCTGAGTAGCTTGGTTTATGCGGAAAATCAGTATAACCCGTGACACCAGGTTAGCTCTTACCACGGAGGCCGCAGTCTCCCTCTCGAAGAGCGAAAAGTGCCCCACCTTAGACATCTTCTTAAATGGTCTTCGAAGCCCAGGCAAATAAATGGTCGCAGAGGATATCCGCGCTCCAGATGGACACTCATCTGAAAATTGAGGGAAGAATGACATTAGGAGACTAAGCGTTGGCAATCAAGGCCCGTAGCTTTAGTTTCAACAGGGGTTTTTATACCCTAAGTTACACATAGAGGATAATGGGGATGCAAAGTCAGTAGCCTTTGATCCTTATCAAAAACCAGGGTTTCTTTCCTGCAAATGTATCATATACAAATGGTTTAGGTGATTTACATCATCTTCTAGCCAGAAGACCTATTAACATTTTATGACTCTTGACAAAGACTTATCAACCGTAAGACTTATTTTCTCTAAGAGTAATTATTTTAAGGTTTGGCCCCATCTTTCGAAGATAAAATTGCATTCCTATAGGGCAGATATGTAATGGGTTTACAACAAAGGAAAGAATTTATTACCTTAAGGGTCTAAAGTTAGTAACACCAAGGCCACTACTTATTTCTTCTACATACCAACTATATTAATTAATACACATTCAATTATACAATTCAGGGGATGTGGAAACTTGGCAACAAGCATTGGTTCATCAATGAAATCTTTTACTAGTTTTATTATGACAGTTTCTAACTCTCTGAGAGGCTCTAAGCTATTTGAATATTTTAAACTTCCCGTGGCTCTCGAGGCTCGGAGACTGTAAACAATTGTATGCATTGCTGTAGGAGTCCGGGTAAACTTGTCAGGCGAGTTAGAGAGCCATCTGACGTGTTTGGATTTAAACACTCCTAATTGCCCAGGAACTTTATTAATTGGAGCTGTAAGTTAGCTCTTTGACAGAAAGAGTGAGATGGTGGTGGGGGACAGCCCCCAGTAAAGTCAGAGGTGAGAGCACAAAGCAATAAAGTAGGCAGACTCTGGTTTTGGGGGGTAGATGCTCAAGAATATCCGGGAGGTCTCCCGAGGCTCGATCCCGCCTTTGTGTATGCCCAGCCTCCTTCCTCATGACCTTTGTCACGAGTGGAATGTCTCTCGCCGGCTCCCGGCATCTTCCCGTTTTTTATTTCTTAAAACAGCCAGATGTAGCTCAGTCGCGAGCCTCTGAATACTCTGCCGAAGAATCCTGACAATACAAGGAAGAATGATTATGAGAAGCAGAATTAAAGCAGCCACCGCAGCATAGCTAAAGACATTAGACAGAATATTCTTTCCTGAGATGTAGTTAGGGAAAGTATGGAAGAAATCATTTGCTGTTCCAGCAGCAGTAAAATCTAATCGGGAGTGCTCCATGGTTGCTATTTGATAGTGAAGTTTCCCTACGTCTCAACCAATGTCAGAGCTGTTCCAGATACCTGAAATATGGTTTTTAATCTTTTCCCATTCAAAATCTGTCTCATTTACTTTCAGGGGTGTTCCACATATCCACCGATAGTCAGCATGACAAGACAATGCCATTTTCACCTTTAAAGCCTGCAATTCAGTCCCAATATGTATTACTGCTTCCTCTAGGGCGTCTACCCTCATTTCTAATTTTCTCTCTATAGCTTCCTGTGTTGCCAATGTTAAAGAAACATTTTTGGACATAGAATCAACATATTGAGCAGTATGTACTTGTTGAGTCAATGATATTTCTGCCACAGTAACAGAAGTGATTGCACTTATCAAAGCTGCTGTTCCCAAGATAATTAAGCCCACAAACCGTCGTGTTTGCATTAAATCCTGTAGTTGTTGTAATACAGCAAGACCATAATTCAATAAGTGGTTACATCATAAGATAAGGTGGATGTTGTAGCATTACAAAGGAGCAAACATTATATTGAGGGTTTAAACAAGATGAACCAGGGAGCAGCTGTAGGCGTCAGCCCGGGGGAGCAGTGTCCCCAGCATCAGGAGGCAGAACGCGAGCGGCAGGCTGTGGGCCAAGGCGCCTATGGTGGGCGGAGGGGCAGGGTTCGTGGTTTAGGGCTAGCCGCCACCGCTTGGGCTCAGGGCGGTCCCCTCTCGCCGGTGGGGCCACTCTGGTCTGGACAGCACTCCGCGGGTGCGCTTTCCTCTCTGGCCCTCACTCGCTGCACAGACTTCTTTGCTCTAGGTCACGGGGTGCAGCGAGGTGGGTGCGAGGCGCTGCTGGTGGCACGGAGGCGAGAGCTGGCTGGGGGAGGGGGAGCGAGCGAGTGCGCGCGCCGCAATCCTGGTCTTTGGGGAATGTGACATGACGAATTTGTCTGAGATCCAAACCGGAGAATCTGCATTCTGTAGAAATATACAAGCATACCCTCTCCCACAAGTTAGCAACACATCTGGCCTTTTTCACTCTCCCGTAAGGAGGCCTTTTTACTTGACCAGGGGCCGAGTCGTAGCCTGTAATTCAGGCATCTAGTGTCTCATCATTGTAGTCTGCCCCTGTGTGTTTACGTTTAAGTGATTAATTGCAATTGGAACATAACTTCACTATTTGTCTAGCTGTTTCCCTATGGATATGTTAATTTAGGTCTAATGTTTAGTTTAGGTCTCTGTATAAATTTAAGTAATAAATGTATAACCTCCTTATCTCATTTTGGTATACAGGTATACAGATATACCTAAATGCAAAATGCATTTATATATGTATTTATATATGGTAACAAGTATAAAGTTATTGACATATAATATATATAAATCAATATACTTGAATTAATCTTTATAATTAATATATTAATTAATATATATTACAAAAATACAACACATACACAGCTAATACCAACCAACACAAACCAATATACTGTAATAATACATGTCACACATTTATAATTATACAGTATATAGAACATATATCATCACAGCACATCAATCCATACCAATTAATATCAGCCACACACACATTATATTACTGCCATATATATTTAATTATACAGTATATATATATGTGTGTGTATATAGTATACATATTAATTTATATACAAATTAATTAAGTATAGATCGATAAACAGAATTAGGTATACCTTTATTATATTTTATTTATACCCATACCTAATTAGGCAAACTGTAATTAGGCAAATACATTTATATTATGTATTTATAACAATATATAAAGTATTGTTAAATGTACCACCTGTACAGCATCTCCACCCCACATACCACTTTCTCTAATCCCACGAACTCATTTTCAGTATTATGTGTTGGCCAGGAGCTGGGCCAGTCTTTCCCAGCAATGTTAAGAGACGTCTGTTCCTGTGTCTAATAGCCCTGGCTTTTTATTCTCTTGAATTAAAAGATCTTTTAAAGGCCTTGGAACTGTAATTTCCTGCAACCAAAAGGCTAGATCACTAGATCCAAATGTTTTGTGGCTCTTAGCTTGAGAAGTCAAGTTTTTCCTTGTCTGATAGTAAGGTAAAAGTAAAAGCTGTGTTACTCTTTGACCTTTATTAATTTGTACAGTTTTGATAGGCAGTGAGATCAAGACTTTAATTTCTCAATATCATCAGAATCTACTACACCATGCACCAGCGAAATTTCTTTTCTTTCTTTTTTTTTTATTTAATTTTTTTTTTTAAAAGAAAGCGAGCTACGCCCCAGGACAAATCTTACAATGTCCTCAGATAGGGGGCCAGCCACTCCGGTTGGAATTGGAGTAAGTGGCACATCAGGGGTTAATATTGTTATTAAATCTCCTTGCCTTTTCGCTTTTCTCCTAGCCTGGGTGAGACCCCCCTGAGGGAGTTTTCTCCAAGGAGCACGCTCTGAATATTGTGTACTAAAAGGTCCTTTGTTTAAAAAACTTTTTATCTTCCTCAGTCTTAGGCAACACTTTGGGAGGCTTTGGGGGCAAAGTGGGGAACTCCTGGGTCCTGGGAGGCACAATCGAAGGCGGTGGTGGTCTCCTTAAATCAGAAAGTGGTGGATAAGTTTTTTAAAGGTTTGTGCAGAGGGGGAGGGAGCTCGCCAGGGCTCTCGGCCGCAGCGTCCTGTAAGCCCTCTCCTTCCTCGGGAGGTAGACCACTTTCTCCCTCCTTTTTTTTTTTTCAATGGCAGAAAATATGATCTGTGCAGTAAATGGAGACTCACCACCATCCACCTCTATAGCCTCCCCCATAGGCTATTTAACAGCCTCGTGACGGAGGTCCAGGACATTTCTAATCATATTCCACAGTCAATAAATATTTGTCTATTCTTAGATGCAGAGAAATCCATTTTTAATTTTTTTTTTTTAGAGAGTATTTTTATTTATTTTGTAACCTCTTTACCTTGGCTAAACTTCAGAGGGGACTAGAAAAGAAGCCTCAAGGTGAGGATCGAGTTCATCCTTGGGACTAGAGAAAATCTTTCTCCGGGAAACTCCTAGCGGTGGCCCTTTACCCCGACATGGAGGAGGAGGCATAGGGGGATGGGAGCGTCCCGAAGTTTTCCTCTTCTGTTCCGGAGATCCTTTAACTGTTTGGTAACTAAATCTTACGAACTGTCTGATCGGGGATGTTTCCCTCAACCTCCTAGGAGCGGATGGTCTGATTAGGGATGTTTTCTTAAACTTTTAGGAGCATCTTTAGCTAAAAAGAAAAAAAAAAACAACAACAATCCTCATCAGAATGGCATCGAGCTGCTGTTTCCTCTAAACCTTTTTCAAATTGAGGGGAGAGCTGATCTTTCTTTCAATCCCTATCTTTTACATGCTCATTGGCAGTCATAGCGGCTAGCCATTCATTTAGCTGTCGATAGCTAGGTATAGCCTCTTCATTTTCACTTTTCTTTATAACAGGTACCTTTTCAGATTTGCTTTTTTGTTTAACAGGTACTTTTCCAACTTTACTTTCCTCTTTAACAGGTACCTTTTCAAAGTCATGAGCTGGATCTAAAACATCTCTAGTCATATTCCACAGAGGAAAGGTGTAAGTAGGGATTTTTTCCAAACCTTGCTGAGCACAATAAGCTCTTAGCTGTTTTCCTAGTTTTTTCAAGATATCTAGGTTAACAGTGCCTTGTTGTAGAAACCAAGGGCAGTGGTCTTGTACAAATGTAAAAAAATGATTGAATGGAAGATGTTTTAACCTTGATTCTTCTTTTACTTAATAACTGTAAAATTACTCCTATAAAGAGCTGTCTTTCATTTGATTCAGTGTTGCCCATGTCAGAAAATTAAGGATAGTAAAAGATTTTGCTTTTAGCTATCTAAAGATTAGGCCCTTTTTGTCAGCCTTTTTAGAAACCGTTTTTTCTCTCTAACTCTTCAACACTTCCCACTCCTCTCGCCCTGTCTATTCTACAGGGGGATCTGCAGCCCCCTAAGTGGGATCCTATCTGTCCTGAAAACTGAACACTGGGGGAATGGGGTTGGGGATTTACCTTCGAAATGCCTGTCTCGGGCGCCACCTGCAGAGGTCCAGCCCCAGCTGATCCAGGGTATTTGAAGGGAAGATGGAGTAGGCGACCTATTTATATATTTATTTATTCATCAAAGATATACAGAGTAATAGAATGAGGATAGCTCAGTAGGAAAATTCAGTGGAGAAAAGCAGCTGAGTAGCTTGGTTTACGCGGAAAATCAATATAACCCGTGACACCAGGTTAGCTCTGACCACGGAGGCTGCAAGTGCCCTCTAGAATAGAGGAAGGTGCCCCACCTTAGACACCTTATCGAGTAGGTCTTCGAAGCCCAGGCAAATAAATGGTCGCAGAGGATATCCGCGCTCCAGATGGACACTCATCTGAAAATTGAGGGGAATAATGACATGGGGAGACCAAGCATTGGCGAGCAAGGCCCGTAACTTTATTTTCAACACAGGTTTTAATACCCTAAGTTACACATAGAGGATAATAGGGGATGAAAAGTCAACAGTCTTTAATCCTTATCAAAAACCAGGGTTTCTTTTCTGCAGATTTATCGTATTAAAATGGTTTAGATGATTTACATCATCTTCTGGCCAGAAGACCTATTAACATTTTATGACTCCTGACAAAGACTTATCAACCATAAGAGTTATTTTCTCTAAGAGTAATTGTTTAAGGTTTGGCGCCATCTTTCGAAGATAAAATTGCATTCCTATAGGGAGGATGTGTAATGGGTTTACAACAAAGAAAAGAATTTATTACCTTAAGGGTCTAAAGTTACTAACATCAAGGCCAGTACTTATTTTTTCTACATACCAACTATATTAATTAACACACATTCAAGGATACAATTCAGGGGATGTGGAAACTTGGCAAAAAGGATTGGTTCATCAATGAAATCTTTTACTAGTTTTATTCTGACAGTTTCTAACTCTCTGAGAGGCTCTAAGCTATTTGAATATCTTAAACTTCCCGTGCGTCTCGAGGCTGGGAGACTGTACACAATCGTATGCATAGCTGTAGGAGACCGGGTAAACTTTTCAGGCGAGTTAGAAAACCATCTGAGGGGTTTGGATTTAAACACTACTAATTGCCCAGGAACATTATTAGTTGGAGCTGTAAGTTAGCTCTTTGACAGAGAGAGTGAGATGGTGGTAGGGGACATCCCCAGTAATGTCAGAGGTGAGAGAACAAAGCCATAAAAAAGGCAGACTTTGGTTTTTGGGTGTAGATGCTCAAGAATATACGGGGGAACTCCCAGAGGCTCGATCCCGCCTTTGCGTATGCCGAGACTCTTTCCTCATGACATTTGTCATGAGTGGAATGTCTCTCGCTGGCTCCCGGCAATCTTCCATTGCACCAAACACAGTGGAGTCCCGAGAGGCCCCTCCCAACTCCACAGTATCAGTGTCTTCTCAGAGGAACCCTGAGCAACTCCCTGAGGTCACCGGCACAAGTCGAGGGAACACAGGGTGTCCTGCCGCAACCCGAGAAAGACCTCAAGAGTCCGTCTTCAACACGTCTTGAGGCCGGATTCCCCTACCATGACTCCAGAGCAATGACACGCTCCCCCTCGCCATGTGCATGGACACCTGACTTCCCTGGCGCCACATGAGAGGCTCCCTGAGCTCCCCGTCATACCTCGTGAGAAACCCCACACTGGCGCCGCAGCTCGGGAAAACCCACGAGACGCCACCGTCATCGCGAGATTGGGGACTTCTTATCCTGCCTGACCTGGAGAGCAATCCCTGGTCCTTTCTCCAAACTTCACAGGAGGCTTTACTCCCTTTAGGCCACTCAATGGGCTCCAAGAGATACCTGTCGCGACTTGAGAGGAGAGCAGAGTACTTTGTTTCCCCTCGAGATGAGGCCTTACCTCGGGTGAGTCTGGAATGCAACCCCGAGATCCCTGTTGCCCCTGGAGAGGAACATTATGTCCTGGACAAAAGCCTAGATGAGGTCTATTTTGCCCTACAGTGACTCGAGAGCAACACCCATCTCTCCCTCGCAATTCGAATGGAAGATTGGTCTTCACTGGGCCAACACAAGAGGAAGTCTGAATTTCCCGTTGTAACTCGAGAATCCCGCCGCAACTCTTAAAAACCACGTGGTTCCCCATTCATCGCAATATGAGGCCTTTGCCCGCTACAGAGTCTCAAGAGAAGTCCCATGTTTCGTCATAAAGTTCGAAATGCTACTTGGCACCCTTGATGCGACCCCAAAAGTTCCCCAATATACCGGTCTCACTCCAAGGGAACACCGAAGTTCCTGGCACCACTTCATTTGAGCCCCTTCTCCGCTCCAGATCACGGCAGGAAGGTCGATCCCCCTGCTTTGTCTAGAAGGGGTTCCCGACCTTCATGGCGCACCTCAGGATGAGGCCAGTCTCACGAAGAAATTTGAGACGTAGCCTCGTGTTGGTGCCACGTGCCGAAAGACCCCGATTTCTCGGTCTTGCTCTTGATAAGAACCCGATGCCCGGACACCTCTTCTAAGGCAACCCTGTGGATGAAGGCACTACACGAGGGGGCACTGGCAACCCTGTTCATCGTCCGGAAAATCCCACAGGATCCACATACAGCTCCACAACTGGCCTGTCACCCCTTAAACAATGAGAGAGGCAAGCGGAGTTCCCTTCCTCAGACAAGACGAGGCCTGAGTATCCAATCCCAACTCTGCAGGCACGCTTCGATCTGAGTCAGAAATGGAGAGGAAACCTGAGGTTCCTGCCTCAACCCGAGATGAGGCCCTCTTCCATTAAAACAAACCCAGTGGAGTCCCGAGAGGCCCCTCCCATCTCCTCAGTATCCCTGACTTCTCCTAGGCATTCTGAGAAGCTCCTTGAGGCCACCGGCAAACGTCGAGGGAAATAAGGGTTTCCTGCCACAATCGAAGAAAGACCTCGAGAGTCCTTCTTCAATGCGTCTTGAGGTCAGATTCCCCTACCATGGCTCGAGAGCAATAACGCGCTCCCCCTCGCCACGCACATGGAGACCTGACTTCCCTGGCGCCACATGAGAGGCTCCCTGAGCTCCCTGACGTAACTCGTGTGAAACCCCACACTGGCGCCGCAGCTCGAGAAAACCCACAAGACCCCTCCGTCATCGCGAGATGAGGGCCATCTTTTCCTGCATGGCCTGGAGAGCAGTCCCAAGTCCTCTCTCCAAACTTAACAGGAGGCTTGACTCCCTTTAGGCCACAAAGTGGGCTCCAAGAGGTGCCCGTCGCGACTCGAAAGGAGAGCGGAGTCCTTTGCTTCCCTTCGACACGAGGCCTGACTCCCTGGGTGAGTCTGGAATGCAAACCTGAGATCCCTGTGGCCCTTGGAGAGGAACATTAGGTCCTGGACACAAGCCTAGATGAGGTCTCCTTTGCCCTGCAGTGACTCGAGCGCAACCCCCAGCTCTCGCTTGCAACTCGAATGGATGATTGGACTTCCCTGGCCCAACACAAGAGGAAGCCTGAAATCCCCGTCGTAACTCGAGAATCCCGCCGCAACTCGAGAAAAACCACGTGGCTCCTCCGTCATCGCAAGATGAGGCCCTTGGCCGCTACAGCGTATCAAGAGAAGTCCCACGTTCCATCCTGAAGTACAAAACGGTACTTGGCACCCTTGATGCGACCCCCAAAGTTCCCTGACATACCGGTCTCACTCGAGGGAAACACCAAAGTTCACGGCACCACTTCCTGTGAGCCCCTTCACCCCTCCTGATCGCGACAGGAGGGTCGACTCCCATGCTTTGTCTGCAAGGGGTTCCCGACGTTCCCCGCGAACCTCCGGATGAGGCCGGTCTCATGAGGAAATTCGAAAAGTAGCCTCATGGTTGGTGCCACATGCTGAAAGATCCCGAATTCCCGGTCCACTCTAGATAAGAACCTGACGCCCGGACATCTCTTCGAAGGCAACCCTGTGGATGAAGGCACAACACGAAGGGACACTGACATCCCCATGCATCGTCTGGAAAAACCCGCCGATTCCACTCACAGCTCCAAATGTGGACTGTCACCCCGTGAACAACTCGAGAGGCAAGTGAAGTTGCATTCCTTCACACAAGACGAGGCCTTACCCTCCTGGCCCAACTCTTCAGGGACCCTGCGATCGGAGTCAGAAATGGAGAGGAACCCTGAGGTTCCTGCCTCAACTAGAGAAGAGGCCCTCTTCCATTGAACCAAACTCAGTGGTGTCCCGAGAGGCCCCTCCCAACACCACAGTATCCCTGAATTCTCAGAGGCTCCCTGAGAAGCTACCTGAGGTCACTGGCACAAGTCGAGGGAACCCAGAGTTTCCTGAAGTAACCCGAGAAAGACTTGGAGAGTCCTTTTTCAACGTCTCTTGATGCCCGATTCCCCTACCATGACTCCAGAGCAAGGACGCGCTCCCCTTGCCACAAGCAGGAAAACTGACTTCCCTAGTACCACACAAGAGGCTCCCTGAGTACCCCATCGTACCTCGTGAGAAAACACACAGTGGCGCCGCAGTTCGAGAAAAACCACAAGATGCCCCCGTCAAGGAGAGATGGGGGCCTTCTTTTCCTGCCTGACCTGGAGAGCAATCCCTGGTCCTCTCTCCAAACTTCACAGGAGGATTGACTCCCTTTAGGCCACTCAGTTGGGTCCAAGAAATACCCGGTGCGACTCGAGAGGAGAGCGGAGTCCTTTGCTTCCCTCGAGACGAGGCCTGACTCCCCGGGTGAGTTTGGAATGCAACCCCGAGATCCCTGTCGCCCCTGGAGTGGAACATTATGTCCTAGACACAAGCCTAGCTGAGGTCTATTTTGCCCTACAGTGACTCGAGAGCAACCTCCATCTCTCCCTCACAATTTGAATGGAAGATTGGTCTTCCCACGGTCAACACAAGAGGAAGTCTGAATTTCCCATCGTAATTCGAGAACTCAGCCTCAAGTCTTAAAAACCATGTGGTTCCCCCTTCATTGCAATATGAGGCCCTTGCCAGCTAGAGTCTCAAGAGAAGTCCCACGTTCCATCTTAAAGTTCGAAATGCTACTTGGCACCCTTGATGCGACCCCAAAAGTTCGCCAACATACCGGTCTCACTCCAGGGGAAGACCGAAATTCCCGGCGTCTCCAGGGAAGTCCCATGTTCCGTCCTTAAGTGTGAAACGGTACTTGACACCCTTGATGAGACCGCAAAAGTTCGCCGACACGCTGGGTGCCTCGAGGGGAACACCGAGGGTCCCGGCACCACTTCATCTGAGCCCCTTCTCCCCTCCTGATCGCGACAGGAGAGTCGATTCCCCTGCTTTCTCTGGAAGGGGTTCCCGGCCTTCCTGGTGCACCTCAGGATGAGGCCGGTCTCAGGAGGAAATTCGAGACTAGCCATGTGTGAGGTGCCACGTGCCGAACGACCCCGATTTTCCGGTCCGCTCTTGATAAGAACCCGATGCCCGGACACCTCTTCGAAGGCAACCCTGTGAGTGAAGGCACAACACGAAGGGGCACTGACACCCCCGTGCATCATCCGGAAAAACCCGCAGGGTCTACACACAGCTCGACAAGGGGCCTGAGACTCCCGGAACAACTCGAGAGGCAACCAGAATTCCATTCCTCAGACAAGACGAGGCATGACTCTCCTGTCCCAACACTGCAGGGACCGTGCAGTCGGAGTCAGAATCGGAGAGGAAGCCTGAGGTTCCTGCCTCCCCTCGAGATGAGGCCCTCTTCCATTGCGCCGAACCCAGCAGAGTCCCGAGAGGCCCTGCCAACTCCACAGCATCCCTCACCTCTCAGAGTCACCATGGGAAGTTCCCTATAGTCCCCTGCAGAAGTCGAGGGAAACGAGGGTTTCCCGCCGCCACCCGAGAAAGACCTCGAGAGTCCTTCTTCAACGCGTCTTGAGGCCCTAGTCACTTCCCATGACTCGAGAGTGATGACCAGCTCCCCCTCGCCATGCGCATGGAGACATGAGTTCCCTGGCACCGCACGAGAGGCTCTCTGAGGTCCTCGTCGTGCCTCGTGAGAAAACCCCCATGGGAGCCGCAGCCTGAGGAAACCCATGAGACGCCCCCGTCATCGCTAGATGAGGGCCTTCTTTTCCTGCCTGGCCTGGAGAGCAATCCCGAGTCCTCTCTCCAAACTGAAGAGGAGGCTCGACACCCTTGAGTCCACTCATTGGGCTCCAAGAGATCCGTGTCGCGACTTGAGAGGAAAGCGGAGTCCTCTGCTTCCCCTCGAGGCGAGGCCTGACTCCCTGGGGGAGTCTGGAATGGAAACCCGAGATCCCTGTCTTCCCTTGAGAGGAATATTAGGTCCTGGACACACGCCTCGATGAGGTCTCTTTGGCCCTGTAGTGACTCGAGCAGAACCCCCAGCTTTCCCTCGCAACTCCAGGGGAAGATTGGGCTTCCCAGGGCCAACCCAAGAGGAAGCCTGAAATCCCCGTCGTTTTCGAGAATCCAGACTCAACTCGAGAAAAACGACGTGGTTCCAACGTCTTCACAGAATGAGGCCCTTGCCCGCTACAGCGTCCCCAGGGAAGTCACATGTTCCGTCCTGAAGTGGGAAACGGTACTTGGCTCCCTTGTTGCGACCCCTAAAGTTCCCTGAAATGCCGGGTTCCCTCGAGTGGAACACCTAGAGTCCCGGCCCCACTTCATCTGAGCCCCATCTCCCCACCTGATCACGACAGGAGAGTCGATTCCCCTTCTTTGTGTGGAAGGTGTTCCCGGCCTTCCCGGCGCACCTCAGGATGATGCTGGTCTCACGAGGAAATTCGAGATGAGCCACGTTGGTGCTGCCACATGCCGAACGACCCCGATTTCCCGGTCCGCTCTTGAAAAGAACCCGATGCCCGGACACCTCTTTGAAGGCAACCCTTTGGATGAAGGCACAACACGAAGGGGCACTGACACCCCTGTGCATCGTCTGGAAAAACCCGCAGGCTCCACACACAGCTCAACAAGTGGCCTGTCACTCCGTGAACAACTCGAAAGGCAAGCGGAGATCCATTCCTACACAGAAGACGAGGCGTGACTCTCTTGTCCATACTCGGCAGGTACTCTGCGACCCGAGTCAGAAATGGAGAGGACCCCTGAGGTTCTTGCCTCCATTCGAGATGAGGCTCTCTTCGATTGCACCAAACCCAGTTGAGTAACGAAAGGCCCCTCCCAAATCCACAGTGTCCCTGACTTCTCAGAGGCACCCTGAGAAGTTGCCTGAGGTCACCGACACAAGTCGAGGGAACCCAGTGTTCCCTGCCGCAACCCGAGAAAGACCTCGAGAGTCCTTCTTCAATGCGTCTTGAGGCCCAATTCGCCTACTATGACTCGAGAGCAATCACGCACTCCCCTTCACCACATGCACGGAGACCTGACGTCCCTAGCACCACACGAGAGGCTCTCTGAGTTCCCCGTCGTACCTCGTGAGAAATCTGATACTGGCGCCGCAGCTGGAGAAAACCCACGAGACGCCCCCGTCATCGCGAGATGAGGGCCTTTTTTCCTGCATGGCCAGGAAAACAATCCCGAGTCATCTCTCCAAACTCCATAGGAGGCTTCACTCCCTTTACGCCACACAGTGGGCTCCAAGAGATACCCGTCGCGAATCGACAGGAGAGTGGAGTCCTTTTTTTCCCCTCAAGACGAGGCCTGACTCTCCGGGTGAGTCGAGAATGCAACCCTGAGATCCCTGTCGGCCCAGTAGTGGAACACTAGGTCCTGGACACAAGCGTAGATGATGTCAATTTTGCCCTGCAGTGACTGGAGAGCAATCCCCAGTTCTAACTCGCAACTCGAAAGGAATACTGGATTTTCCTGGCGCCACACAAGAGGCTCCCTGAGATCCCCGTGGTACTTCATGAGACACCCCACACTGGCGCCGCAGCTCGAGAAAACCCACGAGACGCCACCGTCATCTCGAGATGAGGGCCTCCTTTTCCTGCATGGCCTGGAGTCCAATCCCGAGTCCTCTCTCCAAACTCCACAGGAGGCTTGACTCCCTTTAGTACACACATTGGGCTCCAAGAGATACCCATCGCGACTCGAGATGAGAGCGGAATTCTTTGCTTACCCTCGAGGTGAGAACTGACTCCCCGGATGAGTCTGGAATGCAAACCCGAGATCCCTGTCGCCCCTGGAGAGCAACATTAGATCCTGGACACAAGCCCAGATTAGGTCTCTTTTGCCCTGCAGTGACTCTAGTGCAATCCCCAGCTCCCCCTCGCAACCCGAATGGAAGATTGGATTTCAAGGCCAACAAGAGGAAGCCTAAATTCCCGGTCATAACTCGAGAATCCCGCCGCAACTCGGGCAAAACCACGTGGTTCTCCCGTCATCGCAAGATGAGGCCCTTGCCCACTACAGCGTTTCAAAAGATGTCCCAGGTTCCGTCTTGAAATGCGAAACGGTACTTGGCACCCTTGATGCGACCCCAAAAGTCCCCCAACACGCCGGTCTCACTCAAGGGGAACACCGAGGTTCCCGGCACCACTTCATTTAAGCCCCTTCTCCCCTCCTGATCGTGACCGGTGGGTCGATTCCCCTGCTTTGTCTGCAAGGGGGCCCGACCTTCCCTGCACAACTCAGGATGAGGCCGGTCTCATGGGGAAATTCGATACGTAGCTTTGTGGGTGGTGCCACTTGCCGAAAGACTCCAATTTCCCGGTCCGCTCTTGATAAGAATCCGATGCTCGGACACCTCTTGGAAGGCAGCCTTGAGTATGAAGGTACAACACGAAGGGGCACTAACACACCTGTGCATCATCCGGAAAAACGGGCAGGTTACACACACAGCTCGACAAGTGGCCTGTCACCTCGAGAACAACTCGAGAGGCAAGAGGAGTCCCATCCTCCAGAAAAGACGAGGCCTGACTCTCCTGTACCAACATGCAGGGACCTTGCGATCTGAGTCAGAAATGGAGAGGAACACTGAGGTTCCTGCTTCAACTCGAGATGAGTCCCTCTTACATTCCACCAAATGCAGAGGAGTCTCGAGAGGCCCCTCCAAACTGCACAGTATCCCTGACTTCTCAGAGGCACTCTGAGAAGCTCCCTGAGGTCGCAGGCACAAGTCAAGGGAACCCTGGGTTTTATGCAGTGACCCGAGAAAGACCTCGAGAGTCCTTCTTCAACCCGTCTTGAGGCCCGATTACCCTACCATGACTCGAGAGCAATGACGAACTCCCCCTAGCCATCTCATGGGGACCTGACTTCCCTGGAGCCACACGAGAGGCTCCCTGAGCTCCCTCTCGTACCTCGTCAGAAACCCGGCACTAGCGCGGCAGTCTAGAAAACCCACGAGACGCCGCCGTCATCGCGAGATGAGGGCCTTCTTTTCCTGCATGGCCTGGAGAGGAATCCCGAGTCCTCTATCCAAACAGCACAGGAGGCTTGACTCCCTTTAGGGCACACAGTGGGCTCCAAGAGATACCCATCGCGACTCAAAAGGACAGCGGAGTTCTTTGCTTCCCCTCGAGACGAGGCCTGATTCCCCGGGTGAGTCTGGTATGCAACCCCCAGATCCCTGTCGCCCCTAGGGACGAACATTAAGTCCTGGGCACAAGCCTAGATGAGGTCTATTTTGCCCTGCAGTGACTCGTGGACAATCCCCAGCTCTCCCTTGAAACTCGAATGGAAGATAGGACTTCCCTGGGCCAACACGTGAGGAAGACTATATTCCCCGTCGAAACTCAAGAATCCCGCCACAACTCGAGAAACGCCCGTCATCGTTCCCCCGTGGTTCCCCCGTCATCGCAAGATGAGGCCCTTGCCCCCTACAGCGTCTCAAGAGAAGTCCCACGTTCCGTCTTGAAGTGTGAAACGGTATTGGCACCCTTGATGCGACCTCAAAAGTTCCTCGACACACCGGTCTGACTCGAGGAGAACACCGAGGTTCCCGGCACCACTACATCTGGGCCCCTTCTGCCCTCCTGATAGTGACAGGAGGGTTGATTCCCCTGTTTTGTCTTGAAGGGGTTCCCGCCTTTCCCGGTGCATCTCAGGATGAGGCCGGTCTCACGAGGATATTCGAGACATAGCCTCGTGGATGGTGACACATGCCGAAAGACCCCGATTTCCCGGTTCACTTTTGATAAGATCCCAATGCCCGGACACCTCTTTGAAGATAACCCTTTTGATGAAGGCACAACAGGAAGGGGCACTGACACCCCCGGGTATCGTCCGGAGAAACCCGCAGGTCCCACACACAGCTCGAGAAGTGACCTGTCACCCCGTGAACAACTGGAGAGGCAAGCAGAGTTCCATTCCTCCACACAAGACGAGGCCTGACTCTCCTGTTCGAACTCTGCAGCGAAACTGCGATCCGAGTCAGATCTGGCCCAGGGGAAGTCAGGAGAGGAAACATGAGTTTCCTGCCTCCACTCGAGATGAGGCCCTCTTCCATTGCACCGAACCCAGTGGAGTCCCGAGAGGCCCCTCCCAACTGCACAGTATCCCTGACTTCTCAGAGGCACCCTTAGACCTTCCTGAGATCACCGGCACAAGTCGAGGGAACCAAGGGTTTACTGCCCCAACCCGTAAAAGACCTCGAGAGTCCTTCTTCAACACGTCTTGAGGTGCGATTCCCCTACCATGACTCGAGAGCAATGACGCGCTCCCCCTAGCCACGCGCATAGAAACCTGACTTCCCTGGCGCCACAGGAGAGGCTCCCTGAGCTCCCATTATACCTCGTGAGCAACACCACACTGGAGCCGCAGCTCGAGAATACACACGAGACGCCCCAGTCCTGACGAGATGAGGGCCTTCTTTTCCTGTATGGCCTGGAGAGCAATCCTGAGTCCTCTCTCCAAACTCCACAGGAGGCTTGACTCATTTTAGGCCACACAGTGAGCTCCAAGATATACCCGTCGCGACTCGAGAGGAGAGCGGTGTCCTTGGCTTCCCCTCGAGACGAGGCCTGATTCCCAGGGTGAGTCGAGAATGCAATGCCGAGATCGCTGTCGCCCCAGCAGAGGAACATTAGGTCCTGGACACAAGCCTAGATGAGGTCTATTTGGCCCTGCAGTGTCTCGAGAGCAATCCCCAGTTCTAACTCGCAATTCGAATGAAAACTGGACTTGCCTGGGCCAGTTGAAGAGGAAGCCTGAATTCCCCGTCGTAACTCGAGAATCCCGCCACAACTCAAGAAAAACCACGTGGTTCCCCCGTCATCGAAAGATGAGGCCCTTGCCCGCTACAGCGTCTCAAGAGAAGTCCCACGTTCCGTATTGAAGAGCGAAAAGTTACTTGGAACCCTTGATGCGACCCCAAAAGTTCCCCGACATACCAGTCTCACTTGAGGAGAACACCGAGGTTCCCGGCACCACTTCATCTGAGACTCTTCTCCCCTCTTGATCGCGACAGGAGGTTCGATTCCCCTGTTTTGTCTGGAAGGCGTTCCCGACCTTCCTGGTGCACATAAAGATGAGGCCAGTCTCACGAGGAAATTCGAGACATAGCCTCATGGGTGGTGCGACATGCCAAAAGACCCCGATTCCCTGGTCCGCTCTTGATAAGAACCCGATGGCAGAACCCAACTCGAAGGCAATCCTGTGGATCAAGGCACAACACGAAGGGGCAGTGACACCCCGGTGCATCGTCCAGAAAAACCCGCAAGTTCCACATACAAATCGACAAGTGGCCTGTCACCCCATGAACAACGCGAGAGTCAAGCGGAGTTCCATTCCTCCACACAAGACGAGGCCTGACTCTCCTGTCCCAACTCTGCAGGGACTCTGGGATCCGAGTCAGATCCGGCGCATTCGAAGCCAGGAGAGGAACCCTGAGGTTCCTGCCTCAACTTGTCATGAGGCCCTCTTCCATTGCACCAAACCCAGTGGAGTTCCGAGAGGCCCCTCCCAACTCCACAGTGACCCTGACTTCTCAGAGGCACGCTGAGAAGCTTCCTGAGGTCACTGGCACAAGTCGATGGAACCCAGGGTTTCCTGCTGCAACCCAAGAAAGGCCTTGAGAGTCCTTCTTTAACACGTCTTCAGGCCCAATTCCCCTACCATGACTCGAGAACAATGACGGGCTCCCTCTCACCACGTGCATAGAGACCTGACTGCCCTGGCACCACGTGAGAGGCTCACTGAGCTCCCAGTCTTACTTCGTGAGAAACCCCACACTAGCGCCACAGCTCGAGAAAACCTACGAGACGCCCCAGTCATTGGGAGATGAGGGCCTTCATTTCATGCATTGCCTGGAGAGCAATCCCGTGTCCTCCCTCCAAACACCAGAGGAGGTTTGACTCCCTTTAAGCCACTCAGTGGGCTCCAAGACATACCCGTCCGACTCGAGAGGAGAGCAGAGTCCTTTGCTTCCCCTCGAGACGAGGCCTGACTCCAAGGTGAGTCTGGAATGCAACCCCGAGATTTCTGTCGAGTCTTGAGATGAACATTAGGTCCTGCACACAAGCCTTGGTGGGGTCTCTTTTGCCTTCAGTGACTAGAGCGCACCTCCAGCTCTTCCTCGAATCTCGAATGGAAGATAAGACTTTTGTGGGCCAACACAAGAGGAAGCATGAATTCCCTGTGGTAACTCAAATATCCCACCGCAACTCGAGAAAAACCAAGTGGTTCCGCAGTCATTCCAAGATGAGGCCCTTGCCCGCTGAAGCACCCCAAGAGAAGTCCAACGTTCCATTTTGAAGAGTGAAACGGTACTTGGAACGCTTTATGCGACCCCAAAAGTTACCCGACATACCTGTCTCACTTGAGGGAAACACCGAGGTTCCCAGCAGCACTTCATCTGAGCCACTCCTCCCCTCCTGATCGCCACAGGAGGGTCGATTCCTCTGCTTTGTCTGGAAGAGTTTCATGACCTTCGTGGCACACCTCAGGATGAGGCCGGTTTCATGAGGAAATTCGAGACAACCCACGTGGGTGCTGCCAAATGCTGAACGACCCCGATTTCCCGGTCCGCTCTTCATAAGAACTCGATGCCCGGACACCTCTTCGAAGGCAACCCTGTGGATGAAGGCACAAATCGAAGGATCACTGACACCCCCGTGCATCGTCTGGAAAAACCTGCAGATTCCACACACAGTTTGACAAGGGGTCTGAAACCCGATGAACAACTCGAGAGGCAAGCGGAGTTCCATTCCTCAGAAAAGACGTAGCCTGACTCTCCTGTCCCAACTCTGCAGGGACCCTGCGGTCTGAGTCCGAAACAGAGAGGAAGTCTGAGGTTCCTGCCTCGCCTCGAGATGAGGCCCTCTTCCATTGCGACAAACCCAGCGGAGTCCCGAGAGGCCCCGCCAACTCCACAGTATCCATCAACTCTCAGAGACACCCTGGGAAGTTCCCTAAGGTCTCCGGCAGAAGTCGAGGGAAATGACTTTTCCCGACACAACCAGAGAAAGACCTCGATAGTCCCTCTTCAACGCGTCTCGAGGCCCTAGTCCCCTCCCGTGACTCGAGAGCCAGGACGCGCTCCCCCTCGCCACGCGCAGGGAGACCTGACTTCCCTGGCGCCGAACGAGAGGCTCCCTGAGATCCTCGTCGTGCCTCGCGAGAAAACCCCCAAGGGCGCCGCAGCTCGAGGAAAGCCCTGAGACGCCCCCGTCCTCACGAGGTGAAGGGCCTTCTTTTCCTACATGGCCTGGAGAACAATCCTGAGCCCTCTCTCCAAAATGAAGAGGAGGCTTGACTACACTGAGGCCACTAGGGGGCTCCAAGAGATCCGCGTCACGACTCGGGAGGACAGCGGAGTCCTTGGCTTCCCCTCGAGATGAGGCCTGGCAACCCGGGGGATCCTGGAATGCAACCCCGAGATCCCTGCCTTCCCTGGATAGGAACATTAGGTCCTGGACACATGCCTAGATGAGGTCTCTTTGGCCCTGCAGTGACTCAAGGCAGCCCCCAGCTTTCCCTCGCCACTCGAATGGAAGACGGGGCTTCCCAGGGCCAACAGAGGAGGAAGCCTGTAATCCCTGTCGTCACTCGAGAATCCCACCGCAAATCGCGAAAAAACACGTGGTTTCAACGTCTTCGCAAGATGAGGCCCTTGCCCACTACGGCGTCTCAAGGGAAGTCCCATGTTCCGCCCTGAAGTGCGAAACGGTACCTGACACCCTTCGTACGACACCCAAAAGTTCCCTGACATGCCGGGTTCCCTCGAGGGGAACACCGAGAGTCCCGGCACAGCTTCATCTGAGCCCCTTCTCCCCTCCTGATCGCGACAGGAGAGGCGATTCCCCTGCGTGGTCCAGAAGGGGTTCCCGGCCTTCCCGGCGCACCTCAGGATGAGGCCGGTCTCACGGGGAAATTCGAGACGAGCCACGTGGGTGGTGCCACATGCCGAACGCCCCCGATTCCCCGGTCCACTCTTGAGAAGGACCCGAGGCCCGGACCCCTCTTCGAAGGCAACCCTGTGGGTGAAGGTACGACTCGAAGGGGCACTGAAACCCCCGTGAGTCGTCCGGAAAAACCCGCGGTTTCCACACACAGCTCGACGAGGTACGTGAGACACCCTGAGCAATTCGAGAGGCAAGCGGAGTTCCCTTCCTCAGACAAGACGAGGCCTGACTTTCCTGTCCCAACTCTGCAGGGACCCTGTGGTTGGAGTCCGAAAAGGAGAGGAAGCCTAAGTTTCCTGTCTCCCCTCGAGATGAGGCCCTCTTCCATTGCGCCAAGCCCAGCGGAGTCCCGAGAGGCCCCGCCAACTCCACAGCATCCCTCACCTATCAGAGGCACCATGGGAAGTTCCCTCAGGTCCCTGGCAGAAGTCGAGGGAAATGAGGCTTTCCCGCCACCACCCCAGAAAGACCTCGAGTGTCCTTCTTCAACGCGTCTGGAGGCCCTAGTCCTCTCCCATGACTCGAGAGCCATGACGCGCTCCCCCTCGCCACGCGCACAGAGACCTGACTTCCCTGGCACCGCACGAGAGGCTCCCTGAGATCCTCGTCTTGCCTCGTGAAAAACCCCCAAGGGCGCCGCAGCTCGAGGAAACCCCTGAGAAGCCCCCATCCTCGCGAGGTGAGGGCCTTCTTTTCCTGCCTGACCCAGACCGCAATCCTGAGTCCTCTCTCCAAACTGAAGAGAAGGCCTGACTCCCTTGAGGCCACTCAGTGGGCTCCAAGAGATCTGCGTCGCGACTTGAGAGGAGAGCGGCATCCTTTGCTTGCCCTCGAGGCTAGGCCTGACTCCCCGGGGGAGTCTGGAACGCCACCCTGAGATCCCTGTCTTCCCTTGAGAGGAACGTTAAGTCCCGGACACAGGCCTAGATGAGGTCTCTTTGGCCCTTCAGTGACTCGAGTGCAACCCCAAGCTTTGCCTCGCAACTCGAATGGAAGATTAGGCTTCCCAGGGCCAACACAAGAGGAAGCCTGAAATCCCCGTCGTAACTCTAGAATCCCGCCGCTACTCGAGAAAATCCACATGGTCCCAACGTCTTCGCAAGATGAGGCCCTTGCCCCCTACGGCGTCTCAAGGGAAGTCCCAGGTTCTGTCCTGAAGTGCGAAATGGTACCTGACTCCTTTCATGCAACCCCCTAAAGTCCCCCACACGCCGGTTTCTCTCGAGGGTAACACCGAGGGTTCCGGCCCCACTTCATCTGAGCCCCTTCTCCCCTCCTGATGGCGACAGGAGAGTCGATCCCCCTGCGTTGTCTGGAAGGGTCCCCGGCCTTCCCGGCACACGTCAGGATGAAGCCGGCCTCACTAGGAAATTTGAGACTAGCCCCGTGGGTTGTCCCACATGCCGAAAGACCCCGATTTCCCGGTCCGCTCTTAAAAAGAACCCGAGGCCCAGACACCTCTTCGAAGGCAACCCAGTGGGTGAAGGCACAACACGAAGGGGCACTGTCACCGTCGTGCATTTCCGGAAACACCCGCAGGTTCCACACACAGCTCAACAAGGGGCCTGAGACACCCTGAGCACCTCGAGAGGCAAGCGGAGTTCCCTTCCTCAGACAAGACGATTCCTGACTCTCCTGTCCCAACTCTGCAGGGACCCTGCGGTCGGAGTCCGAAACGGAGAGGAAGCCTGAGGTTCCTGCCTTCCCTGGAGATGAGGCCCTCTTCCATTGCGCCAAACCCAGCAGAGTCCTGAGAGGCCCCGCCAACTCCACAGCATCCCTCATCTGTCAGAAGCACACTGGGAAGTTCCCTAAGTTCACCGGTAAACTCTTATTGCACAAGGTCCCCATGAAAAGGCCCACGCAGCAGGACAGCCACAGATTCTGTCTGCCATTAAAGGGCAGTAAGGTGCCCTCCCCTCTTCTTTGCTGCCTCGGCGGCCACCAGGGTGCAATTCGCGTACCCTTCCCTTTCCCATCCTAGCAGGTGCTCCAGGGCCCGCTGGCCTACAAAGTGCCAGAAGCAGGGCTGGGCCAGCCGGCCAGAATTCAGGGTTCTGTCCCTTGGACTTCCAGCGGACACTAGGCTGCTTGGGAAAACCGTGCAGACTCTGAGGATTTTCAGCAGAGGGGTGGAGTGGTAAAGGCCTTGACCCCAAAGACGAGGCCTTCCTGCGACCGCCAGGTTGGGGAGCTCTGAGACTGTGCCAACACAGGGCGGAATACATGGTTCCCTGCTCCACGCAGTCCCCGTTCCCTTACCTGTGTTCCGCACCCCTCCGCTGTGGCCAATGGATGCCGATCCTTGGGGATCCAGGAGTTCAAGAAATGGGCATTCCCAGCCGCAATGGCGACCCCCAACAGCACATCTGGAAAGCCCTCCCCAACCCCTGCCAGGAGCCGACCCCCGCTGCGAACGGACCCCCACCCCGCCCCGCGCCGCCAGGTTTCGTCCCGGCCCTGCCGGGCTCCCGGCGGGTTCCCAACCATATTGGCGACCCCCGGGAGCACAACAGGGACCGACCCCCCACCCACAGCGAGCGGAATCACGACCTGTGCAGCCCAGGTTTACCCCACCCTGGCTGCGCTCCCGGGGCGTTTCCAGCCACAGTGGCCATCTCCGAGAGCACAACTGGGAAGCCCTCCCCTACCCCCGCCAGGAGCCAACACCCGCCCTGCGCCGCCCGGGGCGCCCCACCCCTGCCGCGCTCCAGGGGCGCTGCCCACCTTCACCAGCGGCTCTCGGTGAGCCCCGTCCCCACGCCCGGTTCCAGGAGAGGCTCTCGGACCTCGCTGCTGCCGCCAGGTCAAACATGAGGACAATACATACACCCCACAGAGACAATCCAAGCTGTCTATGATTTAGGGATAAAACGAGGACTACAGAAAGGCAAGATGACCTGACCTAGGAGGGCCATGATATTCTATAGAACCAGACAAAGTTGGTTACCAAGGAAACTTTTTTCCTTGGAACCCGGAAAGCTGGTTCTTTGCATATGCAATGACCAACAATTAGCTTGTTACCCAAGCCTGCCTTACTGCCACCTCCATCCCCCCACTCCCCAGAAGACTGGCTCAAAGAAATATTTTAAATCTCAGGCGGAAACCTGGAAGATGTCTTGTCTGTCTGTTTGGATTAAGGTATGTGTCAGTGTGAGCCTTGTGTTTTTTGATAATATTGCTCAAGTTCTGTGTTCTGATTTCAATGGTCTCAAGACAAGGCAGCCCTTCCAAATCAAACTGCTGGAAATACAAGAAAACATTGACCTAAATGAATGTCAGAGTCCCATGAACTGGGAACTAGTCAATATTAAATATCTAGTATTTTTGGTTTTGCTCCTCCATTATAGACATGTCTAAGAGTCAACAACATTAAGCACAACATGTTCATAGTGCCTAGGTTTCTTTTGTGGTAAAAATTGCTCTATTGTTATATCTGTCACAAGCTTGTCAGCAAGAAACTACCTGGAAACAACAACAACAAAAGTAAAAAATGTAAATGTGATATGAGCTTTTAGACAAACTCTTTACAATAATTATACTCTAAAATATCTGCCTCTCATAGTCTTGATTGAAGGCAGAGGAGAAGGGGATGACAAGGGTACGATGGTTGGATGGCATCACTGACTCGATGGACATGAGTTTGAGCAAGCCCCTGGAGCTGGTGACAGACACGGAAGCCTGGCGTCCTTCAGGCCACGGGGTCCCAAAGAGTCAGACACGACTGAGCAACTGAACTGAACTGAACTAACAAACGTTTCTCCAGGTGTTTTGGTTATCCGCGTTTCTATCCTTGTGACGACAGTGTATTGAATAGCTAGGTCATTTCCAAATAAATGAAAGTTCTGAAACATTCACGACTTGAAAGGACCTCCCTTTTACACAGAAACAAAAGAGATTTTTGACTCTCCATGAATAGTGTCTGGCACCATCCTGACATGTTAAATGTAAGAAAGCAATTGTTTTGTTTTGTTTTGTTCTGTTCTTGGGGGTGGGGGGAGGGGGGCGGGCTATAGCCAATGCCAATATAAAAGTCAGTTCTTGGTTGCTGAAGGGAAATGTATGACTTGTTATATCAAGAAAGTATGTGGAATGCAATGGCACTTGAGGAAGGAAAACGAAGTAGTTCTGTCTTACAGGTGGCAGTTTCAGGATGGGAGAAGCAAAGGAATGGGTACAGAATGGGATAAGGAGGTTGTAGGGAAAGTGGACCCCCAGAAAAGAGTTCTGTGCCTAGCACAAGTTTTCTTGAGATGTCGAATTGCCTTTGCTAATGGAGTTTAAGTTTCTTTACCTCTTAAGTGATCTCTTCTAGGTTGACCTAGAACAGAAATCTTTGGTTAGCTTTGGCTAAGTGGACAAGTAGTGTTTCACGGTGACATATGTGATCCTTCCTGACTGTTTGCAGCCCTTTTGATATCGATGCCTTGCTTCTGCTGCTGCTGCCGCCGCCGCTGCTGCTAAGTCGTTTCAGTCGTGTCCGACTCTGTGCGACCCCATAGACGGCAGCCCACCAGGCCCCGCAGTCCCTGGGGTTCTCTAGGCAAGAACACTGGAGTGGGTTGCCATTTCCTCCTCCCATGCATGAAAGTGAAAAGTGAACGTGAAGTCGCTCAGTGGTGTCCGACTCTTAACCACCCCATGGACTGCAGCCTACCAGGCTCCTCCATCCATGGGATTTTCCACGCAAGAGTACTGGAGTGGGGTGCCATTGCCTTCTCCCATATCTATGCACAAGCCTGCCTAAATCATTGACTTCTAGCTAGCTTTGGGATGCCAATGACCATCCACCCTTACCAGGCAACAGAGAAGAGAAAAACACTTACCACAGGAGGTCCTGGTAAGGAACAAGGAACTAACAAGCTCCCGCCAACCAGGATTCTGCAGAGGTCAACAAGAGGTCAGTAAGAGATGGAAGACTGCAGTCCAGAGGTCCTAGCAACTTCCATCTTGCAGCAGAGACCCAGCATAGTCAAAACGAATTCAATGTTGCAAAAAATAAGTAAACAAATAAAGGACAGAAGTCCTTTGAACACATGACTGAGATTAGGGGTGAGGCAGTACATGTACGGTGCCCGGGAAATCTTAAAGTATGAGAAAGGAAAGAAATTAAAGACAACTATCAAGCTGTCCAACCTGATAAAAACGAAAGATTACACAGTTTTTTCTGTATATATTACCAGATAATAATCTGAAAAGGAATTAAAAAAAATTCCCTTTCAATAATGTCAACATGAATACAACACTTTGCCATGGATGTAACGAGGATGACAAGACTGGCACACTGGAAATTATACACCCTGGCTGAAAACTATCCTGAATACATGGACAGATATTCCATAACAATGGAAAGACTTAAGATGGCAATACCATGGAATGCATCTTCAATCTGAAATGAAGATTTGATATGATTTGATCGCTCAGAGCTTTTGTGTCATCAATTGTTATTAAAGTATAAATGAGATAGAGAAAGCTGCTGACTTAGACTTGAGGCGGGGTGTACGCCCTGCTGGTCTCTAGCCAGATATTCTACAGGCACTAGCAGTCAGCTAAGGAAAGAAAGGCACTGTCTCAGGGAATGGCACCAGGCCCCTCCCCCACGACATGCCTTGAGGTCACATTGGCAGCAGGTGAGTCATCCTGGGCCAAAAACTGATTGACATGAATCTTGAAGAAAGGCAGTATTCCAGGCAAATATATCATTTCCTTAACATAGATTAGGAGAACAAGGTACGAGGAAAACATACTGTTTTGTTCAAGTCGCTTCTGAGCCTATTGGGGGAACCGACCTGAAGCCAGAGTCCAGCAGATATACATAGGATATTTACATCGCTTAAGACAAACATTTCCTCAGGAACAAATGCATTGCTTAGCTCAAGGTTTGTCTGCGAAATTCTTACACATCAGTAGATGGCTCCGAGCTGGGTTTCTACACACAAGAACATGAATGCAAAGGACAAGCCTGCACAGCCCATCTGCCCCCCTCCCCCACAGCCAGCAGCATTTCCAAGTGACCTCCTAAGGCC
This sequence comes from Bubalus kerabau, assembly GCF_029407905.1. Classification (NCBI taxonomy): domain Eukaryota; kingdom Metazoa; phylum Chordata; class Mammalia; order Artiodactyla; family Bovidae; genus Bubalus; species Bubalus kerabau. The sequence goes on from NW_026577905.1 coordinate 146,774, forward strand.
TTCCCCAAAATACAGGGGCACCTCTGGGTTTCCTGTTTCAAGCTCTTCGAACACTTTTCTTAAAAAAAAAAAAAATCCTGCACACTTCTTGATAGAATGCCACAGTGCAAGGAAAACAGGCCTTCAATACTTAAACCTCCCTGTGCCAAACACTTGGGGCTTGGTTTTGTTTTGTTTTGTTTTTTAATTACACCACCACATAATTTAAACTTTTTACAATTTCTAATTATTCAGTACCAAAACACCAAACTTTTATTGCACAAGGTCCCCATGAAAAGGCCCACGCATCAGGACAGCCACAGATTCTGCCATGAAAGGGCAGCAAGGTGCCCTCCCCACTTCTTTGCTGCCTGGGCGGCCACCAGGGTTTGAAATCCATGCACCCTACTAACTTTCTAGGGTGCAATTCGCGGACCCTTCCCTTTCTCATCCTAGCAGGTGCTCCAGGGCCCACTGGCCTACAAAGTGCCAGAAGCAGGGCTGGGCCAGCCGGCCAGAGTTCAGGGTTCTGTCCCTTGGACTTCCAGGGGACACTAGGCTGCTTGGGAAAACCGTGCAGACTGAGATTTTTCAGCAAAGGGGTGGAGCGGTAAAGGCCTTGACACCAAGGGCGAGGCCTTTCTGCAACCGCCAGGTTGGGGAGCTCCGAGAATGTGCCAACAGAGGGCGGAATACGTGGTTCCCTGCTCCAAGCAGTCCCAGTTCTCTGACCTGTGGCCCGCAGCCCTCCGCTGCACCCACTAGATGTGGATCCTTGGGGACACATTAGCATAGGAAATGGGCGTTCCTAGCCGCAGTGGCGACCCCCGAGAGCACAACTGGGACCGAACCCCCACCCACAGCCATCTAAATCTCGACCCGCGCAGCCCAGGTTTACCCCGCCCCGGGTGCGCTCCCGGCGCGTTTCCAGCCTCAGTGGCCACCACCGAGAGCACAACTGGCAAGCCCTCCCCCACCCCCGCCAGGAGCCGAACCCCGCCCCGCGCCACCAGGGTTCACCCCGCCCCTGTCGCACTCCCAGCGCGTTTCCAGCTGCAGTGGGGACCCCCGAGAGCACAACTGTTACCACCCCCCACCCCCTCCCGACCGGAACCCCGACCCGCGCCGCCCGGGATCGCCCCGCCCCTGGCGCGCTCCCGGCGCATTGACCACTTCCACCAGGGGCTCCCGGTGAGCCCTGTCCCCACGCCCGGTTCCAGGAGAGGCTCTCGGACCTCGCTACTGCCGCCAGGTCAAACACGAGGACAATACATCCACCCCACAGAGACAATCCAAGCTGTCTATGATTTAGGGTTCAAACGAGGACTACAGAAAGGAAAGATGTCCTGACCTAGGAGGGCCATGAGAGTCTATAGATCCAAACAAAATTGGGTACCAAGGAAGCTTTTTTCCTTGGAACCCGGAAAGCTGGTTCTTTGCATATGCAATGACCAACAATTAGCTTGTTACCCAAGCCTGCCTCGCTGCCACCGCCACTCCCCCCCCCCCCACTTCCCAGGAAAACGGCTCAAAGAAATATTTTAAATCTCAGGCGGAAAACTGGAAGATGTCTTGTCTGTCTGTCTGGATTAAGGTATATGTCAGTGTGAGCCTTGTGTTTTTTGATAATATTGCTCAAGTTCTGAGTTCTGATTTCAATGGTCTCAAGACAAGGCAGCCCTTCCAAATCAAACTGCTGGAAATACAAGAAAACATTGACCTAAATGAATGTCAGAGTCCCGTGAACTGGGAACTAGTCAATATTAAATATCTAGTATTTTTGGTTTTGCTCCTCCACTATAGACATGTCTAAGAGTCAACAACATTAAGCACAACATGTTCATAGTGCCTAGGTTTCTTCTGAGGTAAAAATTGCTCTATTGTTATATGTGTCACAAGCTTGTCAGCAAGAAAGTACCTGGAAACCGCAACAACCAATGTAAAATATGTAAATGTGATATGAGCTTTTAGATAAACTCTTAACAATAATTATACTCTAAAATATCTGCCTCTCATAGTCTTGATGGAAGGCAGAGGAGAAGGGGATGACAGAGGATAAGATGGTTGGATGGCATCACTGACTCGATGGACATGAGTTTGAGCAAGCCCCTGGAGTTGGTGATGGACACGGAAGCCTGGCGTCCTGCAGGCCACGGGGTCAAAAAGAGTCAGACTCGACTGAGCAACTGAACTGAACTGAACTTACAATCGTTCCTCCAGGTGTTTTGGTTACCTGAGTTTCTATCCTGGTGCTAAACTAAGTGACGACAGTGTATTGAATAGCTAGGTCACTTCCAAATAAATGAAACTTCTGAAACATTCACGACTTGAAAGGACCTCCCTTTTACACAGAAACAAAAGAGATTTTTGACTCTGCATGAATAGTGACTGGCACCATCCGAACATATTAAATGTAAGAAAGCAATTTTTTTGTTTTGTTTTGTTTTGTTCTGTTCTTGCAGGAAGCGGGGTGGGCGCTATTATCACTGATAGGTATGCTCACCAATCTATCAAATGCCAATATAAGAGTCAGTTCTTGGTTGCTGAAGGGAAATGTATGACTTGTTATTACAAGAATGTATGGAATGCAATCACACTTTAAGAAGGAAAACGAAGTAGTTCTGTCTTACAGGTGGCATTTTCAGGACGGGAGAAGCAAAGGAATGGGTACAGAATGGGATAAGGAGGTTGTAGGGAAAGTAGGCCCCCAGAAAAGAGTTTTGTGCCTAGCACAAGTTTTCTTGAGATGTTGAACTGCCTTTGCTAATGGAGTTTAAGTTTCTTTACCTCTTAAGTGATCTCTTCTAGGTTGACCTAGAACAGAAATCTTTCGTTAGCTTTGGCTAAGAGGAGAAGTATTGTTTCACGATGACATATGTGATCCTACCTGACTGTTCTCATCCCCTTTGATATCTATGCACTGCTGCTGCTGCTGCTGCAGCTGCTAAGTGGTTCAGTTGAGGCCGACCCTGTGCCACGCCATAGATGGCAGCCCACCAGGCCCCGCAGTCTCTGGGGTTCTCTAGGCAAGAACACTGGAGTGGGTTGCCATTTCCTCCTCCTATGCATGAAAGTGAAAAGTGAAAATGAAGTCACTCAGTGGTGTCCGACTCTTAGCCACCCCATGGACTGCAGCCTACCAGGCTCCTCCATCCTTGGGATTTTCCAGGAGTGGGGTGCCATTGCCTTCTCCCATATCTGTGCACAAGCCTGCCTAAATAATTGACTTCTAGCCAACTTTGGGATGCCCATGACCACCCACCCTTACCAGGCAACAGAGAAGAGAAAAACACTTACCACAGGAGGTTCTGATAAGGAACAAGGAACTAACAAGCTCCCACCTACCAGGATTCTGCAGAGGTCAACAAGAGGTCAGCAAGAGATGAGAGACTGCAGTCCAGAGGTCCTAGCTACTTCCATCTAGCAACAAACACCCAGCATAGTCAAAACGATTTCAATGTTAAAGAATAAATAAATAAATAAATAAATAAATAAATAAAGGACAGAAATTCTTTGAACACATGTCTGAATTTAGGGGTGAGGCATTACATATGTGTCCCAGGATAATCTTAAAGTGTCAGAAAGTAAAGAAATTAAAGACAACTATCAAGCTGTCCAAACTGATAAAAATGAATGATTACACAGTTTTATCTGTATACATTAGCAGATAATAATCTGAAAAGGAATTAAAAAAAATTCCCTTTCAATAATATCAACATGAATAAAACACTTTGCCATGGATGTAACGAGGATGACAAGACTGGCACACTGGAAATTATACACCCTGGCTGAAAACTATCCTGAATACATGGACAGATATTCCATAACGATGGAAAGACTTAAGATGGCAATACCATGGAATGCATCTTCAATCTGAAATGAAGATTTGATATGATTTGATCGCTCAGAGCTTTTGTGTCATCAAGTGTTATTAAAGTATTAAAGAGATAGAGAAAGCTGCTGACTTAGACTCGAGGCGGGGTCGGGGGGGTAGTAAGAGTACCCCCTGCTGGTCTTTAGCCAGATATTCTACAGGCACTAGCAGTCAGCTAAGGAAAGAAAGGAACTGTTTCAGGGAATGGCACCAGGCCCCTCCCCCACGACATGCATTGAGATAATATTGGCAGCAGGTGAGTCATCCCGGGCCAAAACTTGATTGACATGAATCTTGAAGAAAGGCAGTATTGCAGGCAAATATATCATTTCCTTAACATAGATAAGGAGAACAAGCTAGGAGGAAAACATGCTGTTTTGTTCAAATCGCTTCTGAGCCTTTTGGGGGAACCGACCTGAAGCCAGAGTCTAGCGGAAATACATAGGATATTTACATCGCTTAAGACAAACATTTTCTTAGGAAAAAATGCATTGCTTAGCTCAAGGTTTGTCTGCGAAATTCTTACACATCAGGAGATGGCTCCGAGCTGGGTTTCCACACACAAGAACATCCATGCAAAGGACAAGCCTGCACAGCCCATCTGCCCCCCTCCCGCACAGCCAGCAGCATTTCCAAGTGACCTCCTAAGGCCTTCCCCAAAATACAGGGGCACCTCTGGGTTTCCTGTTTCCCTCACTTCGAACACTTTTCTTAAAAAAAAAAAAATCCTGCACACTTCTTGATAGAATGCCACAGTGCAAGGAATACAGTCCTTCAATATTTAAACCTCCATTTGCAAAACACTTGGAGCTTGGTTTTGTTTTGTTTTGTTTTTTAATTACACCACCACATAATTTAAAGCTTTTACACGTTCTAATTATTCAGGTCCAAAACACCAAACTTTTATTGCACAGGGTCCTCATGAAAAGGTCCACGCAGCTGGACAACCACAGATTCTGCCATGAAAGGGCAGCAAGGTGCCCTCCCCTCTTCTTTGCTGCCTGGGCGGCCACCAGGGTTTGAAATCCATGCACCCTACTAAGTTTCTAGGGTGCAATCCATGGACCCTTCCCTTTCCCATCCCAGCAGGTGCTCAAGGGCCCGCTGGCTTACAAAGTGCCAGAAGAGGGCTGGGCCAGCCGGCCAGAGTTCAGTGTTCTGTCCCTTGGACTTCCAGCGGACACTAGGCTGCTTGGAAAAACCGCGCAGACTCTGAGATTTTTCAACAGAGGGGTGGAGCGGTAAAGGCCTTGACCCCAAAGGCAAGGCCTTTCTGCGACCGCCAGGTTGGGGAGCTCCGAGAATGTACCAAACAGACGGCGGAATACTTGGTTCCCTGCTCCACGCAGTCCCAGTTCCCTTACCTGTGGTCCGCAGCCCTCCGCTGCACCCACGGGATGGCGATCCTTGGGGACCCAGGAGCGGACGAAATGGGCGTTCCCAGCCGCAGTTGCAACCCCCGAGAGCGCAACTGGGAACCCCTCCCCATCCCCCCCGTGAGCCGACCCCGCCCCGCTCCGCCAGGGTTAGCCCCGCCCCTGCCGCGCTCCCTGCGCGTTCCCAGCTGCAGTGGCGACCCCGGGAGCACAACTGGGACCGACCCCCACCCAAAGCCATCTGAATCTCGACCCCCGCAGCCCGGGTTTACCCAGTCCCGGGTGCGCTCCCGGCGAGTTTTCAGCCTCAGTGTCCACCTCCGAGAGCACAACTGGGAAGCCCGCCCCCACCCCCGCCAGAAGCCGACCCCCGCCCCACGCCGCCCGCGTTCGCCCCGCCCCTGCACGGTCCAGGTACCTTCCCAGCTTCTAGCGTTCACGCCCGGGTAGGAGCAGGATGTAGGAGTATGGGAGATGTGTCTGGAGCCTGACAGCCTCAGCTCCGCTCTGGCCTGCCCTTTGGACCTAGGAGCCAGGCCAACTTGCAGAGGGCTTAGGGCCCCATTGTATGCAAACTACCAAGGCCTACCGCAAGGAGAGCTCTGTCCGAGGGAAGGGAAGTGCCCCAGGCTGCGTTCCCAAGCTGTTGCTTGGCAATGCAGACTCAGCGGTAAATGGAGGGAATCAGGCTCTCTGTAGCCGCAGCTTCACACACAGGTGTGTCTCCGTAGGAATCAAGAAAGATCCTGACAGGGTGAGGTTCATTAGAGCTATACTAAAGAGCAAAGGCTTGTCCATGTGGTCTTGCCTTCCCCTGTGCCTTTGGGTCTCCAGGCTCGGCCCCAGCTCCGTGGAAACAACCCCTGAGAAAATATCTTCAAGATCCACTTTTCCCAGTGTCTGGGAACCAGGGTTCGTAGGAGGAGAGAAAAGCACGCCTCCATCGGGAACAAAAATGCAGCCCACCTGCCTGTGTTTTGAAGCCTCTATTTGGAAGGAATGGGTTAGCTTCTCCTAAAGGAGACCTCCAGATCTGCTCAGAAGTCAGTAATTCCAGAGGCAGGGTACTGGTTCCTGACTGCCCTTTGCTAGCCTTGCAAAGATATTCCTAGATTCTAGAGTTATTTTCCATGAAGGAGCAGGCTTCGGGAATGTGTCAGACGGGACTGGCTCCTTATTGACCTCAGCTCAGCTATTGCCTTTCCATTCAAACTAGGGCAAGGCCCTACTTTATGAAGGGTAAGGGTCTTCTTCTTTGCAAACTGCCAAGGGCTACAGCAATGAGACCTCTGTCAAGGTGAGGGAAGCCTAAGAGGATGGATTCTCAAGCAGGTGCTTTGCCACAAAGCATCAGCACCCCACGGAGAGAATCAAGCTCCCTGTGCACCAATGTTGGGAGTGTAGCTTCACACACAGAGTTGTCTCTATAGGAGCCAAGAATGTTCCTGAGAGATTAGGTTCACTAAACCTCTCCTACAGAGCATAGACCTGTCCATGTGGTTTTGCCTTCCCCTGTGAGTTGGGTCCTCGAGGTCCGCCACACCTCCGGGGAAACTGTCCCTGAGAAAAGATCTCCAGGAACCGCTTCGCCGAGGCTGGGAAATGCTGTTCACAGGAAGTAAGGCAAGCGAATCTCCTGCAGAGTAAAAGAGGCCTTACAGTCCCTGGAGGAGCAGGCTGCCAGAATGTGTGAAACCTGACTGTTGCCTTACTGGCCTCAGCTCCACCATTGCCTGTTCATCCGAGCTAGCACCCAGGCCTACTTGGAAAAGCGTTTGGGTGCAGATTTCTACAAAGTGCCAAGGGCTACAGCAGTGAGAATTCTCTCAGTGGTAAGGGAGAGCATTTTATGGATTCTCAAGCTGTTTTCTGAATGACAGCGTCAAAATGAACAGAGAGAATCAGGCTCTCTGTGCCCCTATGTTAGGTACGCAGCTTCACACACAGAGGTGTCTCTATAGGAGCCAAGAATGCTCCTGAGAGATGAGGTTCACTAGAGGTCTGCTACAGACCATAGACCTGTCCATGTGGTCTTGCCTTCCCCTGTGCCTTTGGGCCCCGGGCTCGGCCCCAGCTCCGTGGAAAGAACCCCTGAGAAAATATCTTCAAGATACGCTTTTCCCAGAGGCTGGGAACTGGAGTTCATAGGAGGAGAGAAAAGCAAGCCTCCTTCGGGCACGAAATGCAGCCAACCTGCCTGTGTTTTGAAGCCTCTATTTGGAAGGAATGGGTTAGCTTCTCCTAAAGGAGACCTCCAGATCTGCTCAGAAAGTCGGTAATTCCAGAGGCAGGGTGCTGGTATCTGACTGCCCTTTGCCAGCCTTGCAAAGACATTCCAAGATTCTAGAGTTATATTCCATGAAGGAGCAGGCTTCGGGAATGTGTCAGAGGGGACTGGCTCCTTATTGGCCTCAGCTCAGCTATTGCCTTTCCATCCAAACTAGGACAAGGGCCTAGTTTATGAAGTGTAAGGGTCTTCTTCTTTGAAACTGCCAAGGGCTACAGCAATGAGACTTCTGTCAAGGCGAGGGAAGCCTAAGAGGACGGATTCTCAAGCAGGTGCTTTGCTACAAAGCATCAGCACCCCACGGAGAGAACCAAGATCCCTGTTCCCCAATGTTGGGAGTGTAGCTTCACACACAGAGTTGTCTCTATAGGAGCCAAGAATGTTCCTGAGAGATTAGGTTCACTAAACCTCTCCTACAGAGCATAGACCTGTCCATGTGGTTTTTCCTTCCCCTGTGAGTTGGGTCCCCGAGGTCCACCACACCTCCGGGGAAACTGTCCCTGAGAAAAGATCTCCAGGAACGGCTTCTCTGAGGCTGGGAAACGCTGTTCACAGGAAGTAAGGCAAGCGAATCTCCTGCAGAGAAAAAGAGGCCTTACTGTCCCTGGAGGAGCAGGCTGCCAGAGTGTGTGAAACCTGACTGTTGCCTTGCTGGCCTCAGTTCCACCATTGCCTGTTCCTCCGAACTAGGACCCAGGCCTATTTGGAGAAGCGTTTGGGTGCGGATTTCTAAAAAGTGCCAAGGGCTACAGCAGTGAGAATTCTCTCAGCGGTCAGGGAGAGCATTTTATGGATTCTCAAGCTGTTTTCTGAACGACAGGGTCAAAATGAACTGAGAAAATCAGGCTCTCTGTGCCCCTATGTTAGGTACGCAGCTTCACACACAGAAGTGTCTCTATAGGAGCCAAGAATGTTCCTGAGAGATGAGGTTCACTAGAAGTCTGCTACAGAGCATAGACCTGTCCATATGGTTTTGCCTTGCCCTGTGAGTTGGGTCCCTGAGGTCCGCCCCAGCTCAGGGGAAGGAGCCCCTGAGAAAAGATCTCCAGGGACCGCTATTCCCCCAGGCTGGCAAACGCAGTTCACAGGAGGTAACACAAGCGAGCCTCCTGCAAGGCACAACAGGCCTTAGTGTCCCTGGACGATCAGGCTGCAAGAGTGTGTGAGACCTGACTGGTGCCTTACTGGCCTCAGCTCCGCCATTGCATGTTCCTTTGAACTAGGACCCAGGCCTACTAGAAGAAGGGTTTGGGTATGGATTTCTAAATACTGCCAAGGGGTATAGCAATGAGAACTGTGTCACGGGTAAGGAAGAGCATTGTATGGATTTTCAAGCTGTTGTTTGAACGACAGCTTCAAAGCTGCACAGAGAGAATCAGACTCTGTGTCTCCATGTTCGGTACACAGCTTCACAGACAGGGGTGTCTCCATAGGAAACAAGAACGTTCCTGACAGAGTGAGGTTCACTAGAGCTCTCCTAGAGAGCAAAGACTTGTCCATGTGGTTTTTCTTCCCCTGTGCGTTTGGGGCTCCAGGCTCGGCCCCAGCTCCGTGGAAACAACCCCTGAGAAAAGATCTTCAAGATCCGCTTTTCCCAGAGGCTGGGATGTGGGGTTCATAGGAGGCGGGAAAAGCAGGCCTCCTTCAGAGAGCAAGAGGCAGCCAAGCGGCCTGCGTTTGGAAGCCTCTATTTGGAAGAATGGGTTAGCTTCCCCTAAGGGAGACCTCCAGATCTATTCAGAAGTCGGTAATTCCAGAGGCAGTGTGCAGGGTCCTGACTGCCCTTTGCCAGCCTTGCAAAGACATTCCTAGATTCTACAGTTATCTTCCTGAAGAAGCAGGCTTTGGGAATATGTCAGACTTGACTGGCGCCTTATTGGCCTCAGCTCAGCTATTGCCTTTCCATTCAAAGTAGGACAAGGCCCTACTTTATGAAGGGTAAGGGTCTTCTTCTTTCCAAACTGCCGAGGGCTACAGCAATGAGACCTCCGTAAATGCGAGGGAAGCATAAGCGGATGGATTATCAGGAAGGTTCTTTGCCACCAAGCATCAGCACCCCACGGAGAGAATCAGGCTCCCTTTGCCCCTATGTGGGGTGTGTAGATTCACACACAGTGGTGTCTCTACAGGAGCCAAGAATGTTCCTGAGAGATGAGGCTCACAAGAGCTCTCCTACAGAGTGCTCACCTGTACATGTGGTTTCGCCTTACCCTGTGAGTTGGGTGCCCGAGGTCCACCCCAGCTCCGAGAAAACAGCCTCTGAGAAAAGATCTCCAGGAACCGCTTTTCGCCCAGGCTGGGAAAAGCTGTTCACAGGAAGTAAGGCAAGTGAGCCTCCTGCAGAGAAAAAGAAGCCTTACTGTCCCTGGAGGAGCAGGCTGCCAGAGTGTGTGAAAACTGACTGGTGCCATACAGGTCTTAGCTCCGCCATTGCTTGTTCCTCCGAACTGGGACTCAGGCCTACTTGGAGAAGGGTTTAGCTGCAGATTTCTACAAACTGCCAAGGGCTACTGCAATGAGAACTCTCTCAGAGGTAAGGGCGAGAATTGTATGGATTCTCAAGCTGTTTTCTGAACGACAGCATTAAACCTGCACAGAGAGAATCAGGCTCTCTGCCGCCATGTTGGGTACGCAGTTTCACACACAGAGGTGTCCGCATAGGAGCCAAGAACGTTCGTCAAAGACTGAGGTTCATTAGAGCTCTCTTAGAGAGCAAAGACTTGTTCATGTGGTTTTGCCTTCCCCTGTATGTGTGGGTCTCTGGGCACAACCCCAGCTCCGTGGAAACAACCCCTGAGCAAAGATCTCCAAGATCTGCTTTTCCCCCATGCTGGGAACCAGGGATCATAGGAGGCAGGAAAAGCAAGCCTCCTTCAGGCAAGAAGAGGCAGCCAACTAGCCTGTGTTTGGAAGCCTCTATTTGCAAGGAATGGGTTAGCTTCTCCAGAAGGAGACCTCCAGATCTGCTCAGAAGATAGAAATTCCAGAGGCAGGGTCGAGGTTCCTGACTGCCCTTTGCCAGCCTTGCAAAGACATTCCTAGATTCTAGCAATATTTTCCATGAAGGAGCAGACATCGGGAATATGTCAGAGTTGACGTGTGCCTTACTGGCCTCAGCTCAGCTATTGCCTTTCCTTTCAAACTAGGATCAGGGCCTACTTGGTGAAGGGTAAGGGTCTACCTCTTTCCCAACTGCCAAGAGACACAGCAATGAGACCTCTGTCAAGGCGAGGGAAGCGTAAGCGGATGGATTCTCAAACAGGTGCTTTGCCACAAAGCATCAGCACCCCACGGAGAGAATCAGGCTCCCTGTGCCCCTATGTTCGGTGTGTAGCTTTACACACAGAGGTGTCTCTGTACGAGCCAAGAATGTTCCTAAGACTTGAGATTCACTAAGGTCTCCTACAGAGCATAGACCTGTCCATGTGGTTTTTCCTTCCCCTGTGAGATGGGTCCCCGAGGTCCACCCCAGCTCTGGGGATAGAGCCCCTGAGAAAAGATCTCCAGGAACCGCTTTTTGCCCAGGCTGGGAAACGCAGTTCACAGGAGGCAAGGCAAGCGAGCCTCCCGCAGGGAAAAATAGGCCTTACTGTCCCTGGAGGAGCAGGCTGCCAGAGTGTGTGACACCTGACTGGTGCCTTACTGACCTCAGCTCCGCTATTGCATGGCCATCCAAACCAGGACCCAGGCCTACTTGGAGAAGGGTTTGGGTGCGGATTTGTAAAAACTGCCAAAGGCTACAGCAATGAGAAGTCTCTCAGAGGTAAGGGAGAGCATTCTATGGATTCTCAATCTGTTGTTTGAACGACAGCTTCAAAGCTGCAAAGAGAGAATCAGGCCCTGTGTGCCCCCTTGTTGGGTACACAGCTTCACACACAGGGGTGTCTCCATAGGAGTCAAGAACGTTCCTGACACAGTAAGTTTCACTTAGAGGTCTCCTGGAGAGCAGAGACTTGTCCATGTGGTTTTCCTTCCCCTGTGCGATTGGGTCTCTGGTCTCGGCCCCAGCTCCATGGAAACAACCCCTGAGAAAATATCTTCAAGATCCGCTTTTCCCAGAGGCTGGGAACAGGGCTTCATAGGATGCGAGAAAAGCAGGCCTCCTTCGGGCGCGAAAAGGCAGCCAACTGGCCTGTTTGGAAGCCTCTATTTGGAAAGAATGGGTTAGCTTCTCCTAAAGGAGACCTCCAGATCTGCTCAGAAGTCGGTAATTCCAGAGGCAGGGTGCTGGTTCCTGACTGCCCTTTGCCAGCCTTGCAAAGACATTCCCAGATTCTAGAGTTATTTTCCATGAAGGTGAAGGCTACGGGAGTATGTCAGACTTGGCAGACACCTTATTGGCCTCAGCTCAGCTATTACCTTTCCATTCAAACTAGGACAAAGGCCTACTTTATGAAGGGTAAGGGTCTTCTTCTTTCCAAACTGCCAAGGGCTACAGCAACGGGACCTCTGTCAAGCCGAGGGAAGCCTAAGTGGATGGATCATCAAGCAGGTGCTTTGCCACAAAGCATCAGCACCCCACGGGGAGAATCAGGCTCCATTTGCCCCTATGTTGGGTGTGTAGCTTCACATACAGAGGTGTCTCTATAGGAGGCCAGAATGTTCCTGAGAGATGAGGTTCACTAGAGCTCTCCTACAGAGCATAGACCTGTCCATGTGCTTTTGCCTTCCCCTGTGAGTTGGGTCCTCGAGGTCCTCCCCAGCTCCGCGGAAGGAGCCCCTGAGAAAAGATCTCCAGGGACCTCTTTTCCCCCAGGCTGGGAAATGCAGCTCACAGGAGGGAAGTCAAGTGAGCCTCCTGCAGGGAAAAAGAGGGCTTACTGTCCCTGGACGATCAGGCTGCAGAGTATGTGAGACCTGACTGGTGCCTTACTGGCCTCAGCTCCGCCATTGCATGTTCCTCCGAACTAGGACCCAGGACTACTTGGAGAAGGGTTTGGGTGCGGATTTCTAAAAACTGCCAAGGGCTACAGCAATGAGAACTCTGTCACGGGTAAGGAAGAGCATTGTATGGATTTTCAAGGTGTTTTTTGAACGACATCTTTAAAGCTACACAGAGAGAATCAGGCTCTCTGTGCCCCCATGTTGGGTACGCAGCTTCACACATAGGGGTGTCTCCATATGAATCAAGAATGTTCGTGACAGAGTGAAGTTCACTAGAGCTCTCCTAGAGAGCAAAGACTTGTACATGTGGTTTTTCTTCCCCTGTTAGTTTGGGTCTCCAGGCTTAGCCCCAGCTCCGTGGAAACAACCCCTGAGAAAAGATCTTCAAGATCCGCTTTTCCCAGAGCCTGGGAAGCTGGGTTCATAGGAGGCAGGAAAAGCAAGCCTCCTTCGGGCACGAAGAGGCAGCCGACCGGCCTGTTTTTGGAAGTCTCAATATGGAAGGAATGAGTTAGATTCTCCTAAAGGAGACCTCCAGATCTGCTCAGAAATCGGTAATTCCAGAGGCAGGGTGCAGGCTCCTGACTGCCCTTTGCCAGCCTTGCAGAGACATTCCTAGATTCCAGCGTTATTTTCCATGAAGGAGCAGGCTTCGGGAATATGTCAGACTTGACTGGCGCCTTATTGGCCTCAGCTCAGCTCTTGCCTTTCCTTTCAAACTAGGACAAGGGCCCACTTTATGAAAGGTAAGGGTCCTCTTCTTTCCAAACTGCCAAGGGCTACAGCAATGAGACCTCTCTCAAGGCGAGGGAAGCGTAAGCTGATGGATTCTCAAGCAGGTGCTTTGCCACAAAGCATCAGCACCCCACGGAAAGAATCTGGCTCCCTTTGCCCCTACGTTGCGTGTGTAGCTACACACACAGAGGTGTCTCGATAGGAGCCAAGAATGTTCCTGAGAGAGGAGGTTCACTGTTGGGGGCCAGAGTGAGGCACTCCGCCCATGGCAAAGGTCATGAGGAAGGAGGCTCGACATACGCAAAGGCGGGATCGAGCCTCAGGAGTCCCCCTGGAAATCCTCGAGCATCTACCCCCATCACCAGAGCCTGCCTACCTTACTATTTTGTGCTCTCACCTACACCTCTGACTTTACGGGGGGCTGTCCCCCACCACCTCTTTCGGAGAAGGAGTTAACCTAGAGCTCCAGTTGATAAAAACCCCTGGGTGTGACAAGAGTGTTTTAACCTACAAACTCCTCTGAAGGTTCTCTAGCCTGCCTGACAGGCTTGTCCGGCCACATGTGATTGCTCACAGCCTCCCAACCATGAGAGGCACGAGATGCTTTAAACCTTCTAAAAACAGGTTCCTTAGAAAAGTTAGAAAATTATTAGTATAAGTATAATGGGCTGATTAGAAATCATATTGGTGAAAGGTTTTTCATTTGTTGAGCTGATGTTTACTGCTAAGTCTCCACATCCCCTGCCCTTATACACATTAATGAATATATAGAAGAAATAAGTATTAACCTTTGATATAAATCACGTTAGACCTTAGGCTAAGTAAATTCTTTCCTTAACTAAAACCCACTACACCCTCACCCTATAGGAATGTAACTTTATTTGGGTGGCGTCTGTTTTAAGAATAATCACCCCTGGAGAAATAAGTGTCCTGGTTGACTGACCGCTGTCACAAGGAGAGGGTCGTAAATTGTCAGCAGGCCCCCCGGCCAAAAGATGATGTAACACCCCTAAGACCTCTGTATACTTTTGTATGAAGCACCTGACTTTGATAAAAGTCAGGACTGCTGACCCCACGTGACTTTTGCATAACATCTCAGTGTATAAAAGTAGACCATGGAAAATAAAGAATTGGGATCAGTTTCTCGAAATACTGGTCTCCCCATGTCTCTCTCTCTCTCTTACTCTGGTTGAGTCTCCATCTGGAGCGCGGAACCCACCAAGCTTACTAATTTTGCCTGGGCTTCTAAGATCCGACCGGGGAGGCCTCAGTGTCTCCTCTCCTTCGGGAGAACGGAAGGACGCCTGCGGCCTACGTAAGTGGTGCAAGCTTCTTGTCTTGAAGTTTTATTGGTCCCCCGCGTAAACCAAGCTACTCAGCCTCTTTTCTCCACTGAATTTTCCTACTGAGCTATCCTCATTTTATTACTCTTTATATCCTTAATTAACGTTTAATTAAGCAGTTGTTCCCTGACCCTCGCCTACGCCGTCTCTGCTTCGAATACCCTGGATCAGCTGGGGCTGGACCCCAGCAGTTCACTAGAGATCTCCTACAGAGCATAGACCTGTCCATTTGGTTTTGCCTTGCCCTGTGAGTTGGGTCCCCGAGGTCCGCCCCAACTCCGGGGAAACAGCCCCTGAGAAAAGATCTCCAGGAACTGCTTTCCGCCCAGGCTGGGAAACGCTGTTCACAGGAAGTAAGGCAAGCGAGCCTCCTGAAGGGAAATAGAGGCCTTACTGTCCCTGGAGGAGCAGGCTGCCAGAGTGTGTGACACCTGACTGGTGCCTTACTGGCCTCAGCTCCGCTATTGCATGTTCATCTGAAATTGAACCCAGGCCTACTTGGAGAAGTGTTTGTGTGCCGATTTCCAGAAACTGCGAAGGGCTACAGCAATGATAACTCTCTCAGTGGTAAGGGAGAGCATTGTGTGGATTCTCAATTTGTTGTTTGAACGACAGCGTCAAAGCTGCACAGAGAGAATCAGGTCTCTGTGTCTCTATGTTGGCTATGCAGCTTCCCACACAGAGATGTCCCCGTTGGAGCCAAGAACATTCCGCATAGACTGAGGTTCACTAGAGCACTCCTAGAGAGCAAAGACTTATCCATGCGGTTTTCCCTTCCCCTGTGCGTGTGGGTCTCCGGGATCGGCCCCTGCTCCGTGGAAACAGCCTCTGAGAAAAGATCTCCAAGAACCTCTTATCCCCCAGGCTGGGAAGCGGAGTTCGCAGGAGGTGGGATAAGCAAGCTTCCTTCGGCAAGAAGAGACAGCCAACCGGCCTGTGTTTGGAAGCCTATATTTGCAAGGAATGGGTTAGTTTCTCCTGACCGAGACCTCCGGATGTGCTGAGAAGATAAAAATTCCAGAGGCAGGGTCGAGGTTCCTGACTGCCCTTTGCCAGCCTTGCAAAGACATTCCCAGATTCTAACGTTATTTTCCATGAAGGAGCAGGCATCGGGAATATGTCAGACTTGACTGGCGCCTTACTGGCCTCAGCTCAGCTACTGCCTTTCCATTCAAACAAGGACAAGGGCCTACTTGGTGAAGGGTAAGGGTCTGCTTCTTTCCAAACTGCCAAGGACTACAGCAATGAGACCTCTGTCAAGGTGAGGGAAGCCTATGCGGATGGATTCTTAGCAGGTGCTTTGCCACAAAGCATCAGCACCCACGGAGAGAATCAGACTCCCTTTGCCACTATGTTGGGTGTGTAGCTTCATGCACAGAGGTGTCTCTGTAGAAGCCAAGAATGTTCCTGAGAGATGAGGTTCACTAGAGCTCTCCTACAGAGCATAGACCTGTCCATGTGGTTTTGTCTTCCCCTGTGAGTTGGGCTCCCGAGGTCCGACCCAGCTCCAGGGAAACAGCCCCTGAGAAAAAATCTCCAGGAACAGCTTTGCGCCCAGGCTGGGAAATGCAGTTCACAGGAGGCAAGGCAAGCGAGCCTCCTACAGGGAAAAAGAGGCCTTACTGCTCCTGGACGATCAGGCTGCAAGAGTGTGTGAGACCTCACTTGTGCCTTACTGGCCTCAGCTCCGCCGTTGCCTGTTGTTCCGAGCTAGGACACAGGCCTACTTGGAGAAGGGTTAGGGTGCGGATTTCTACAAACTGTCAAGGACGACAGCAATGAGAATTCTCTTAGCAGTAAGGGAGAGCATTGTATGGATTCTCAAGCTGTTGTTTGAATGACAGCTTCAAAGCTACACAGAGAGAATCAGGCTCTCTGTTCCCCTATTTTGGCTGTGCAGCTTCACACACAGAATTTGACTCTGTTGGAGCCAGAAATATTCCTGAAAGACTTAGGCTCACCAAAGCTGTCCTCCAGAGCAAAGACATTGGATGTGGTTTTGCCTTCCCTTGTCAGTATGGGTCCCCTAGCTTGGCCCCAGCTCCGGGGATACAGCCTCTGAAAAAAATCTTCCAAGAAGCGATTTTCCTCCAGGCTGCTAAGCGGAATTCGCAGTTTGCAAGTTAAGGAAGCCTGCTTCGTGGAAGAGCAAGCAGCCAACTGGCCCTGTGTTAGGAAGCCTGTATTTGAAAGGAATGGGTTAGCTTCTACAGCGGGAGAACCTCAGATCTACTCAGGGGACTGAAATACTAGAGTCAGGGTCGAGGTTCTCCCTTGTCCTTTGCGCACCTTGCAAAGACATTCCTAGCTTCTAGCGTTAGTGTCCCTGTAGTAGCAGGCTGCAGGAGCGTGTGATAAATGACTGCCGCGTTCCTGTCCTCAGCTCCGCTATTGACTTTCTATTCGAACTAGAACCTAGGCCTACTTTGAGAGGGGTTAGGGTCCAGTGTTTTCAAACTGCCAAGGGCTACGGCAATGTGAGCTCTGTCAGAGGTAAGAAAAGAGCAATTGGTTGGATTCTTCAGCTGCTGCGTGGCTGCACAGCTTCCGCGCCGCATGGAGAGCATGAGGCTCCTTGTGGGCCTATTTTGGGTATGCAGCAACATGCACTCAGAATGTCTGTGTTCACTTACGTACAGGCTTATGAACACTAGAGCTCTCCTACAGAGCAAAGACCACTCAGTGGGCTCCAAGAGATACCTGTCGCGACTCGAGAAGAGAGTGGAGTCCTTTGCTTCCCCTCGAGATGAGGCCTGACTCCCCGGGTGAGTATGGAATGCAACCCCAAATCCCTGTCGCCTATGGAGAGGAACATTAAGTCCTGGATACAAGCCTAGATGAGGTCTAGTTTGCCCTTCAGTGAATGGAGCCCAATCCCCAGCTCTCCCTGGCAACTCGAATGGAAGATTAGACTTCCTGGGCCAACACGAGAGGAAGCCTGAATTCCCCGTCGTAACTCGAGAATCCCACCGCAACTCGAGAAAAACCACGTGCTTCCCTCGTCATCGCAAGATGAGGCCCTTTGTCCGCTACAGCATCTCAAGAGAAGTCCCACGTTCCATCCTGAAGTGCGAAACGGTACTTGGCACCCTTGATGCGACCCCAAAAGTTCCGCGACAAACCAGACTCACTCAAGGGGAACACCGAGGTTCCCGGCACCACTTCATCTGAGCCCCTTCTCCTCTCCTGATTGCGACAGGAGGGTCGACTCCCCTTCTCTGTCTGCAAGGGGTTCCCGACCTTCCGGGCGCACCTCAGGATGAGGCCGGTCTCATGAGGAAGTTCGAGACGTAGCCTCGTGGGTGGTGCCACATGTCGAAAGACCCCAATTTCACGGTCCACTCTTGAAAAGAACCCGATGCCAGCACACCTCTTTGAAGGAAAACCTGTGGATGAAGGCACAACACGAAGGGGCACTGACACCCGCGTGCATCGTCCAGAAAAACCCGCAGGTCCCACAGACATTTCGACAAGTGGCCTGTCACCCTGTAAACAACTCGAAAGGCAAACGAAGGTCCATTCCTCAACAGAAGACTAGGTGTGACTCTCTTGTCCCTACTCTGCAGGGACCATGGGATCCGAGTCAGAAACGGAGAGGAAGCCTGAGGTTCCGGCGTCCACTCGAGATGAAGCCCTCTTCCATTGCACCACAAACAGTGGAGTCCCGAGAGGCCCCTACCAACTCCACAGTATCCCTGAGTTCTCAGAGGCACAATGAGAAGCTCCCTGAGGTCACAGGCACAAGTCGAGGGAACCCTGGGTTTTCTGCCGTGACTCGAGAAAGACCTCGAGAGTGCTTCAAAATGTGTTGAGTCGCGATTCCCCTACCATGACTCGAGAGCCATGACACGCTCCCCCTCGCCACGCGCATGGAGACCTGACTAAACTGGCACTGCACGAGAGGCTCCATGAGTTCCTCATCGTACCTCGTGAGGAAACCCACACTGGCGCGGCAGCTCGAGGAAACACATGAGACACCCCGGTCATCGCGATATGAAGGCCTTATTTTCCTGCATGGCCTGGAGACCAATCAAGAGTCCCCTCTCCAAACTGAAGAGGAGGCTGGACTCCCTTGAAACCGCTCAGGGGGCTCCAAGAGACCCGCGTCACGATTCGAGAGGAGAGCGGAGTCTTTGGCTTCCCCTCGAGACGAGGCCTGACTCCCCGGGGGAGCCTGGAATGCAACCCCGAGATCCCTGCCTTCCCTGGAGAGGAATATTAGGTCCCGGACACACGCCTAGGTGAGGTCTCTTCGGCCCTGCAGTCAGTCGAGCGCAACCCCCAGCTTTCCCCCGCAACCCGAGGGGAAGATTGGGCTTCCCAGGGCCAACCCAAGGGGAAGGCTGAGATACCTGTAGTAACTCGAGAATCCCGCCGAAACTCGAGAAAAACCACGTGGTTCCCACCTCTTGGCAAGATGAGGCCCTTCCCCGCAACGGCGTCTCAAGGGAAGTCCCCTATTATGCCCTGAAGGCGAAACGGTCCCTGACAGCCTTCCTGCGACCCCCAAAAGTTCCCCAACACGCGGGGTACCCTCGAGGGGAACACTGAGGGTCCCGGCACCACTTCATCTGAGCCCCTTCTCCCCTCCTGATCGCGAAAGGAGAGTCGATTCCCTGGAATCGGTCTGGAAGGGGTTCCCGGCCTTCCCGGCGCACCTCAGGATGAGGCCGGTCTCACGAGGAAATTCGAGACGAGCCACGTGGGTGGTGCCACATGCCGAACGCCCCTGATTCCCCGGTCCGCTCTTGAGAAGGACCCGAGGCCAGGACCGCTCTTCGAAGGAAACCCTGTGGGTGAAGGCACAACACGAAGGGGCACTGCCACCCCCGTGCATCGTCCGCAAAGACCCGCGGGTTCCACACACAGCTCGACGAGGGGCCTGAGACCCCCTGAGCAACTCGAGAGGCCAGCGGGGTTCCCTTCCTCAGACAAGAGGAGGCCTGACCCTCCTGTCCCAACTCTGCAGGGACCCTGCGGTCGGAGTCCGAAACGGAGAGGAAGCCTGAGGTTCCTGCGTCCCCTCGAGGTGAGGCCCTCTTCCGTTGCGCCAGACCCAGCAGAGTCCCGAGCGGCCCCCCCTCCTCCACAGGATCCCTCGCCTCTCTGAAGCACCCTGGGAAGTTCCCTAAGGTCCCCGGCAGAAGGCGAGGGAAACGAGGGTTTCCCGCCGCCCCCCGACAAAGACCTCGAGAGTCCTTCTTCAACGCGTCCTGAGGCCCTAGTCCCCTCCCGTGACTCGAGAGCCAGGACGCGCTGCCCCTTGCCACGCGCGTGGAGACCTGACTTCCCTGGCGCCGCACGAGAGGCTCCCTGAGATCCTCGTCGTGCCTCGGTAGAAAACCCCCACGGGCCCCGCAGCTCGAGGAAACCCCTGAGACGCCCCCGTCCTCGCGAGCTGAGGGCCTTCTTTTCCTGCATGGCCTGGAGAGCAATCCCGGGTCCTCTCTCCAAACGGAAGAGGAGGCTGGAGTCGCTTGAGGCCGCTCAGGGGGCTCCAAGAGACCCGCGTCGCGACTCGAGAGGAGAGCGGAGTCCTTGGCTTCCCCTCGAGACGAGGCCTGACTCCCCGGGGGAGCCTGGAATGCAACCCCGAGATCCCTGCCTTCCCTGGAGAGGAATATTAGGTCCCGGACACACGCCTAGGTGAGGTCTCTTCGGCCCTGCAGTGACTCGAGCGCAACCCCCAGCTTTCCCTCGCAACCCGAGGGGAAGATTGGGCTTCCCAGGGCCAACCCAAGGGGAAGGATGAGATCCCCGTCGGAACTCGAGAATCCCGCCGCAACTCGAGAAAACCACGTGGTTCCCACCTCTTGGCAAGATGAGGCCCTTGCCCGCCACGGCGTCTCAAGGGAAGTCCCCTGTTCTGCCCTGAAGGGCGAAACGGTCCCTGACAGCCTTCCTGCGAAACCCAAGAGTCCTCCGACACGCCGGGTTCCCCCGAGGGGAACACCGAGTGTCCCGGCACCGCTTCCTCTGAGCCCCTTCTCCCCTCCTGATCGCGACAGGAGAGGCGATTCCCCTGCGTGGTCTGGAAGGGGTTCCCGGCCTTCCCGGCGCACCTCAGGATGAGGCCGGTCTCACGAGGAAATTCGAGACGAGCCACGTGGGTGGTTCGACATGCCGAACGCCCCCGATTCCCCGGTCCGCTCTTGAGAAGGACCCGAGGCCCGGACCCCTCTTCGAAGGCAACCCTGTGGCTGAAGGCACAACACGAAGGGGCACTGCCACCCCCGTGCATCGTCCGCAAAGACCCGCGGGTTCCACACACAGCTCGACGGGGGGCCTGAGACCCCCCTGAGCAACTCGAGAGGCCAGCGGGGTTCCCTTCCTCAGACAAGACGAGGCCTGACTCTCCTGTCCCAACTCTGCAGGGACCCTGCGGTCGCAGTCCGAAACGGAGAGCAAGCCTGAGGTTCCTGCCTCCCCTCGAGGTGAGGCCCTCTTCCGTTGCGCCAGACCCAGCGGAGTCCCGAGGGGCCCCCCCACCTCCACAGGATCCCTCGCCTCTCAGAGGCACCCTGGGAAGTTCCCTAAGGTCCCCGGCAGAAGGCGAGGGAAACGAGGGTTTCCCGCCGCCCCCCGAGAAAGTTCTTGAGAGTCCTTCTTCAACGCGTCTCGAGGCCCTAGTCCCCTCCCGTGACTCGAGAGCCAGGACGCGCTCCCCCTCGCCACGCGCATGGAGACCTGACTTCCCTGGCGCCGCACGAGAGGCTCCCTGAGATCCTCGTCGTGCCTCGGGAGAAAGCCCCCACGGGCGCCGCAGCTCGAGGAAACCCCTGAGACTCCCCCGTCCTCGCCAGCTGAGGGCCTTCTTTTCCTGCATGGCCTGGAGAGCAATCCCGGGTCCTCTCTCCAAACGGAAGAGGAGGCTGGACTCCCTTGAGGCCGCTCAGGGGGCTCCAAGAGACCCGCGTCGCGACTCGAGAGGAGAGCGGAGTCCTTGGCTTCCCCTCGAGACGAGTCCTGACTCCCCAGGGGAGCCTGGAATGCAACCCCTACATCCCTGCCTTCCCTGGAGAGGAATATTAGGTCCCGGACACACGCCTAGTTGAGGTCTCTTCGGCCCTGCAGTGACTCGAGCGCATCCCCCAGCTTTCCCTCGCAATCCGAGGGGAAGATTGGGCTTCCCAGGGCCAACCCCAGGGGAAGGCTGAGATCCCCGTCGTAACTCGAGAATCCCGCCGCAACTCGAGAAAAACCACGTGGTTCCCACCTCTTGGCAAGATGAGGCCCTTGCCCGCGACGGCGTCTCAAGGGAAGTCCCCTGTTCCGCCCTGAAGGGCGAAACGGTCCCTGACAGCCTTCCTGCGACCCCTAAAATTCCCCCGACACGCCGAGGTCCCCTGAGGGGACGACCGAGGGTCCCGGCACCGCTTCCTCTGAGCCCCTTCTCCCCTCCTGATCGCGACAGGAGAGGCGATTCCCCTGCGTGGTCTGGAAGGGGTTCCCGGCCTTCCCGGCACCCCTCAGCATGAGGCAGGTTTCACGAGGAAATTCGAGGCGAGCCACGTGGGTGGGGCCACATGCCGAATGCCCCCGATTCCCCGGTCCGCTCTTGAGAAGGACCCGAGGCCCGGACCCCTCTTCGAAGGCAACCCTGTGGGTGAAGGCACAACACGAAGGGGCACTGCCACCCCCGTGCATCGTCCGCAAAGACCCGCAGGATCAACACACAGCTCGACGGGGGGCCTGAGACCCCCCTGAGCAACTCGAGAGGCCAGCGGGGTTCCCTTCCTCAGACAAGACGAGGCCTGACTCTCCTGTCCCAACTCTGCAGGGACCCTGCGGTCGGAGTCCGAAACGGAGAGCAAGCCTGAGGTTCCTGCCTCCCCTCGAGGTGAGGCCCTCTTCCGTTGCGCCAGACCCAGCGGAGTCCCGAGGGGCCCCGCCACCTTCACAGGATCCCTCGCCTCTCAGAGGCACCCTGGGAAGTTCCCTAAGGTCCCCGGCAGAAGGCGAGGGACACGAGGGTTTCCCGCCGCCCCCCGACAAAGACCTCGAGAGTCCTTCTTCAACGCGTCTCGAGGCCCTAGTCCCCTCCCGTGACTCGAGAGCCAGGACGCGCTCCCCTTCGCCACGCGCATGGAGACCTGACTTCCCTGGCGCCGCACCAGAGGCTCCCTGAGATCCTCGTCGTGCCTCGGGAGAAAACCCCCACGGGCGCCGCAGCTCGAGGAAACCCCTGAGACGCCCCCGTCCTCGCGAGCTGAGGGCCTTCTTTTCCTGCATGGCCTGGAGAGCAATCCCGGGTCCTCTCTCCAAACGGAAGAGGAGGCTGGACTCCCTTGAGTCCGCTCAGGGGGCTCCAAGAGACCCGCGTCGCGACTCGAGAGGAGAGCGGAGTCCTTGTCTTGCCCTCGAGATGAGGCCTGACTCCCCGGGGGAGCCTGGAATGCAACCCCGAGATCCCTGCCTTCCCTGAAGAGGAATATTAGGTCCCGGACACACGCCTAGGTGAGGTCTCTTCGGCCCTGCAGTGACTCGAGCGCAACCCCCAGCTTTCCCTCGCAACCCGAGGGGAAGATTGGGCTTCCCAGGGCCAACCCAAGGGGAAGGCTGAGATCCCCGTCGGAACTCGAGAATGCCGCCGCAACTCGAGAAAAACCACGTGGTTCCCACCTCTTGGCAAGATGAGGCCCTTGCCCGCGACAGCGTCTCAAGGGAAGTCCCCTGTTCCGCCCTGAAGAGCGAAACGGTCCCTGACAGCCTTCCTGCGACCCCCAAAAGTCCCCCGACACGCCGGGGTCCCCCGAGGGGAACACCGAGGGTCCCGGCACCGCTTCCTCTGAGCCCCTTCTCCCCTCCTGATCGCGACAGGAGAGGCGATTCCCCTGCGTGGTCTGGAAGGGGTTTCTGGCCTTCCCGGCGCACCTCAGCATGAGGCCGGTCCCACGAAGAAATCCGAGACGAGCCACGTGGGTGGTGCCACATGCCGAACGCCCCCGATTCCCCGGTCCGCTCTTGAGAAGGACCCGAGGCCCGGACCCCTCTTCGAAGGCAACCCTGTGGGTGAAGGCACAACACGAAGGGGCACTGCCACCCCCTGCATCGTCCGCAATGTCGCGCGGGTTCCACACACAGCTCGTCGAGGGGCCTGAGACCCCCTGCGCAACTCCGGAGGCCAGCGGGGTTCCCTTCCTCAGACAAGACGAGGCCTTACTCTCCTGTCCCAACTCTGCAGGGACCCTGCGGTCGGAGTCCGAAAC
This sequence comes from Bubalus kerabau, assembly GCF_029407905.1. Lineage (NCBI taxonomy): Eukaryota > Metazoa > Chordata > Mammalia > Artiodactyla > Bovidae > Bubalus > Bubalus kerabau. The sequence continues at coordinate 170,461 of NW_026577905.1, forward strand.
GGAGAGGAAACCTGAGGTTCCTGTCTCCCCTCGAGGTGAGGCCCTCTTCCATTGCACCAAACCCAGATGAGTCGCGAGAGACCCCTCCCAACTCCACAGTATCCCTGAATTCTCAGAGGCACCTTGAGAATCTACCTGAGGTCACCGGCTCAAGTCCAGGGAACCCAGGGTTTCCTGCTGCGACCTGAGAAAGACCTTGAGAGTCCTTCGGCGCGTCTTGAGGCCCGATTCCCCTACCATGACTCGACAGCAAAGACCCGCTCCCCATCGCCATGCGCATGGAGACCTGACTTCCCTGACTCCTGAAGAGAGTCTCCCTGAGCTCCCCGTCGTACCTCTTCGGAAACCCCATTCAGGCACCGCAGCTCGAGAAAACCCACGATACGCCCCCGTCATCACGAGATGAGGGACTTGTTTCCTGCCTGGCATGGAGAGCAAAACCGAGTCCTCTCTCCAGACTCCACAGGAGGCTTGACTCTCTTTAGACCTCTCAGTTGGCTCCAAGAGATACCTGTCAGGACCTGAAGGGAGAGCAGAGTCCTTTGCTTCCCCTCGAGATGAGGCCTGACTCCCCGTGTGAGTCTGGAATGCAACCCCGAGTTCCTGTCACACCTGGAGAGGAAAACTCGGTCCTGGACACAAGCCTAGATGAGGTCTATTTTGCACTGCAGTTACTAGAGATCAATCGCCAGCTCTCCCTCGCAAATCGAATTGAAGATTGGACTTCCCTGGGCCAATACAATTGGAAGCCTGCATTCGACATCGTAACTCGAGAATCCCGCCGAAACTCGAGAAAATCCACGTGGTTCCCCCATCAGCGCTAGATGAGGCCCTTGCCCGCTACAGCGACTCAAGAGAAGTCCCACTTTCTGTCTTGAAGTGCGAAACGGTACTTGGCACCCTTGATGCAATCTCAAAATTCCCCGACATACCGGTCTCACTCGAAAGGAACACCGAGGTTCCCGGAACCACTTCATTTGAGCTCCTTCTGCCCTCGTGATCGCGACAGGAGTGTCGATTCCCCTGCTATGTCTGGAAGGGGTTCCCGACCTTTCCGGCGCGCCTAAGGATGAGGCAGGTCTCACGAGGAAATTCGAGACATAGCCTCGTGGGTGGTGCCACAAGCCGAAAGACCCCGATTTCCCGGTCTGCTCTTGATAAGAACGTGATGCCCTGACACCTTTATGAAGGAAAACCTGTGGATGAAAGCACAACACGAAGGGGCACTGACACCCCCGTGCATCGTCCAGAAAAACACGCAGGTTACAAACACAGTTCAACAAGTGGTCTGTCACCCCGTGAACAACTCGACAGGCAAGTGGAGTTCCATTCCTCCACACAAGACGAGACCTGATTTTCTGTACCAACTCTGCAGGGAAACTGCGATCGGAGTCAGTACCAGCGACAGGAAACCCAGGAGAGGAAACATGAGGTTCCTGCCTCCACTCGAGATGAGGCTCTCATCCATTGCACCAAACCCAGTGGAGTCCAGAGAGGCCCCTCCCAACTCCACAGTACCCCTGACTTCACAGAGGCACCCGGAGAAGCTCCATGAGGTCACTGGCACATGTCGAGGGAACCCAGGGTTTCCTGCCACAATGGGAAAAAGACCTCGAGAGTCCTACTTCAACGTGTCTTGAAGCCCGAATCTGCTTCCATGGCTCTATAGAAATGACACGCACCCCCTCGCCACGCACATGGAGACCTGACTTCCCTGGCGCCATAAGAGAGGCTCCCTGAGCTCCCTGTCGTACCTCGGGAGAAACCCCACACTGACGCCGCAGCTTGAGAAAACTCACCATACGCCCCTGTCATCGCGAGATGAGGGCCTTCTTTTCCTGCATGGCCTGGAGAGGAATCCCGAATCCTCTTTCCAAACTCCACAGGAGGCTTGACTCCCTTTAGGCCACTTAGTGGGCTCCAAGAGATACCCGTCGCGACTTGAGAGGAGAATTGAGTCCTTTGCTTCCCCTTGAGACAAGGCCTGACTCACCAGGTGGGTCTGGAATGCAACCCCGAGATCCCTGTCTCCCCTGGAGAGGAACATTAGGTCCTGGAAACAAGCCTAGATGAGGTCTCTTTTGCCCTTCTGTAACTCGAGAGCAATCCCGCGCTCTCCCTGACAACTCGAATGGAAGATTGGACTTCCCTGGGCCAACACAAGAGGAAGCCTGAATTCCCCTTCGTAACTCGAGAATCCCGCCGCAACTCGAGAAAAAGCACTTGGTTCCCTCGTCATCACAAGATGAGGCCCTTGCCCGCTACAGCTTCTCAAGAAAAGTCCCACGTTCCGTCTTGAAGTGCAAAACGATACTTGACACCCTTAATGTGACCCCAAAAGTTCCCCGAAATATCGGTCTCACTCGAGGTGAACACCGAGGTTCCTGGCACCAGTTTATCTGAGCCCCTTCTCCCCTCCTGTTCGTGATAGGAGGGTCACTTCCCCTGCTTTGTTTGTAAGGGGTTCCCGACCTTCACGGGGCCCTTCAGGATGAGGCCAGTCTCACGAGGAAATTCGAGACGTAGCTCGCGGGTGGTACCACATGCCAAAAGACTATGATTTCCCGGTACGCTCTTGATAAGAACCCGATGCCTGGACACCTCTTCGAAGGCAACCCTGTGGATGAAGGCACAACACAAAGGGGCACTGACACCCTCGTGCATCATCCGGAAAAACCCGCAGGTTCCACATACAGCTCAACAAGTGGCTTGTAACCCCTGAAGAACTCGAGAGGCAAGTGGGGTTTCATTCCTCTACACAAGACGATGCCTGACTCTCCTGTCCCAACTCTGCAGGGACTTTGCGATCCGAATCAGACCAGCGCCAGTGAAGTCACGAGAGGAACGCTGAGGTTCCTGCCTCCACTCGAGATTAGGACTTCTTCCATTGCACGAAACCCAGTGGAGTCCCGAGAGACGCGTCCCAGCTCCACAGTATCCCTGACTTCTCAGAGGCACCCTGAGAAGCTCCCTGAGGTCACCAGCACAATTCGAGTGAGCCCAGGGTTTACTGCCGCCACCATAGAAAGAACTCAAGAGTCCTTCTTCAACGCATTTTGAGGCCTGATTCCCCTACCATGACTCGAGGGCAATGACGCGCTCCCTCTGCTACACTCATGAAGCCCTGACTTCCCTGGCTCCACACGAGAGGCTCCCTGAGCTCCCCGTCATACCTCGTGAGAAACCAAACACTGGCGCCACAGATAGAGAAAACCCACGAGACGCCCCCATTTTCGCGACATGACGGCCTTCTTTTCTAGCATGGCCTGGAGAGCAATCCCGAGTCCTCTCTCCAAACTCCACAGTAGGCTTGACTCCCTTTTGGTCACTCAGTGGACTCCAAGACATACCCGTCGCGACTCGAGAGGAGAGCGGAGTCTTTTCCTTCCCCTCGAGGCGAGGCCTGACTCCTCGGGTGTGTCTGATATGTGAACCGGAGATCCCTGTCGCCCCTGGAGAGAAACATTAGGTCCTGGACACAAGCCTATATGAGGTCTCTGTTTTCCTGCAGTGACTCGAGAGCAATCCCCAACTCTCCCTCGCAACTCGAATGGAAGACTGGACTTCCCTGGGCCAACAGAAGAGGAAGCCTGAATTTCCCGTTGTAACTCAAGAATCCCGCCACAACTCGAGAAAAACCACGTCGTTCCCTCTTCATCGCAAGATGCGGCCATTGCCGCTACAGCGTCTCAAAAGAAGTCTTACGTTCCATCTTGAAGTGCGATACGGTACTTGGCAGCTTTGATGCGACCCCAAAAGTTCCCCAACACACTGGTCTCACTGAAGGGGAACACCGAGGTTCCCGGCATCACCTCATCTGTGCCCCTTCTCCCCTCCTGATCGAGACAGGAGGGTCGATTCCCCTGCTTTGTCTGCAAGGTGTTCCGACCTTCCCGGCGCACCTCAGGATGAGGCCGGTCTCACTAGGAAATTCGAGACGTAGCCTGGTGGGTGGTGCCACATGCGGAAAGACCCCGATTTCCCGGTCCGCTCTTAATAAGAACCCGATGCCAGGACACCTCTTCGAAAGCAAACCTGTGGATGAATGCACAACACGAAGGGGTACTGACATCCCCATGCATAGTATGGAAAAACACGCAGATTCCAAACACACATCGACAAGTGTCCTGTCATCCCTTGAAGAACTAGAGAGGCATGCGGAGTTCCGTTCCTCCACACAAGAGAAGGCCTGACTCTCCTTTCCCAACTCTGCAGGGACCGTGCGATCGGAGTCAGAAATGTAGATGAAACCTGACGTTCCTGCATCAACTCGAAATGAGGCCCTCTTCCATTGCGCCATACCCAGTGGAGTCCCGAGAGGCCCCTAAAACTCCACAGTATCCCTGATTCTCAGAGGCACCCTCAGAAGCTCTCTGCGGTCACTGGCACAAGTCGAGTGAACCCAGGGTTTCCTGCTGCATTCTGAGAAAGACCTTGAGAGTCCTTCTTTACCGTGTCTTGAGGCCCGATACCCTACCATGACTGGAGAGCAATGACGCATTCCCCTCGCCACACCCATTGAAACCTAACTTCCCTGGCGCCACACGAGAGGCTCCCTGCGCTCCCCGTCCTACCTCATGAAAACCCCACACTGGCACCGCCGCTCGAGAAAACTCACGAGACGCCCCCATCATCATAAGATGAGGGCCTTCTTTTCCTACATGACCTAGAGAGCAATCCCGAGTCCACTCTCCAAACTCCACTGGAGGCCTGACTCCCTTTAGGCCACTCAGTAGCCTCCAAGAGATACACGTCGCTACTCTAGAGGAGAGCAGAGACCGTTGCTTGCCCTCGAGCCGAGGCCTGACTACTTGGGTGAGTCTGGAATGGGATCCCGAGATCCGTGTTGCCCCTGTAGAGGAAAACTCGGTCCTGGACACAAGCCTAAATGAGGTCTTTTTTGTCCTGCATTGACTCAAGTGCAATCCCCAGCTCTCCCTCACAACTCGAATGGATGATTGGACTTCCCTGGGCCAACACAAGAGGAAGCCTGTATTCCCCATTGTAATTCGAGAATCCCGCGGCAACTGGAGAAAAACAACGTGGCTCCTCCGTCATCGAAATATGAGGCCCCTGTCAGCTATAGCGTCTCCAGGGAAGTCCCATGTTCCGTCTTGAAGTGTGAAACGGTACTTGGCACCCTTGATGCGACCCCCAAATTTCCCTGACACCCCGGTCTCACTCGAGGAGAACATGGAGGTTCCCAGCACCGCTTCAGCTGAGCCTCTTCTCCCCTCCTGATGGCGACAGGAGGGTCGATTCCCCTGCTTTGTCTGGAAGGGGTTCCCAGACTTCCCGGCGAACCTCAGGATGAGGCCAGTCTCACGAGGGAAGTCGAGACGTAGCCTCGTGGGTTGTGCCACATGCCGAAAGACCCCGATTTCCTGGTCCGCTATTGATAAGATCCCGATGCCCGGTCACCTTTTCGAAGGTAACCCTGTGGATGAAGGCACAACACGAAGGGGCACTGACACCCCTGTGCATCGTCCCCCAAAACCGCAGGTTCCACATACAACTCGACAGGTGGCCTGTCATCCCGTGAACAACTCGAGAGGCAAGCAGAGTTCCACTACTCCACACAAGACGAGGTCTGACTCTCCTGTCCCAACTCTGCAGGGACCCTGCTATCCGAGTCAGAAATGGAGAGGAACCCTGACGTTACTGCCTCAATCCGAGATTAGGTCCTCTTCAATTGCACCAGTCCCTGTGATGTCCCGAGAAGCCCCTCTCAACTCCACAGTATCCCTGACTTCTCAGAGGAACCCCGCTAAGCTCCCTGAGGTCATGGGCACAAGTCGAGGGAACCCAGGGTTTCCTGCCACACCCCGAGAAAGACCTCGAGAGTTCTTCTTCGAAGTGTCTTGAGGCTTGATTCCCCTACCATGACTCGAGAGCAATGAGGCGCTCCCCCACGCCACGTCCATGGAGACCTGACTTCCGTGGCACCACAGGAGTCTCCCTGAGCTCCCCGTCCTATCTCGTGAGAAACCCCAACCAGGCACTGCACCTTGAGAAAACCCACGAGACGCCCCCGTCATCGCGAGATGAGGGCCTTCTTTTCCTGCATGGCCTAGAGAGCAATCCCGAGTCCTCTCTCCAAACTCCACAGGAGGCTTAACTCCATTTAGGCCACTCTTGGGCTCCAAGGGATACCCGTCACGACTCGAGAGGAGAGCGGAGTCCATTCATTCCCTTCGAGATGAGGCCTGACTCCCTGGGTGAGTCTGGAATGCAACCCCGAGATCCCTGTCGCCCCTGGAGAGAAAAACTCGGTCCTGGACACAAAGCTAGATGAGCTCTATTTTGCCCTGCAGTGACTCGAGAGCAATCTCCAGCTCTCACTTGCAACTCGAATGGAAGATTGGACTTCCCTGGGCCAACACAAGAGGAAACCTGTATTCCCCATCGTAACTCAAGAATCCTGCCGCAACTCGAGTAAAAACACGTGGGTCCCCCGTCAGCGCTAGATGAGGCCCTTGCCCACTACAGCATCTCAAGAGAAGTCCCAGGTTCCGTCTTGAAGTGCGAAACGGTACTTGGCACCCTTGATGCAACCAGAAAAGTTACCCGACTTTCACTCAAGGAGAGCACCAAGGTTCCCGGCACTACTTCATCTGAGCCCTTTCTCTCCTCCTGATCCCGAAAGTAGGGTCGATTCCCGTGCTTTGTTTGGAAAGGGTTCCCGGACTTTCCTGCGCGCCTCAGGATGAGACCGGTCTCACGAGAAAATTCGAGACGTAACCTAGTGGGTGGTGCAACATGCTGAAAGACCCCAATTTCCCGGTCCGCACTTGAGGAGAACACGATGCCCAGACACCTCTTTGAAGGCAACCCTGTGGATGAAGGCACAACAGGAAGGAGCACTGACGCCCCTGTGCATCTCCGAAAAACCTGCAGGTTCCACACACATCACGAAAAGTGGTGTTATCCTTGAACAACTTGAGATGTAAGCGGAGTTCCATTCCTCCGCAGAACGAGACCTGACACTCCTGAGCAAACTCAACAGGGACCCTGCGATCTGAGTCAGATCCGGCCTCCAGGAAGTCAGGAGCAGAACCCTGAGGTTCCTGCCTCAACTCGAGATGAGGCCCACTTCCATTGCACCAAACCCAGAGGAGTCCCGAGAGGCCTCTCCCAAATCCACAGTATCCCTGACTTCTCAGAGGCACCCTGAGATGCTCCCTGAGGTCACCGGCACAAGTCAAGGGAACCCAGGGTTTCCTGCCGCAACCCTAGAAAGACATCGAGAGTTCTTTTTCAACCCGTCATGAGGCCCGATTCCCCTACCCTGACTTGAGAGCAATGACGCGCTCCCCCTTGCCCCGCCCATGGAGACCTGACTTCCCTGTTGCCACACGAGAGGCTACCTGAACTCCCCGTCGTACCTCGTGAGAAACCCCACACTGGCGCCGCAGCTCGAGAAAACCCACGAGACGCCCCCGTCATCTCGAGATGTGGGCCTTCTTTTCCTGCATGGCCTGGAGAGCAATCCCGAGTCCTCTCTCCAAACTGAAGAGGAGGGTTGACTCCCTTTAGACCACTCAGTGGGCTCCAAGAGATACGCGTCGCAACTCGAGAGGATAGCCGAGTCCTTTGCTTCCCCTCGAGACGAGGCCTAACTCCCCGGGTGAGTCTGTAATGCAAACCCGAGATCCCTGTCGCCCTTGGAGAGGATCACTGGGTCCTGAACACAAGGCTAGATGAGGTCGCTTTTGCCCTGCAGTAACTCGAGAGCACTCCCCAGCTTTCCCTCGCAACCCGAATGGAAGATTGGACCTCCCTGGGCCAACACAAGAGGAAGCCTGAATTCCCAGTAGTAATTCGAGAATTCCGCCTCAACTTGAGAAAAACCACGTGGTTCCCCCGTCATTGCAAGATGAGGCCCTTGCCCGCTCCAGCGTCTCAAGAGTAGTCCCACGTTCTGTCTTCAAGTGCGAAATGATATTTGGCACCCTTAATGCTACCCCAAAAGTTCCCCAACATACGGGTCGCACTAGAGGGGAACACCGAGGTTCCTGGCACCACTTCATCTGAGCCCCTTCTCCCCTCCTGATCGCGAAAGGAGGGTCAATTCCCCTGCTTTGTCTGCAAGGGGTTCCCGACCTTCTCCACGCACCTCAGATAAGGCTGTCTCACGAGGAAATTCGAGACGTAGCCTCGATGGTGGTGCCACATGCCGAAAGACCGCGATTTCCCGATCCGCTCTTGATAAGAACGCGATGCCCAGACACCTATTCGAAGATAGTGTGGATGAAGGCACAACACGAAGGGGCACTGACACCCCCGTGCATCGTCCGGAAAAGACCGCAGGTTACTCATACAGCTCAACAAGTGCCTGTCACCCAGTGAACAACTCGAGAGGCAAGCGGAGGTCCATTCCTGCACACAAGACGAGGCCTGACTCACCTCTGCCAACTATGCAGGGGGCTGTGATCGGAATCAGAAATGGAGAGGAACCCTGAGGTTCCTGCCTCCCCTCGAGATGAGGCCCCCTTCCATTTCACCAAACCCAGTGGAGTCCCGAGAGGTCTTTCCCAACTCCACAGTATCCCTGACTTCTCAGAGGCACCTGGAGAATCTCCCTGAGGTCACCGGCACAAGTCGAGGGAACCCAGGTATTCTTGCCAAGACCCGAGAGAGATCTTGAGAGTCCTTCAACGCGTCTAGAGGCCTGATTCCCCTACCATGACTCAAGAGCAATGACGCGCTCCCCCTCGCCACACGCATCGAGACCTAACTTCCCTGGCGCCACACAAGAGGCTCCCTGAGCTCCCCGTCGTACCTCCTGAGAAACCAACACAGGTGCTGCAGTTCGGTAAAACCACCGAGACCCCCCCCTGTCATCGTGAGATGAGGGCCTTCTTTTCCTGCATGTCCTGGAGTGCAATCCCGAGTCCTCTCTCCAAACTCCAGAGGAGGCTTGACTCCCTGTAGTCCACTCAGTGGGCTCCAAGAAATACCCGTCGCGACTCGAGAAGAGAGAGAAGTCCTTTGTTTCCCCTCGAGAGGACGCCTGACTCCTGGGTGAGTCTAGAATGCAACCCCAAGATTCCAGTCATCCCTTGAGAGGAACATTAGGTCCTAGACACAAGCCTGGATGAGGTTTCTTTTGCCCTGCAGTGACTCGAGTGCAACCCCCAGCTCTCCCTCGCAACTCGAATGGAAGATTGGGCTTCCCTGGGCCAACACAAGAGGAAGCCAGAAATCCCCTTTGTAACTCAAGAATCCCACCGCAACTCGAGAAAAACCACGTGTTTCCAACGTCATCCCAAGATGAGGCCCTTGCTGCTATGGCTTCTCAAGAAAAGAACCACGTTCCGTCTTGAAGTGCGAAACGGTACTTTGCACCCTTGATGCGACACCAAATGTTCCCGGACACGCCGGTCTCACTCGACAGGAACACCGAGGTTCCCGCACCACTTCATCTGAGCACCTTCTCCCCTCCTGTTCGAGACAGGAGGGTCTATTCCCCTGCTTTGTTTGGAAGGGGTTCCCCACATTCCCGGCGCACCTAAGGATAAGGCCGGTCTCACGAGTAAATTCGAGACATAGCGTCGTGGGTGGTGTCACATGCCGAAATACCCCGATTTCCCGGCCCACTCTTGAGAAGAACCCGATGCCCGGACACCTCTTCGAAGGCAACCCTGTGGACGAAGGCACAAAACGAAGGGTCACTGACACTCCCGTGCATCATTCGGTAAAAGCCGCAGGTTCCACACACAGCTCGACAAGAGGCCTGTCATCCCATGAACAACTCGAGAGGCAAGCAGAGTTCCATTCCTCCACTCAAGACGAGGCCTGACTCTCCGGTCCCAACTCTGAAGGGACCCTGCGATCGGAGTCCGAAATGGAGAGGAACCCTGAGGTTCCTGACTCCACTCGAGATGAGGCCCTCTTCCATTACACCAAAAACAGTGGAGGCCCGAGAGGCCCCTCCCAAATCCACAGTATCGCGACTTCTCAGAGGCACCCTTAGAAGCTCCCTGAGGTCACTGGCACAAGTCGAGGGAACACAGGGTTTCCTGACGCAACCCGAGAAAGACCTCGAAAATTCTCCTTCAACGCATCTTGAATCCCGATTCCCCTACCATGACTCGAGAGCAATGACGCGTTCCCCCTCGCCACTCGCATGGAGACTTGACTTCCCTGGCGCCACATGAGAGGCTCCCTGAGCTCCCCGTCATACCTCGTGAGAAATCCCACACTGGCTCCCCAGCTCGAGAAAACCCACAAGACGCCTCCGTCATCGCGAGATGAAGGCCTTCTTTTCCTGCATGGCCTGGAGAGCAATCTCGAGGCCTCTCTTCAAACTCCACAGGAGGCCTGACTCCCTTTAAGCCACTCTGTGGGCCCCAAGAGATACCTGTTGGGACTCGAGAGGAGAGCGGAATTCTTTGCTTCCCCTATATACCAGGCCTGACTCCTCAGGTGAGTCTGGAATGCAACCCCGAGATCCCTGTCGCCCCTGGAGAGGAACATTAGGTCCTAGACACAAGCATAGATGAGGTCTCATTTGCCCTGAAGTGACTCGAGAGCAATCCCCTGCTCTCCCTCGCACCTCGAATGGAAGAATGGACTTCCCTGGGACAACACAAGAGGAAACCTGAATTCCCCGTCGTAATTCGAAAATCCCGCTGCAACTCGAGGAAAACCACGTGGTTCCCCCGTCATCGCAAGATGAGGCCCTTGCCAGCTACAGCGTCTCAGTAGAAGCCCTACGTTCCATCTTGAAGTTTAAAACGATAATTGGCAACCTTGATGTTAGCACAAAAGTTCCCCGACACCCTGGTCTCACTCGAGGGGAACACCAAGGTTCGGTGCACCGCTTGTTCTGAGCCCCTTATCCCCTCCTGATCGCGACGGGAGGGTCGATTACCCTGCTTTGTCTGGAAGGGGTTCCGGACCTTCCCGGCGCACCTCAGGATGAGGCCGGTCTCACGAGGAAATTCGAGACGTAGCCTTGTGGTTGGTGCCACACGCCGAAAGACCCCGATTTCCCTGTCTGCTCTTGATAAGAACCCAATGCTAGGACACCTCTTCGAAGGCAATCCTGTGGACGAAGGCACAAAACGAAGGGGTCTGACACCCTCCTGCATCGTTGGAAAAGCCCGCAAGTTCCACATACAGATCGACAAGTGGCCTGTCACCCCGTGAACAACTCGAGAGGCAAGAGGAGTTAAATTCCTCCACACAAGACGAGGCCTGACTCTCCTGTCCCAACTCTGCATGGACACTGAGATCCGATTCAGAAATGGAGAGGAACCATGAGGTTCCTGCCTCAACTCGAGATAAGGCCCTCTTCTACTGCACCAAACCCAGTGGAGTTCGGAGCGGCCCCTCCCAACTGCACAGTATCCCTGACTTCTCAGAGGCACCCTGAAAAGCTCCCTGAGGTCATGGGCATAAGTCGACGGAACCCAGGGTTTCCTGCCGTAACCTGAGAAAAACCTCGAGAGTCCTTCTTCACGCGTCTTGAGGCCCGATTCCCCTACCATGACTGGAGAAAAATGACGCGCTCCCCCTCGCCACGCGCATGAAGATCTGACTTCCCCGGCACCACATGAGAGGCTCCCTGAGCTCCCCATCGTACCTCGTGAGAAACCCCACACTGGCGCCGCAGCTGGAGAAAACCCACGAGACGCCCCTGTCATGGTGAAATGAGGGCCTTCTTTCCTGCATGACCTGAAGAGCAATCCCGAACCCTCTCTCCAAACTCCAAAGGAGGCTTGACTCCCTTTAGGTCACTCAGTGGGCTCCAAGAGATACCCGTCGATACTCAGGAGGAGAGCGGTGTCCTTTGCTTCCCCTCGAGATGAGGTCTGACTACGAGGGTGAGACTGGAATGCAACCCTGGATCCCTGTCGCCCCTGGAGATGAACCTTAGGTCCTGGACAAAAGCCTAGATGAGGTCTCTTTGGCCCTGCAGTGACTCAAGCGCAACCCCTAGCTTTCCCTTGCAATTCGAATGGAAGATTGGCCTTTCTGAGCCAACACAAGAGGAAGCCTGAATTTCCAGTTGTAATTTGAGAAACCCGCCGCAACTCGAGAAAAATCACGTGGTTCCCCGTATTGCAAGATGAGGCCCTTACCCCCTACAGCGTCTCAAGAGAAGTCTCACATTCCGTCTTGAAGTGCAAAACAGTACTTGGCACCCTTGATGCGACCCCAAAAGTTCCCCTATATACCGATCTCACTAGAGGGGACACTGAAGTTTCTGGCACCACTTCATCTGAGGCCTTTCTCCTCTCCTGATCGCGATAGGAGGGTTGATTCCACTGCTTTTTCTCGAAGGGATTCCCGACCTTCCCGGCACACCTCAGGATGAGGCCGGTCTCACGAGGAAATTCGAGACGTAGCCTCGAGGGCCATACTACATGCCGAAAGACCCCGATTCAATGGTCCACTTTTGATCAAAACCAGACTCCTGGACACCTCTTCGAAGGCAAGCCTGTGGATGAAGGCACAACACGTAGGGGCACTGACACCCCGTGCATCTTCCGGAAAAACCCGCAGGTTCCTCACACAGCTCCACAAGTGGTCTGTCACCTCGTGAACAACTCGAGAAGCAAGCGGAGTTCCATTCCTCCACACAAGACGATGCCTGACTCTCCTGTCACAACTCTAGGGACCTTGCGCACCGAGTCAGAAATGGAGAGGAAGCCTGAGGTTCCTACCTCCACTCAAGATGAGGCCCTTTTCCATTGCCACAAAACCAGTGGAGTCCCGAGAGGCCCGTCCCAAATCCACAGTTTGCCTGACTTCTCAGAGGCACCCTGAGAAGCTCCCTAAGGTCACCGGCAGAAGTCGACGGAACCCAGGGTTTCCTGCCGCAACCCGAGAAAGACCTTGAGAGTCCTGCTTTAACGTGTCTTGAGGCCCGATTCCCGTATCATATCTCGAGAGCAATGACGCGCTCCCCCTTGCCATGCGCATGGAGACCTGAATTCCCTGGTGTCACACGAAAGGCTCCCTGAGCTTCCCGTCGCACCTCGTCAGAAACCGCACACTGGCACCGCAGCTCGAGAAAACCAACAAGACGCCCCTGTCGTCGCGAGATGAGGGTCTTCTTTTCCTGCATGGCCTGGAGAGCAATCCTGAGTCCTCTCTCCAAACGCCACAGGGGGCTTGACTCCCTTTAGGCCACTCACTGGGCTCCAAGAGACACCTGTGGTGACTCAAGAGGAGAGCGGGGTCCTTTGCTTCCCCTCGAGTCGAGCTCTGACTCCCAGGATGCGTCTGGAATGCAACCCCGAGATCGCTGTCGGCCCTGGAGAGGAATATTAGGTCCTGGACACAAGCCTAGATGAGGTCTCTTTTGCCCTGCAGTGACTCAAGAGCAAACCCCAGCTCTCCCTCGAAACTCGAATGGAAGATTGGACTTCCCTGGGCCAACACAAGAGGAAGCCTGAATTCCCCGTCGTAACTCGAGAATCCCGCCGCACCTTGAGAAAAACCACGTGATTCCCCCGTCATCCCAAGATGAGGCCCTTGCCCTCTACAGCTTGTCAAGGGAAGCCCCAAGTCCGTATTGAAGTGCAAAACGGTACTTGGCACCCTTGAAGTGACCCCAAAAGTTTCCCGACACACCGGTCCCACTCGAGGGGAACACCGAGGTTCCCGGCACGACTTCAACTGAGCCCTTTCACTCCTCCTGATCGCGACAAGATGGTCGATTCCCCTGCTTTGTCTGGAAGGGGTTCCCGATCTTCATGGCGCACCTCAGGATGACACCAGTCTAACGAAGAAATTCGAGACGTAGCCTCATGGATGGTGCCACGTTCTGAAAGACCCCGATTTCCTGCTCCGCTATTGATAAGAACCCGATGTCCGGACACCTCTTTGAAGGCAACCCTGTGGATGAAGGCACAACACGAAGGGGCACTGACCCCCTCATGCATCTTACGGAAAAAACCGAAGGTTCCACTCACAGCTCGACAAATGGTCTGTTATCCTGTGAACAACTCGAGAGGCAAGTGGAGTTCCATTCCTCCACACAAGACGAGGCCTGACTCTCCTGTCCCAACTCTTCAGGGACCCTGTGGTCGGAGTTTTAAATGGAGAGGAACCCTTAGGTTCCTGCCTCAACTCGAGATGAGAACCTTTGCCATTGCACCAAACCCAGTGGAGTTCCGAGAGCGCCTCCCAAGTCCACAGTATGCCTGACTTCTCAGAGGCACCCTGAGAAGCTCCCTGAGGTCACCGGTACAAGTCGAGGGAACCCAGGGTTTCCTGCCGCAACCTGAGAAAGACCTCGAGACTCCTTCTTCAACGCGTCTTGAGTCCCGATTTCCCTACCATGACTCGAGAGCATTTATGGGCTCCTCCTCATCACACGCATAGACACCTGACTTTCCTGGCGCCACACGAGAGGCTCCCTGAGCTCCCCGTCGTACCTCGTGAGAAAACTCATACTTGCGCTCCAACTCGAGAAAACCCACAAGACGCCCCCGTCATTGAGAACTGAGGGCCTTCTTTCCTGTATGGCCTGGAGAGCAATCCCGAGTCCTCTCTCCAACTCCACAGGAGGCTTGACTCCCTGGAGGCCACTCAGTGGGCTCCAAGAGATACCTATCGCGACCCAGGAGGATATCAGAATCCTTTGCTTCCCCTCGAGCCGAGGCCTGACTCACTGGGTGAGTCTGGAATGCGTCCCCGTGATCCCTATCGCCCCTGGAGAGGAACATTAGGTCCTGGACACAAGCCTAGATGAGGTCTATTTTGACCTGCCGTGACTCGAGAGCAATTCCCACCCAGCTCTCCCTGGCAACTCGAATGGAAGAATGGACTTCCCTGGGCCAACAGAAGAAGAAGCCTGAATTCCCCGTCGTAAGTCAACAATCCCATCGCAACTCGAAAAAAACCACGTGGTTTCCCCTTCATCACAAGATGAGGCCCTTGCCCGCCACAGCGTCTCAAGAGAAGTCCCACGTTTCATCTTGAAGTTTGAAACAGTATTTGGCAAGCTTCGTGAGACCCCAAAAGTTCCCTGACATACCGGTCTCACTCAAGGGGAACACCGAGGTTCCCGGCACCACTTCATCTGAGCCCCTTCTCCCCTCCTGATCGCGACAGTAGGGTCGATTAACCTGCTTTGTCTGGAAGGCTTTCCCGACCTTCCAGGGGCACCTCAGCATGAGGCCCGTCTCACGAGGAAATTCGAGACGTAGCCTCGTGTGTGGTGCCGCATTCCAAAAGACCCCGATTTCCTGGTCCGCTCTTGATAAGAATCTGATGCCCGCACACCACTTCGAAGGCAACCCTGTGGATGAAAACACATCACGAAGGGGCACTGACACCGCCGTGCATTGTCTGGAAAAAACCGCAGGTTCCACACACAGCTCGACAAGTGGCCTGTCACTCCTTGAACAACTCGAGAGGCAAGCGGAGTTCCATTCCTCCACACAAGACGAGGCCTGACTCTCCTGTCCCAACTCTGCAGGGACCCTGCAATTGGAGTCAGAAATGGAGAGGAACCCTGAGGTTCCTTCCTGATCTCGAGATTAGGCCCTCTTCCATTGCAGCAAACCCAGTGGAGTCCCGAGAGGCCTCTCCCAGCTCCATAGTATCCCTGACTTCTCAGAGGCACCCTGAGAAGCTACCTGAGGTCACAGGCACAAGTCGAGGGAACCCAGGGTTTCCTGCCGCAACCCGAGAAAGACCTTGAGCGTCCTTTTTCATTGCGTTGAGCCCTGATTCCACTACCATGACTCGAGAGCAATGACGTGCACCCCCTCGCCACTCGTATGGAGACTTGACTTCCCTGACACCACACGAGAGGCTCCCTGAGCTCCCGGTCGTACCTTGTGAGAAACCCCACACTGGCACCACAGCTCCAGAAAAACCACGAGACTCCCCCGACATCGCGAGATGAGGGCCTTCTTTTCCTGCATCGCCTGGAGAGCAATCCCGCGTGCTCTTTCCAAACTCCACAAGAGAGGAGCCAAGATTGCTGAGGAGTAGGACGGGGAGAACTCTTTCCCCCCCAAACAATTTCATCAAAAGAGCATTTAAACGTCGAGTAAATTCCACAATACAACTTATGAATGCTGCCAGAGGACATCAGGCACCCAGAAAAGAACCCAACTCTTGGAAAGTAGGTAGGAAAAAGTATAAAAGACAAAAAAAGAGACAAAAGAGGGAGGGAGGGATTTCCGTCCCGGGAAGATAGTCTTAAAAAGAGAAAAGTTTCCAAACACCAGGAAAGCTTTTCACTGCCAAATCTTTGCCAAGCTTTGGAAGCACAAAGGGCAACATAAGGGGGATAAAAATAAATAAACAATTAAATCTCGCAGATTGCAAGCCCTACGGTAACTCCCCCAGCCGTGAAGCAGTGCAGACGCCTGCTCACACCATTAGCAAGCAGGGGCTGGGCAGGGAGGCGCAGCGCGGGCTGCATCGCTTAGAGTAAAAATCTGGCCTGAATACCCTGAGCGCTATCTGAACGAAATAACTTGGGCTAGCAAACCATACTCTGGGATATCTACCACGCAAAAAGCCAGCCCTAACCTAAGACACCGCCAGGCCCGCGCACGGAACAAAGGACTGAACAGAGATAGCTGGCTGCAGACCTTCCCCCTCCGGTGACAGGCAGCCAGAGCCGGAAGGGGGCAATCGCAGCCCCAGAGAGACATTATCTATAAAACTGTAAGCAGGCTTCTTTGCTAACTAAAACTTCTTGGGGATCTGGATGGTCAACATCTGCCTGAGAAGGTGCGCCTGTTTTACACCCAGATAACCGAGTGGCGGGGAGGCGATAAGTCACAACATTGGCGCTCGCCAAACACCTCATCACCTGAGCTGCTCGGACCTGGGAAGAGCACAAAACGCAGGCCCAACCGAGTCTGTGCCTCTGAGGACTACCCGAGTGCCTGAACCTGAGCGGCTTGGACCTGGGAGGTCCATGCAGCCCAGGGCCAGCCTCGGATTGTTCCCGGTGGAACAACCTAGAGCCCAAGCAGTGTGGGCAGGGAGGCTACACGTGCCGTGAGCGGGGGCAGACCCAGTGTGGCTGAGGCACTGCGAGCGCACGCCAGTGTTATTTGTTTGCAGCATCACTCCCTCCCTCCCTCCCCACAGCGCAACTGAACAAGTGAGCCTTAAAAAATAAAAGTGTCCTCCACCGTCCCCTTTGTGTCAGGGCGTAAACCAGACACTGAAGAGACCAGCAAACAAAAGAAGCTATAACAGAGGGAAACGCCTTGGAAGCTACAGGCAATAGATTAAAACCCTGTGGTTACTAGGACTACATAGGAAGGCGCCTATAGATCTTGAGAAATATAAGTCGGACCAAGGAACTAGCCAAAAATGAACCGAACCCACGATACTCACAACAAAACCAGAGAAAGTCCTAGATATATTTTTATGATCATTCTTACTTTTTTTTTAATTTTTTTAATTTTAAGTTCTCTATTGTTCATTTAATTTTCACTTTTATAACCTATTACTTTGCAAAAAAAAAGACCTTATTTTTTTCTTCTTCAGCAACCTTCATATATATATATATATATATATATATATATATATATATATAAAATAATTTTTTGACCTTGTTTTTTTGTTTTGTTTTTTTTTTTTCTTCTGTTCTTTAACATTGTATTTTTGAAATTCCAAACTGTACTCTAGATTTTTAGTTTATGCTTTTTGATATTTGATATCAATTTTGTACCTGTAGTTTCTTTATAATTTTTGCGACATTGCTTGTTTTTGTTTGTTTGTTTTCTCTTTAGTTTTCTTCTTCCTTTTTTTTAACATTGTATTTTTGAAATTCCAAACTCTACTCTAGATTTTTAATTTTTGCTTTTTGGTATTAGTTATCAATTTTGTACCTGTATTTTCTTGATAATTTTTGCGACCATGTTTGTTTTTCTTTGTTCGTTTTTTCTCTCTTTCTTTTCCTTCTTCTTTTCTTTAACATCGTATTTTTGAAATTCCAAACTCTACTCTAGATTTTTAATTTTTGCCTTTTTGTATTTGTTACCAATTTTGTACCTTTAAGAACCCAAACTTCAGTACCCATTTTTCACTAGGGAGCAAGATTACTGGCTTGACTGCTCTCTCTCCCTTTGGACTCTCCTTTTTCTCCACCAGGTGGCCTGTGTCTCCTCCCTAACCCCTCTCTACTCTACCCAACTCTGTGAATTTCTGTGTATTCCAGACGGTGGAGAACACTTAGGGAACTGATTACTGGCTGGATCTGTCTCCCTCCTTTTCATTCCCCCCTTTTATCCTTCTGGCCACCTCTGTCTCCTTCCTCCTTCTTCTCATCTCTGTATAACTCTGTGAACATCTCTGAGCGGTCCAGTTGTGGAGTGCACATAAGGAAGTGACTACTGGCCAGCCCACTCTCTCCACTATTGATTCCACCTGATCTCATTTGGGTCACCTCTAACTCCCTCCTCCCTCTTCTCTTCTCCATGTAACGCTGTGAACCTTTCTGAGTGGCCCTCACAGTAGAGAAACTTTTCTTCTTTAACGTAGATGTTTTATCAATGGTGCTGTATAGAAGGAGAAGTTTTGAAACTACTGTAAAAGTAAGACAGATAACTGGAAGCAGGAGGCTTAAGTCCAAACCCTGACTCCAGGGAACTCCTGACTCCAAGGAACATTAATTGACAGGAGCTCATCAAATGCCTCCATACCGACACTGAAATCAAGCACCACACAAGGGCCAACAAGTTCCAGGGCAAGACATACCAAGCAAATTCTCCAGCAACAAAGGAACGCAGCCCTGAGCTTCAAGATACAGGCTGCCCAAAGTCACCCCAAAACCACAAACATCTCATAACTCATTACTGGACACTTCATTGCACTCCAGAGAGAAGAAATACAGCTCCACCCACCAGAACACGGACACAAGCTTCCCTAACCAGGAAACCTTGACAAGACACCTGTACAAACCCACACACAGCGAGGAAATGCCACAGTAAAGAACTCCACAAACTGCCAGAATACAGAAAGGACACCCCAAGCTCAGCAATTTAAACAAGATGAGACAGAGGAATACCCAGCAGATAAAGGAACAGGATAAATGCCCACCAAACCAAACAAAAGAGGAAGAGATAGGGAATCTACCTGATAAAGAATTCCGAGTAAGGATAGTGAAATGGATCTAAAATCTTGAAATTAAAATGGAATCACAGATAAATAGCCTGGAGACAAGGATTGAGAAGATGCAAGAAAGGTTTAACAAGGACCTAGAAGAAATAAAAAAAGAGTCAATATATAATGAATAATGCAATAAATGAAACTAAAAACACTCTGGAGGCAACAAATAGTAGAATAACAGAGGCAGAAGATAGGATTAGTGAATTCGAAGATAGAATGGTAGAAATAAATGAATCAGAGAGGATAAATGAAAAACGAATTAAAAGAAATGAGCACAATCTCAGAGACCTCCAGGACAATATTAAACGCTACAACATTCGAATCATAGGGGTCCCAGAAGAAGAAGACAAAAAGAAAGACCGTGAGAAAATACTTGAGGAGATAATAGTTGAAAACTTCCCTAAAATGGGGAAGGAAATACTCACTCAAGTCCAAGAAACCCAGAGAGTCCCAAACAGGATAAAGCCAAGGCGAAACCCCCCAAGACACATATTAATCACATTAACAAAAACCAAACACAAAGAATAAATATGAAAAGCAGCAAGGGAAAAACAACAAATAACACACAAGGGAATTGCCATAAGGATAACAGCTGATCTTTCAATAGAAACTCTTCAAGCAAGGAGGGAATGGCAAGACATACTTAAAATGATGAAAGAAAATAACCTACAGCCCAGATTATTGTACCCAGCAAGGATCTCATTCAAGTATGAAGGAGAAATCAAAAGCTTTTCAGACAAGCAAAAGCTGAGAGAATTCTGCACCACCAAACCAGCTCTCCAACAAATACTACACAGGAAACACAAAAACGGTGTATAAATTCAAACCCCAAACAATAAAGTAAATGGCAATGGGATCATACTTATCAGTAATTACCTTAAACGTAAATGGGTTGAATGCTCCAACCAAAAGACAAAGACTGGCTGAATGGATACAAAAACAAGACCCCTACATATGTTGTCTACAAGAGACCCACCTCAAAACAGGGGATACATACAGACTGAAAGTGAAGGGCTGGAAAAAGATTTTCCATGCAAATAGGGACCAAAAGAAAGCAGGAGTAGCGATACTCACATCAGATAAAATAGACTTTAAAACAAAGGCTGTGAAAAGAGACAAAGAAGGTCACTACATAATGATCAAAGGATCAATCCAAGAAGAAGATATAACAATTATAAATATATATGCACCCAACGTGGGAGCACC
The DNA here is from genome assembly GCF_029407905.1 of Bubalus kerabau. Lineage (NCBI taxonomy): Eukaryota > Metazoa > Chordata > Mammalia > Artiodactyla > Bovidae > Bubalus > Bubalus kerabau. The sequence continues at coordinate 190,771 of NW_026577905.1, forward strand.
ACAGTATGTAAGACAAATGCTAACAAGTATGAAAGGAGAAATTAACACTAACACAATAATAGTTGGAGATTTTAATACCCCACTCACACCTATGGATAGATCAACTAAACAGAAATTTAACAAGGAAACACAAACTTTAAATGATACAATAGACCAGTTAGACCTAATTGATATCTATAGGACATTTCATCCCAAAACAATGAATTTCAACTTTTTCTAAAGTGCACATGGAACCTTCTCCAGGATAGATCACATCCTGGGCCATAAAGCTAGCATTGGTAAATTCGAAAAAATAGAAATCATTCCAAGCATCTTTTCTGACCACAATGCAGTAAGATTAGATCTCAATTACAGGAGAAAAACTATTAAAAATTCCAACATATGGAGGCTGAACAACACGCTGCTGAATAACCAACAAATCACAGAAGAAATCAAAAAAGAAATCAAAATTTGCATAGAAATGGAAGAAAATGAAAACACAACAACCCAAAACTTGTGGGACACGGTAAAAGCAGTCCTAAGGGGAAAGTTCATAGCAATACAGGCACACCTCAAGAAACAAGAAAAAAGTCAAATAAATAAACTAACTCTACACCTAAAGCAACTAGAAAAGGAAGAAATGAAGAACCCCAGGGTTAGTAGAAGGAAAGAAATCTTAAAAATTAGAGCAGAAATAAATGCAAAAGAAACAAAAGAGACCATAGCAAAAATCAACAAAACCAAAAGCTGGTTCTTTGAAACGATAAATAAAATTGACAAACCATTAGCCAGACTCATCAAGAAACAAAGGGAGAAAAATCAAATCAATAAAATTAGAAATGAAAATGGAGAGATCACAACAGAAAACACAGAAATACAAAGGATCATAAGAGACTACTATCAACAATTATATGCCAATAAAATGGACAACGTGGAAGAAATGGACAAATTCTTAGAAAAGTACAACTTTCCAAAACTGGACCAGGGAAGAAATAGAAAATCTTAACAGACCCATCACAAGCACGGAAATAGAAACTGTAACCAAAAATCTTCCAGCCAACAAAAGCCCAGGTCCAGACGGCTTCACAGCTGAATTCTACGAAAAATTTAGAGAAGAGCTAACACCTATCCTGCTCAAACTCTTCCAGAAAATTGCAGAGGAAGGTAAAGTTCCAAACTCATTCTATGAGGCCACCATCAGCCTAATACCAAAACCTGCCAAAGATCCCACAAAAAAAGAAAACTACAGGCCAATATCACTGATGACATAGATGCAAAAATCCTTAACAAAATTCTAGCAATCAGAATCCAACAACACATTAAAAAGATCATACACCATAACCAAGTGGGCTTTATCCCAGGGATGCAAGGATTCTTCAATATCTGCAAATCAATCAATGTAATACACCACCTTAACAAATTGAAAAATAAAAACCATATGATTTTCTCAATAGATGCAGAGAAAGCCTTTGACAAAATTCAACATCCATTTATGATAAAAACTCTCCAGAAAGCAGGAATAGAAGGAACATACCTCAACATAATAAAAGCTATATATGACAAACCCACAGCAAACATTATCCTCAATGGTGAAAAATTGAAAGCATTTCCTCTAAAGTCAGGAACAAGACAAGGGTGCCCACTTTCACCATTACTATTCAACATAGCTTTGGAAGTTTTGGCCACAGCAATCAGAGCAGAAAAAGAAACAGAAGGAATCCAAATTTGAAAAGAAGAAGTAAAACTCTCACTGTTTGCAGATGACATGATCCTCTACATAGAAAACCCTAAACACTCCACCAGAAAATTACTAGAACTAGTCAATGACTATAGTAAAGTTGCAGGATATAAAATCAACACACAGAAATCCCTTGAATTCCTATACACTAATAATGAGAAAACAGAAAGAGAAATTAAGGAAACAATTTCATTCACCATTGCAACGGAAAGAATAAAATACTTAGGAATATACCTACCTAAAGAAACTAAAGACCTATATATAGAAAACTATAAAACACTGGTGAAAGAAATCAAAGAGGACACTAATAGGTGGAGAAATATACCATGTTCATGGATTGGAAGAATCAATATAGTGAAAATGAGTATACTACCCAAGGCAATTTATAGATTCAATGCAATCCCTATCAAGCTACCAACAGTATTCTTCACAGAGCTAGAACAAATAATTTCACAATTTGTATGGAAATACAAAAAACCTCGAATAGCCAAAGCGATCTTGAGAAAGAAGAATGGAACTGGAGGAATCAACCTACCTGATTTCAGGCTCCGCTACAAAGCCACAGTTATCAAGACAGTATGGTACTGGCACAAAGACAGAAATATAGATTAGTGGAACAAAATAGAAAGCCCAGAGATAAATCCACACACATATGGACACCTTATCTTTGACAAAGGAGGCAAAAATATACAATGGATTAAAGACAATCTCTTTAACAAGCGGTGCTGGGAAATCTGGTCAACCACTTGTAAAAGAATGAAACTAGAACACTTTCTAACACAATACACAAAAATAAACTCAAAATGGATTAAAGATCTAAACGTAAGACCAGAAACTATAAAACTCCTAGAGGAGAACATAGGCAAAACACTCTCTGAAATACATCACAGCAGGATCCTCTATGACCCACCTCCCAGAATATTGGAAATAAAAACAAAAATAAACAAATGGGACCTAATTAACCTTAAAAGCTTCTGCACATCAAATCAAACTATTAGCAAGGTGAAAAGACAGCCTTCGGAATGGGAGAAAATAATAGGAAATGAAGCAACTGACAAACAACTAATCTCAAAAATATACAAGCAACTCCTACAGCTCAACTCCAGAAAAATAGATGACCCAATCAAAAAATGGGCCAAAGAACTAAATAGACATTTCTCCAAAGAAGACATACAGATGGCTAACAAACACATGAAAAGATGCTCAAAATCACTCATTATCATAGAAATGCAAATCAAAACCACTATGAGGTACCATTTCACGCCAGTCAGAATGGCTGCAATCCAAAAGTCTACAAATAATAAATGCTGGAGAGGGTGTGGAGAAAAGGGAACCCTCTTACACTGTTGGTGGGAATGCAAACTAGTACAGCCACTATGGAGAACAGTGTGGAGATTCCTTAAAAAACTGGAAATAGAACTGACTTATGATCCAGCAATCCCACTGCTGGGCATACACACTGAGGAAACCAGAAGGGAAAGAGACACGTGTACCCCAATGTTCATCGCAGCACTGTTTCTAATAGCCAGGACATGGAAGCAACCTAGATGTCCATCAGCAGATGAATGGATAAGAAAGCTGTGGTACATATATACAATGGAGTATTACTCCGCCATTAAAAAGAATAGAATGAATCAGTTCTAATGAGGTGGATGAAACTGGAGCCTATTATACAGAGTGAAGTAAGCCAGAAAGAAAAACACCAATACAGTATACTAACGCATATATATGGAACTTTGAAAGACGGTAACAATAACCCTGAGTACGAGACAGCAAAAGAGACACTGATGTATAGAAGAGTCTTATGGACTCTGTGGGAGAGGGAGAAGGTGGGAAGATTTGGAGAATGGCATTGAAACATGTAAAATATCATGTATGAAAAGAGTTGCCAGTCCAGGTTTGATGCATGACACTGGATGCTTGGGGCTAGTGCACTGGGACGACCCAGAGGGATGCTATGGGGGGGAGGAGGGAGGAGGGTTCAGGATGGGCAGCACATGTATACCTGAGGCGGATTCATTTTGATATTTGGAAAAACTAATACAATTATGTAAAGTTTAAAAATAAAATAAAATTAAAAAAAAATCCACAGGAGGCTTGACTCCCTTTAGGCCACTCAGTGGTCTCCAAGAAATACCCGTCGGGACTCGAGAGCAGAGCAGAGTCCTTTCCTTCCTCTCGAGATGAGGTCTGACTCCTCGGGTGCGTCTAAAATGCAACCCCGAGATCTCTGTCGCCCCTGGAGAGGAACATTAGGTCCTGGACACAAGCTTAGATGAGGTCTCTTTTGCCCTGAAGTGACTCGAGAGCAATCCCTAGCTCTCTCTCGCAACTCCAATGGAAGATTGGACTTCCCTGGGCCAACACAAGAGGAAGCCTGAATTCCCCATCGTAACTCGAGAATCCCGCCGAAACTCGAGAAAAACCACATGGTTACCCTGTCATCGCAAGATGAGGCCCTTGCCCGCTACAGCGTCTAAAGAGAAGTCCCAGGTTTCTTCTTGAAGTGTTTTCACACTTCAAGTGTGAAAACTTGGCACCCTTGATGCGAATCCAAAAGTTCCCCGACACCCTGGTCTCTCTCGAGGGGAACACCGAGGTTCCCGGTACGACTTCATCTGAGCCACTTCTCCCCTCCTGATTGCGACTGGAGGGTCGACTCCCGTGCTTTGTCTGGAAGGGGTTCCCAACCTTCCCGGCGCACCTCAGGATGAGGCCGGTCTAATGAGAATATTTGAGACGTAGCTTCATGGGTGGTAACACATGCCGAAAGACCCCGATTCCCCGGTCCGCTCTTGATAAGAACCCAATGCCCGGACACCTCTTGAAAGGCAACCCTGTGGAAGAAGGCACAACACGAAGGGGCACTGACACCCTCGTGCATCGTCCGGCAAAACCCGCAGATTCCAAACACAGTTCGACAAGTTGCCTGTCACCCCGTGAATAACTCGAGAGGCAAGCGGAGTTCCATTCCTCCTTACAAGACGAGGCCTGACTCTCCTGTCCCAACTCTGCAGGGACCCTGCGATCAGAGTCATAAATGGAGATGAACCCTGAGGTTCCTGCCTCCACTCGAGATGAGGCCCTCTTCTATTGCACCAAACCCAGTGGAGTCCCGAGAGGGCCCTCCCAACTCCAGGGTATCCTTGACTTCTCAGAGGCACACTGAGAAGCTCCCTGAGGCCACCGGCACTAGTCGAGGGAACCCAGGGTTTACTGCCGTGACCCAAGAAACACCTTGAAAGTCCTTCTTTAATGGTTCTTGAGGCCCGATACACCTTCCATGACTCTAGAGCAATGACGCGCTCCCCCTCGCAATGCGCATGGAGACCTGACTTCCCAAGCGCCACATGAGAGGCTCCCTGAGCTCCCCATAGTACCTCATGAGAAACCCCACACTGGCGCTGCAGCTCGAGAAAACCCACGAGATGCCCCCTTCATCGCGAGATGATGACCTTCTTTTCCTGCATGGCCTGGAGAGCAATCACGAGTCCTCTCTCCAAACTCCACAGGAGTCTTGACTCCCTTTAGGCCACTCAGTGGGCTCCAAGAGATACCCGTCGCAACTCGAGAGGAGAGCCGAGTCCTTCGCTTCCCCTCGAGACAAGGACTGACTCCCCGGGTGCATCAGGAAAGCAACCCCGAGATCCCTGTCCCCCCTGGAGACGAACATTATGTCCTGGACACAAGCCTAGATAAGGTCTCTTTTGCCCTGCAGTAACTCAAGCGCAATCCCTAGCTCTCCCTCGCAACTCGAATGGAAGACTGGACTTCCCTGGGCCAACACAGGAGGAAGCCTGAATTTCCTGACCTAACTCGAGAATCCCGCCACAACTCGAGAAAAACGACGTGGTTAACCCGTCACCACAAGATGAGGCCCTTGCCAGCTACAGCGTCTCAAGAGAAGTCTCACGTTCCGTCTTGAAGTTTGAAACGGTACTTAGCACCTTTGATGTGACTCCAAAAGTTCCCCGACATCCCAGTTTTACTCGAGGGGAACATCGAGGTTCCCGGCACCACTTCATCTGAGCCCCTTCTCCCCTCCTGATCAGGACAAGAGGGTCGATTCACTTGCTTAGTCTGAAAGGGTTACCGACCTTCCTGGTGCACCTCAGGTTGAGGTCCGTCTCAAGAAGAAATTCGAGACGTAGGCTTGTGGGTGGTGCCACATGCCGAAAGACACTGATTTCCTGGTCTGCTCTTGATAAGAATCTGAAGGCTGGATACCTCTTTGAAGGCAACCCTGTGTATGAAGGCAAAAAACGAAGGGGAACTGACACCCCCATGCATCGTCCAGATAAAACCGCAGGTTCCACACACAGCTCGACAAGTGGCCTGTTATCCGGTGAACAACTCGAGAGTCCAGTGGAGTTCCATTCCTCCACACAAGACGAGGCCTGACTCTCCTGTCCTAACTCTGTAGGGACTCTGTGTTCAGAGTCAGAAATGGAGAGCAACCCTGAGGTTCCTGCTTCAAATGGAGATGAGGCCCTCTTCTGACAAGGTCCAGCCTCGGCTGGTCCAGGGTTTTCGAAGGGGAGACAGAGTAGGCGACCTATTGATTTATTTATCGAAGATATAAAGAGTAATAGAATGAGGATAGCTCAGTAGGAAAATTTAGTGGAGAAAAGAAGCTGAGTAGCTTGGTTTATGCGGAAAATCAGTATAACCCGTGACACCAGGTTAGCTCTGACCACGGAGGCCGCAGGCTCCCTCTCGAATAGCGAAAAGTGCCCCACCTTAGACACCTTCTCAAGTGGTCTTCGAAGCCCAGGCAAATAAATGGTCGCAGGGGATATCCGCGCTCCAGATGGACACTCATCTGAAAATTGAGGGGAAGAATGACATTAGGAGACTAAGCGTTGGCAATCAAGGCCCGTAGCTTTATTTTCAACAGGGGTTTTTATACCCTAAGTTACACATAGAGGATAATGGGGATGCAAAGACAGCAGCCTTTGATCCTTATCAAAAACCAGAGTTTTCTGTCCTGCAAATGTATCGTATACAAATGGTTTAGGTGATTTACATCATCTTCTAGCCAGAAGGCCTATTAACATTTTATGACTCTTGACAAAGGCTTATCAACCGTAAGACTTATTTTCTCTAAGAGTAATTATTTTAAGGTTTGGCCCCATCTTTTGAAGATAAAATTGCATTCCTATAGGGCAGATGTGTAATGGGCTTACAACAAAGGAAAGAATTTATTACCTTAAGGGTCTAAAGTTTGTAACACCAAGGCCACTACTTATTTCTTCTACATACCAACTATATTAATTAATACACATTCAAGGATACAATTCAGGGGATGTGGAAACTTGGCAACAAGCATTGGTTCATCAATGAAATCTTTTACTAGTTTTATTCTGACAGTTTCTAACTCTCTGATAGGTTCTAAGCTATTTGAATATCTTAAGCTTCCCGTGCCTCTCGAGGCTCGGAGACTGTAAACAATTGTATGCATTGCTGTAGGAGACCGGGTAAACTTGTCAGGCGAGTTAGAGAGCCATCTGACGTGTTTGGATTTAAACACTCCTAATTGCCCAGGAACTTTATTAATTGGAGCTGTAAGTTAGCTCTTTGACAGAGAGAGTGAGATGGTGGTGGGGGCCAGCCCCCAGTAAAGTCAGAGGTGAGAGCACAAAGCAATAAAGTAGGCAGACTCTGGTTTTGGGGGGTAGATGCTCAAGAATATCCGGGAGGACTCCCGAGGCTCGATCCCGCCTTTGTGTATGCCCAGCCTCCTTCCTCATGACCTTTGTCACGAGTGGAATGTCTCTCGCCGGCTCCCGGCATCTCCCCGTTTTTTATTTCTTAAAACAGCCAGATGTAGCTCAGTCGCGAGCCTCTGAATACTCTGCCGAAGAATCCTGACAATACAAGGAAGAAAGATTATGAGAAGCAGAATTAAAGCAGCCACCGCAGCATAGCTAAAGACATTAGACAGAATATTCTTTCCTGAGATGTAGTTAGGGAAAGTATGGAAGAAATCATTTGCTGTTCCAGCAGCAGTAAAATCTAATCGGGAGTGCTCCATGGTTGCTATTTGATAGTGAAGTTTCCCTACGTCTCAACCAATGTCAGAGCTGTTCCAGATACCTGAAATATGGTTTTTAATCTTTTCCCATTCAAAATCTGTCTCATTTACTTTCAGGGGTGTTACACATATCCACCGATAGTCAGCATGACAAGACAATGCCATTTTCACCTTTAAAGCCTGCAATTCAGTCCCAATATGTATTACTGCTTCCTCTAGGGCGTCTACCCTCATTTCTAATTTTCTCTCTATAGCTTCCTGTGTTGCCAATGTTAAAGAAACATTTTTGGACATAGAATCAACATATTGAGCAGTATGTACTTGTTGAGTCAATGATATTGCTGCCACAGTAACAGAAGTGATTGCACTTATCAAAGCTGCTGTTCCCAAGATAATTAAGCCCACAAACCGTCGTGTTTGCATTAAATCCTGTAGTTGTTGTAATACAGCAAGACCATAATTCAATAAGTGGTTACATCATAAGATAAGGTGGATGTTGTAGCATTACAAAGGAGCAAACATTATATTGAGGGTTTAAACAAGATGAACCGGGGAGCAGCTGTAGGCGTCAGCCCGGGGGAGCAGTGTCCCCAGCATCAGGAGGCAGAACGCGAGCGGCAGGCTGTGGGCCAAGGCGCCTATGGTGGGCGGAGGGGCAGGGTTCGTGGTTTAGGGCTAGCCGCCACCGCTTGGGCTCAGGGCAGTCCCCTCTCGCCGGTGGGGCCACGCTGGTCTGGACGGCACTCCGCGGGCGCGCTTTCCTCTCTGGCCCTCACTCGCTGCACAGACTTCTTTGCTCTAGGTCACGGGGTGCAGCGAGGTGGGTGCGAGGCGCTGCTGGTGGCACGGAGGCGAGAGCTGGCTGGGGGAGGGGGAGCGAGCGAGTGCGCGCGCCGCGAACCTGGTCTTTGGGGAATGTGACATGACGAATTTGTCTGAGATCCAAACCGGAGAATCTGCATTCTGTAGAAATATACAAGCATACCCTCTCCCACAAGTTAGCAACACATCTGGCCTTTTTCACTCTCCCGTAAGGAGGCCTTTTTACTTGACCAGGGGCCGAGTCGTAGCCTGTAATTCAGGCATCTAGTGTCTCATCATTGTAGTCTGCCCCTGTGTGTTTACGTTTAAGTGATTAATTACAATTGGAACATAACTTCACTATTTGTCTAGCTGTTTCCCTATGGATATGTTAATTTAGGTCTAATGTTTAGTTTAGGTCTCTGTATAAATTTAAGTAATAAATGTATAACCTCCTTATCTCATTTTGGTACACAGGTATACAGATATACCTAAATGCAAAATGCATTTATATATGTATTTATATATGGCAACAAGTATAAAGTTATTGACATATAATATATATAAATCAATATACTTGAATTAATCTTTATAATTTATATATTAATTAATATATATTACAACAATACAACACATACACAGCTAATACCAACCAACAAAAACCAATATACTGTAATAATACATGTCACACATTTATAATTATACAGTATATAGAACATATATCATCACAGCACATCAATCCATACCAATTAATATCAGCCACACACACATTATATTACTGCCATATATATTTAAATATACAGTATATATATATATGTGTGTGTATATAGTATACATATTAATTTATATACAAATTAATTAAGTATAGATCTATAAATAGAATTAGGTATACCTTTATTATATTTTATTTATACCCATACATAATTAGGCAAACTGTAATTAGGCAAATACATTTATATTATGTATTTATAACAATATATAAAGTATTGTTAAATGTACCACCTGTACAACATCTCCACCCCACATACCACTTTCTCTAATCCCACCAACTCATTTTCAGTATTATGTGTTGGCCAGGAGCTGGGCCAGTCTTTCCCAGCAATGTTAAGAGACGTCTGTTCCTGTGTCTAATAGCCCTGGCGTTTTATTCTCTTGAATTAAAAGATCTTTTAAAGGCCTTGGAACTGTAATTTCCTGCACCCAAAAGGCTAGATCACTAGATCCAAATGTTTTGTGGCTCTTAGATTGAGAAGTCAAGTTTTTCCTTGTCTGATAGTAAAGTAAAAGTAAAAGCTGTGTTACTCTTTGACCTTTACTAATTTGTACAGTTTTGATAGGCAGTGAGATCAAGACTTTAATTTCTCAATATCATCAGAATCTACTACACCATGCACCAGCGAAATTTCTTTTCTTTCTTTTTTTTTATTTAATTTTTTTTTTTAAAAGAAAGCAAGCTACGCCCCAGGACAAATCTTACAATGTCCTCAGATAGGGGGCCAGCCACTCCGGTTGGAATTGGAGTAAGCGGCACATCAGGGGTTAATATTGTTATTAAATCTCCTTGCCTTTTCGCTTTTCTCCTAGCCTGGGTGAGACCCCCCTGAGGGAGTTTTCTCCAAGGAGCACGCTCTGCATATTGTGTACTAAAAGCTCCTTTGTTTAAAAAACTTTTTATCTTCCTCAGTCTTAGGCAACACTTTGGGAGGCTTTGGGGGCAAAGTGGGGAACTCCTGGGTCCTGGGAGGCACAATCGAAGGCGGTGGCAGTCGCCTTAAATCAGAAAGTGGTGGATAAGTTTTTTAAAGGTTTGCGCAGAGGGGGAGGGAGCTCGCCAGGGCTCTCGGCCGCAGCGTCCTGTAAGCCCTCTCCTTCCTCGGGAGGTAGACCACTTTCTCCCTCCTTTTTTTTTTTTCAATGGCAGAAAATATGATCTGTGCAGTAAATGGAGACTCACCACCATCCACCTCTATAGCCTCCCCCATAGTCTATTTAACAGCCTCATGACGGAGGTCCAGGACATTTCTAATCATATTCCACAGTCAATAAATATTTGTCTATTCTTAGATGCAGAGAAATCCATTTTTAATTTTTTTTAATTTTAGAGAATATTTTTATTTATTTTGTAACCTCTTTACCCTGGCTAAACTGCAGAGGGGACTAGAAAAGAAGCCTCAAGGTGAGGATCAAGTTCATCCTTGGGACTAGAGAAAATCCTTCTCCAGGAAACTCCTAGCGGTGGCCCTTTACCCCGACATGGAGGAGGAGGCATAGGGGGATGGGAGCGTCCCGAAGTTTTCCTCTTCTGTTCCGGAGATCCTTTAACTGTTTGGTAACTAAATCTTACGAACTGTCTGATCGGGGATGTTTCCCTCAACCTCCTAGGAGCGGATGGTCTGATTAGGGATGTTTTCTTAAACTTTTAGGAGCATCTTTAGCTTAAAAAAAAAATCCTCATCAGAATGGCATCGAGCTGCTGTTTCCTCTAAACCTTTTTCAAATTGAGGGGAGAGCTGATCTTTCTTTCAATCCCTATCTTTTACATGCTCATTGGCAGTCATAGCGGCTAGCCATTCATTTAGCTGTCGATAGCTAGGTATAGCCTCTTCATTTTCACTTTTCTTTATAACAGGTACCTTTTCAGATTTGCTTTTTTGTTTAACAGGTACTTTTCCAACTTTACTTTCCTCTTTAACAGGTACCTTTTCAAAGTCATGAGCTGGATCTAAAACATCTCTAGTCATATTCCACAGAGGAAAGGTGTAAGTAGGGATTTTTTCCAAACCTTGCTGAGCACAATAAGCTCTTAGCTGTTTTCCTAGTTTTTTCAAGATATCTAGGTTAACAGTGCCTTGTTGTAGAAACCAAGGGCAGTGGTCTTGTACAAATGTAAAAAATGATTGAATGGAAGATTTTTTAACCTTGATTCTTCTTTTACTTAATAACTGTAAAATTACTCCTATAAAGAGCTGTCTTTCATTTGATTCAGTGTTGCCCATGTCAGAAACTTAAGGATAGTAAAAGATTTTGCTTCTAGCTATCTAAAGATTAGGCCTTTTTTGTCAGCCTTTTTAGAAACCGTTTTATCTCTCTAACTCTTCAACACTTCCCACTCCTCTCGCCCTGTCTATTCTACAGGGGGATCTGCAGCCCCCTAAGTGGGATCCTATCTGTCCCCAAAACTGAACACTGGGGGAATGGGGTTGGGGATTTACCTTTGAAATGCCTGTCTTGGGCGCCACCTGCAGAGGTCCAGCCCCAGCTGATCCAGGGTATTCGAAGGGAAGATGGAGTAGGCGACCTATTTATATATTTATTTATTCATCAAAGATATAAAGAGTAATAGAATGAGGATAGCTCAGTAGGAAAATTCAGTGGAGAAAAGCAGCTGAGTAGCTTGGTTTACGCGGAAAATCAATATAACCCGTGACACCAGGTTAGCTCTGACCACGGAGGCTGCAAGTGCCCTCTAGAATAGAGGAAGGTGCCCCACCTTAGACACCTTATCGAGCGGGTCTTCGAAGCCCAGGCAAATAAATGGTCGCAGAGCTTGTCCGCGCTCCAGATGGACACTCATCTGAAAATTGAGGGGAATAATGACATGGGGAGACCAAGCGTTGGCGAGCAAGGCCCGTAGCTTTATTTTCAACACAGGTTTTAATACCCTAAGTTACACATAGAGGATAATAGGGGATGCAAAGTCAGCAGTCTTTAATCCTTATCAAAAACCAGGGTTTCTTTTCTGCAGATTTATCGTATAAAAATGGTTTAGATGATTTACATCATCTTCTGGCCAGAAGACCTATTAACATTTTATGACTCTTGACAAAGACTTATCAACCATAAGAGTTATTTTCTCTAAGAGTAATTGTTTAAGGTTTGGCGCCATCTTTCGAAGATAAAATTGCATTCCTATAGGGAGGATGTGTAATGGGTTTACAACAAAGAAAAGAATTTATTACCTTAAGGGTCTAAAGTTACCAACATCAAGGCCACTACTTATTTTTTCTACATACCAACTATATTAATTAGCACACATTCAAGGATACAATTCAGGGGATGTGGAAACTTGGCAAAAAGCATTGGTTCATCAATGAAATCTTTTACTAGTTTTATTCTGACAGTTTCTAACTCTCTGAGAGGCTCTAAGCTATTTGAATACCTTAAACTTCCCGTGCGTCTCGAGGCTGGGAGACTGTACACAATCGTATGCATAGCTGTAGGAGACCGGGTAAACTTGTCAGGCGAGTTAGAAAACCATCTGAGGGGTTTGGATTTAAACACTCCTAATTGCCCAGGAACATTATTAGTTGGAGCTGTAAGTTAGCTCTTTGACAGAGAGAGTGAGATGGTGGTGGGGGACATCCCCAGTAATGTCAGAGGTGAGAGAACAAAGCAATAAAGAAGGCAGACTTTGGTTTTTGGGGGTAGATGCTGAAGAATATACGGGGGAACTCCCGGAGGCTCGATCCCGCCTTTGCGTATGCCGAGACTCTTTCCTCATGACATTTGTCACGAGTGGAATGTCTCTTGCTGGCTCCCGGCAATCTTCCATTGCACCAAACGCAGTGGAGTCCCGAGAGGCCCCTCCCAACACCACAGTATCAGTGTCTTCTCAGAGGCACCCTGAGCAACTCCCTGAGGTCACCGGCACAAGTCGAGGGAACACAGGGTATCCTGCCGCAACCCGAGAAAGACCTCAAGAGTCCGTCTTCAACGCGTCTTGAGGCCAGATTCCCCTACCATGACTCGAGAGCAATGACACGCTCCCCCTCGCCATGCGCATGGACACCTGACTTCCCTGGCGCCACATGAGAGGCTCCCTGAGCTCCCCGTCATACCTCGTGAGAAACCCCACACTGGCGCCACAGCTCGGAAAAACCCACGAGACGCCACCGTCATCGCGAGATTGGGGACATCTTTTCCTGCCTTACCTGGAGAGCAATCCCTGGTCCTTTCTCCAAACTTCACAGGAGGCTTTACTCCCTTTAGGCCACTCAATGGGCTCCAAGAGATACCTGTCGCGACTTGAGAGGAGAGCAGAGTACTTTGTTTCCCCTCGAGATGAGGCCTTACCTTGGGTGAGTCTGGAATGCAACCCCGAGATCCCTGTTGCCCCTGGAGAGGAAAATTATGTCCTGGACAAAAGCCTAGATGAGGTCTATTTTGCCCTACAGTGACTCGAGAGCAACACCCATCTCTCCCTCGCAATTCGAATGGAAGATTGGTCTTCACTGGGCCAACACAAGAGGAAGTCTGAATTTCCCGTTGTAACTCGAGAATCCCGCCGCAACTCTTAAAAACCACGTGGTTCCCCATTCATCACAATATGAGGCCTTTGCCCGCTACAGAGTCTCAAGAGAAGTCCCATGTTTCGTCATAAAGTTCGAAATGCTACTTGGCACCCTTGATGCGACCCCAAAAGTTCCCCAATATACCGGTCTCACTCCAAGGGAACACCGAAGTTCCTGGCACCACTTCATTTGAGCCCCTTCTCCCCTCCTGATCACGGCAGGAAGGTCGATTCCCCTGCTTTGTCTAGAAGGGGTTCCCGACCTTCATGGCGCACCTCAGGATGAGGCCAGTCTCACGAAGAAATTCGAGACGTAGCCTCGTGTTGGTGCCACGTGCCGAAAGACCCCGATTTCTCGGTCTTGCTCTTGATAAGAACCCGATGCCCGGACACCTCTTCTAAGGCAACCCTGTGGATGAAGGCACTACACGAGGGGGCACTGGCAACCCTGTTCATCGTCCGGAAAATCCCACAGGATCCACATACAGCTCCACAACTGGCCTGTCACCCCTTAAACAATGAGAGAGGCAAGCGGAGTTCCCTTCCTCAGACAAGACGAGGCCTGAGTATCCAATCCCAACTCTGCAGGCACGCTTCGATCTGAGTCAGAAATGGAGAGGAAACCTGAGGTTCCTGCCTCAACCCGAGATGAGGCCCTCTTCCATTAAAACAAACCCAGTGGAGTCCCGAGAGGCCACTCCCATCTCCACAGTATCCCTGACTTCTCATAGGCATTCTGAGAAGCTCCTTGAGGCCACCGGCAAACGTCGAGGGAAATAAGGGTTTCCTGCCACAACCGAAGAAAGACCTCGAGAGTCCTTCTTCAACGCCTCTTGAGGTCAGATTCCCCTACCATGGCTCGAGAGCAATAACGCGCTCCCCCTCGCCACGCACATGGAGACCTGACTTCCCTGGCGCCACATGAGAGGCTCCCTGAGCTCCCTGTCGTACCTCGTGTGAAACCCCACACTGGCGCCGCAGCTCGAGAAAACACACAAGACCCCTCCGTCATCGCGAGATGAGGGCCATCTTTTCCTGCATGGCCTGGAGAGCAGTCCCAAGTCCTCTCTCCAAACTTCACAGGAGGCTTGACTCCCTTTAGGCCACAAAGTGGGTTCCAAGAGGTGCCCGTCGCAACTCGAAAGGAGAGCGGAGTCCTTTGCTTCCCTTCGACACGAGGCCTGACTCCCTGGGTGAGTCTGGAATGCAAACCTGAGATCCCTGTGGCCCTTGGAGAGGAACATTAGGTCCTGGACACAAGCCTAGATGAGGTCTCCTTTGCCCTGCAGTGACTCGAGCGCAACCCCCAGCTCTCCCTCGCAACTCGAATGGATGATTGGACTTCCCTGGCCCAACACAAGAGGAAGCCTGAAATCCCCGTCGTAACTCGAGAATCCCGCCGCAATTCGAGAAAAACCACGTGGCTCCCCCGTCATCGCAAGATGAGGCCCTTGGCCGCTACAGCGTATCAAGAGAAGTCCCACGTTCCATCCTGAAGTACAAAACGGTACTTGGCACCCTTGATGCGACCCCCAAAGTTCCCTGACATACCGGTCTCACTCGAGGGAAACACCAAAGTTCATGGCACCACTTCCTGTGAGCCCCTTCACCCCTCCTGATCTCGACAGGAGGGTCGACTCCCATGCTTTGTCTGCAAGGGGTTCCCGACGTTCCCCACGAACCTCCGGATGAGGCCGGTCTCATGAGGAAATTCGAAAAGTAGCCTCATGGTTGGTGCCACATGTTGAAAGATCCCGAATTCCCGGTCCACTCTAGATAAGAACCTGACGCCCGGACATCTCTTCGAAGGCAACCCTGTGGATGAAGGCACAACACGAAGGGACAATGACATCCCCATGCATCGTCTGGAAAAACCCGCCGATTCCACTCACAGCTCCAAATGTGGACTGTCACCCCGTGAACAACTCGAGAGGCAAGTGAAGTTGCATTCCTTCACACAAGACGAGGCCTTACCCTCCTGGCCCAACTCTTCAGGGACCCTTTGATCGGAGTCAGAAATGGAGAGGAACCCTGAGGTTCCTGCCTCAACTAGAGAAGAGGCCCTCTTCCATTGAACCAAACTCAGTGGTGTCCTGAGAGGCCCCTCCCAACACCACAGTATCCCTGAATTCTCAGAGGCTCCCTGAGAAGCTACCTGAGGTCACTGGCACAAGTCGAGGGAACCCAGAGTTTCCTGAAGTAACCCGAGAAAGACTTGGAGAGTCCTTTTTCAACGTCTCTTGATGCCCGATTCCCCTACCATGACTCCAGAGCAAGGACGCGCTCCCCTCGCCACAAGCAGGAAAACTGACTTCCCTAGTACCACACAAGAGGCTCCCTGAGTACCCCATCGTACCTCGTGAGAAAACCCACAGTGGCGCCGCAGTTCGAGAAAAACCACAAGATGCCCCCGTCAAGGAGAGATGGGGGCCTTCTTTTCCTGCCTGACCTGGAGAGCAATCCCTGGTCCTCTCTCCAAACTTCACAGGAGGATTGACTCCCTTTAGGCCACTCAGTTGGGTCCAAGAAATACCCGGTGCGACTCGAGAGGAGAGCGGAGTCCTTTGCTTCCCTCGAGACGAGGCCTGACTCCCCGGGTGAGTTTGGAATGCAACCCCGAGATCCCTGTCGCCCCTGGAGTGGAACATTATGTCCTAGACACAAGCCTAGATGAGGTCTATTTTGCCCTACAGTGATCGAGAGCAACCTCCATCTCTCCCTCACAATTTGAATGGAAGATTGGGCTTCCCACGGTCAACACATGAGGAAGTCTGAATTTCCCATCGTAATTCGAGAATTCAGCCTCAAGTCTTAAAAACCATGTGGTTCCCCCTTCATTGCAATATGAGGCCCTTGCCAGCTAGAGTCTCAAGAGAAGTCCCACGTTCCATCTTAAAGTTCGAAATGCTACTTGGCACCCTTGATGCGACCCCATAGTTCCCCAAAATACCGGTCTCACTCCAGGGGAACACCGAAATTCCCGGCGTCTCCAGGGAAGTCCCATGTTCTGTCCTTAAGTGCGAAACGGTACTTGACACCCTTGATGCGACCACAAAAGTTCCCCGACATGCTGGGTTCCCTCGAGGGGAACATCAAGGGTCCCGGCACCACTTCATCTGAGCCCCTTCTCCCCTCCGGATCGCGACAGGAGAGTCGATTCCCCTGCTTTCTCTGGAAGGGGTTCCCGGCCTTCCTGGTGCACCTCAGGATGAGGCCGGTCTCAGGAGGAAATTCGAGACTAGCCATGTGTGAGGTGCCACGTGCCGAACGACCCTGATTTTCCGGTCCGCTCTTGATAAGAACCCGATACCCGGACACCTCTTCGAAGGCAACCCTGTGGGTGAAGGCACAAAACGAAGGGGCACTGACACCCCCGTGCATCATCCGGAAAAACCCGCAGGGTCTACACACAGCTCAACAAGGGGCCTGAGACTCCCGGAACAACTCGAGAGGCAACCAGAATTCCATTCCTCAGACAAGACGAGGCATGACTCTCCTGTCCCAACACTGCAGGGACCATGCAGTCGGAGTCAGAATCGGAGAGGAAGCCTGAGGTTCCTGCCTCCCCTCGAGATGAGGCCCTCTTCCATTGCGCCGAACCCAGCAGAGTCCCGAGAGGCCCTGCCAACTCCACAGCATTCCTCACCTCTCAGAGGCACCCTGGTAAGTTCCCTATAGTCCCCTGCAGAAGTCGAGGGAAACGAGGGTTTCCCGCCGCCACCCGAGAAAGACCTCGAGAGTCCTTCTTCAACGCGTCTTGAGGCCCTAGTCACTTCCCATGACTCGAGAGTGATGACCAGCTCCTCCTCGCCATGCGCATGGAGACATGAGTTCCCTGGCGCCGCACGAGAGGCTCCCTGATGTCCTCGTCGTGCCTCGTGAGAAAACCCCCACGGGCGCTGCAGCCTGAGGAAACCCATGAGATGCCCCCGTCATCGCGAGATGAGGGCCTTCTTTTCCTGCCTGACCTGGAGAGCAATCCCGAGTCCTCTCTCCAAACTGAAGAGGAGGCTCGACACCCTTGAGTCCACTCATTGGGCTCCAAGAGATCCGTGTCGCGACTTGAGAGGAAAGTGGAGTCCTCTGCTTCCCCTCGATGCGAGGCCTGACTCCCCGGGGGAGTCTGGAATGGAAACCCGAGATCTCTGTCTTCCCTTGAGAGGAATATTAGGTCCTGGACACATGCCTCGATGAGGTCTCTTTGGCCCTGTAGTGACTCGAGCAGAACCCCCAGCTTTCCCTTGCAACTCCAGGGGAAGATTGGGCTTCCCAGGGCCAACCCAAGAGGAAGCCTGAAATCCCCATCGTTTTCGAGAATCCAGACGCAACTCGAGAAAAACGACGTGGTTCCAACGTCTTCACAGGATGAGGCCCTTGCCCGCTACAGCGTCTCCAGGGAAGTCCCATGTTCCGTCCTGAAGTGGGAAACGGTACTTGGCTCCCTTGATGCAACCCCTAAAGTTCCCTGAAACGCCGGGTTCCCTCGTGTGGAACACCTAGAGTCCCGGCCCCACTTCATCTGAGCCCCATCTCCCCTCTTGATCGCGACAGGAGAGTCGATTCCCCTTCTATGTGTGGAAGGTGTTCCCGGCCTTCCCGGCGCACCTCAGGATGATGCTGGTCTCACGAGGAAATTCGAGATGAGCCACGTGGGTGGTGCCACATTTCGAACGACCCCGATTTCCCGGTCCGCTCTTGAAATGAACCTGATGCCCGGACACCTCTTTGAAGGCAACCCTGTGGGGGAAGGCACAAAATGAAGGGGCAATGACACTCCCGTGCATCTTCTGGAAACACCCGCAGGTTCCACACACAGCTCGACAAGGGGCCTGAGACCCACTGAACGACTCGAGAGGCAAGCAGAGTTCCCTTCCTCAGACAAGACGAGGCCTGACTCTCCTGTCCCAACCCTGCAGGGACCCTGCGGTCGGAGTCAGAAATGGAGAGGAAGCCTGAGGTTCCTGCCTCCAATCCAGATGAGGCCCTCTTTCATATCGTCAAACCTAGTGGAGTCCCGAGAGGCCCCTCTAACTCCTCAGTATCCCTCACCTCTCAGAGGCACCTGGGAAGTTCCCTAAGGTCCCCGGTAGAGGTCGAGGGAAACGAGTGTTTCCCGCCCCAACCCAAGAAAGACCTCGAGAGTCCTTCTTAAATGCGTCTTGAGGCCCTAGTCCCTCCCATGACTCCAGAGAAATGACGCGATCTGCCTGGCCACACGCATGGAGGCCTGACTTCTCTGGCGCCGGACGAGAGGCTCCCTGAGCTCCCCATCATATCTCGTGAGAAACCCCACACTGGCGCCGCAGCTCGAGAAAACCCATGAGACGCTCCCGTCATCACGAGAGGAGGGCCATCTTTAACTGAATGGTATGCAGATCAAGCGTGAACCTTCTGTCCAAGCTACACAGGACGCTTGACTCCCTTTAGGCCACTCATTGGGCTCCAAGAGTTACACGTCGCGAATCGAGAGGATAGTGGAGTCCTTTGCTTCCACTCGAGACGAGGCATGACCCACCGGGTGAGACTGCAATGCGACCCCGATATCCCTGTTGCCCCTGGGGAGGAACACTACGTCCTGGACCCAAGCCTAGATGAGGACTCTTTGCCCTGAAGTGACTCGAAAGCAACCCACAGCTCTCTCTGACAAGTTGAATGGAAGATTGGACTTCCTGGGCCAACACAAGAGGAAGCCTGAATTCCCCGTCGTAACTCGAGAATCCCGCCGCAACTCGAGAAAAACCACGTGTTTCCCTCGTCATCGCAATATGAGGCCCTTGCCCGCTAGGGCATCTCCAGAGAATTCCCACGTTCCGTCTTGAAGTGCGAAACTGTACTTGGCACCCTTGATGCGACCTCAAAAGTGCCGTGACATACCGGTCTCACTCGAGGGGACCACCGAGGTTCCCGGCACCACTTCATCTGAGCCCCTTCTCCCCTTCTGATCGCGACCGGTGTGTCGATTCCCCTGCTTTGTCTGCAAGGGTTCCCTACCTTCCCGGCGAACCTCAGGATGAGGCCGGTCTCCCGAGGAAATTCGAGACGTAGCCTCGTGGGTGGTACCACATGCTGAAAGACCCCAATTTTCTGGTACGCTCTTGAAAAGAACCTGATGCCCGGACACCTCTTTGAAGGCAACCCTGTGGATGAAGGCACAACACGAAGGGGCACTGACACCCCTGTGCATCGTCCGGAAAAACCCGCAGGTTCCACACACAGCTCAACAAGTGGCCTGTCACTCCGTGAACAACTCGAAAGGCAAGCGGAGATCCATTCCTCCACGGAAGACGAGGCGTGACTCTCTTGTCCGTACTCGGCAGGTACTCTGCGACCCAAGTCAGAAATGGAAAGGACCCCTGAGGTTCCTGCCTCCATTCGAGATGAGGCCCTCTTCGATTGCACCAAACCCAGTTGAGTAACGAAAGGCCCCTCCCAAATCCACAGTGTCCCTGACTTCTCAGAGGCACCCTGAGAAGTTGTCTGAGGTCACCGACACAAGTCGAGGGAACCCAGGGTTCCCTGCCGCAACCCGAGAAAGACCTCGAGAGTCCTTCAATGCGTCTTGAGGCCCGATTCACCTACTATGACTCGAGAGCAATCACGCACTCCCCTTCACCACACGCACGGAGACCTGACGTCCCTAGCACCACACGAGAGGCTCTCTGAGCTCCCCGTCATACCTCGTGAGAAATCTGATACTGGCACCGCAGCTGGAGAAAACCCACGAGACGCCCCCGTCATCACGAGATGAGGGCCTTTTTTCCTGCATGGCCAGGAAAACAATCCCGAGTCATCTCTCCAAACTCCATAGGAGGCTTCACTCCCTTTACGCCACGCAGTGGGCTCCAAGAGATACCCATCGCGACTCGACAGGAGAGCGGAGTCCTTTTTTTCCCCTCAAGACGAGGCCTGACTCTCCGGGTGAGTCGAGAATGCAACCCTGAGATCCCTGTTGGCCCAGTAGTGGAACACTAGGTCCTGGACACAAGCGTAGATGAGGTCTATTTTGCCCTGCAGTGACTGGAGAGCAATCCCCAGTTCTAAATTGCAACTCGAATGGAATACTGGATTTTCCTGACGCCACACAAGAGGCTCCCTGAAATCCCTGTTGTACTTCATGAGACACCCCACACTGGCGCCGCAGCTCGAGAAAACCCACGAGACGCCACCGTCATCTCGAGATGAGGGCCTTCTTTTCCTGCATGGCCTGGAGTCCAATCCCGAGTCCTCTCTCCAAACTCCACAGGAGGCTTGACTCCCTTTAGTACACACATTGGGCTCCAAGAGATACCCATCGCGACTCGAGACGAGAGCGGAATTCTTTGCTTACCCTCGAGGTGAGAACTGACTCCCCGGATGAGTCTGGAATGCAAACCCGAGATCCCTGTCGCCCCTGGAGAGCAACGTTAGATCCTGGACACAAGCCTAGATTAGGTCTCTTTTGCCCTGCAGTGACTCTAGCGCAATCCCCAGCTCCCCCTCGCAACCCGAATGGAAGATTGGATTTCAAGGCCAACAAGAGGAAGCCTAAATTCCCGGTCATAACTCGAGAATCCCGCCGCAACTCGAGCAAAACCACGTGGTTCTCCCGTCATCGCAAGATGAGGCCCTTGCCCGCTACAGCGTTTCAAAAGATGTCCCAGGTTCCGTCTTGAAATGCGAAACGGTACTTGGCACCCTTGATGCGACCCCAAAAGTCCCCCAACACGCCGGTCTCACTCAAGGGGAACACCGAGGTTCCCGGCACCACTTCATTTAAGCCCCTTCTCCCCTCCTGATCGTGACCGGTGGGTCGATTCCCCTGCTTTGTCTGCAAGGGGGCCCGACCTTCCCTGCACAACTCAGGATGAGGCCGGTCTCATGGGGAAATTCGATACGTAGCTTTGTGGGTGGTGCCACTTGCTGAAAGACTCCAATTTCCCGGTCCGCTCTTGATAAGAATCCGATGCTCGGACACCTCTTGGAAGGCAGCCTTGAGTATGAAGGTACAACACGAAGGGGCACTAACACACCTGTGCATCATCCGGAAAAACGGGCAGGTTACATACACAGCTCGACAAGTGGCCTGTCACCTCGAGAACAACTCGAGAGGCAAGAGGAGTCCCATCCTCCAGAAAAGACGAGGCCTGACTCTCCTGTACCAACATGCAGGGACCTTGCGATCTGAGTCAGAAATGGAGAGGAACACTGAGGTTCCTGCTTCAACTCGAGATGAGTCCCTCTTACATTCCACCAAATGCAGAGGAGTCTCGAGAGGCCCCTCCAAACTGCACAGTATCCCTGACTTCTCAGAGGCACTCTGAGAAGCTCCCTGAGGTCGCAGGCACAAGTCAAGGGAACCCTGGGTTTTATGCAGTGACCCGAGAAAGACCTCGAGAGTCCTTCTTCAACCCGTCTTGAGGCCCGATTACCCTACCATGACTCGAGAGCAATGACGAACTCCCCCTAGCCATCTCATGGGGACCTGACTTCCCTGGCGCCACACGAGAGGCTCCCTGAGCTCCCTCTCATACCTCGTCAGAAACCCGGCACTAGCGCGGTAGTCTAGAAAACCCACAAGACGCCGCCGTCATCGCGAGATGAGGGCCTTCTTTTCCTGCATGGCCTGGAGAGGAATCCCGAGTCCTCTATCCAAACAGCACAGGAGGCTTGACTCCCTTTAGGGCACACAGTGGGCTCCAAGAGATACCCATCGCGACTCAAAAGGACAGCGGAGTTCTTTGCTTCCCCTCGAGACGAGGCCTGATTCCCCGGGTGAGTCTGGTATGCAAGCCCGAGATCCCTGTCGCCCCTAGGGATGAACATTAAGTCCTGGACACAAGCCTAGATGAGGTCTATTTTGCCCTGCAGTGACTTGAGGGCAATCCCCAGCTCTCCCTTGAAACTCGAATGGAAGATAGGACTTCCCTGGGCCAACACATGAGGAAGACTGTATTCCCCGTCGAAACTCGAGAATCCCGCCACAACTCGAGAAACGCTACGTGGTTCCCCCGTCATCGCAAGATGAGGCCCTTGCCCCCTACAGCGTCTCAAGAGAAGTCCCACGTTCCGTCTTGAAGTGCGAAACGGTATTGGCACCCTTGATGCGACCTCAAAAGTTCCTCGACACACTGGTCTGACTCGAGGAGAACACCGAGGTTCCCGGCACCACTACATCTGGGCCCCTTCTCCCCTCCTGATCGCGACAGGAGGGTCGATTCCCCTGTTTTGTCTTGAAGGGGTTCCCGCCTTTCCCGGTGCATCTCAGGATGAGGCCGGTCTCACGAGGATATTCGAGACATAGCCTCGTGGATGGTGACACATGCCGAAAGACCCCGATTTCCTGGTTCGCTCTTGATAAGATCCCAATGCCCGGACACCTCTTTGAAGATAACCCTTTTGATGAAGGCACAACACGAAGGGGCACTGACACCCCCGGGTATCGTCCGGAGAAACCCGCAGGTACCACACACAGCTCGAGAAGTGACCTGTCACCCCGTGAACAACTGGAGAGGCAAGCAGAGTTCCATTCCTCCACACAAGACGAGGCCTGACTCTCCTGTTCGAACTCTGCAGAGAAACTGCGATCCGAGTCAGATCTGGCCCAGGGGAAGTCAGGAGAGGAAACATGAGTTTCCTGCCTCCACTCGAGATGAGGCCCTCTTCCATTGCACCGAACCCAGTGGAGTCCCGAGAGGCCCCTCCCAACTGCACAGTATCCCTGACTTCTCAGAGGCACCCTTAGACCTTCCTGAGATCACCGGCACAAGTCGAGGGAACCAAGGGTTTCCTGCCCCAACCCGTAAAAGACCTCGAGAGTCCTTTTTCAATGTGTCTTGAGGTGCGATTCCCCTACCATGACTCGAGAGCAATGACGCGCTCCCCCTAGCCACGCGCATAGAAACCTGACTTCCCTGGCGCCACAGGAGAGGCTCCCTGAGCTCCCCATTATACCTCGTGAGCAACACCACACTGGAGCCGCAGCTCGAGAATACCCACGAGACGCCCCAGTCCTCACGAGATGAGGGCCTTCTTTTGCTGTATGGCCTGGAGAGCAATCCTGAGTCCTCTCTCCAAACTCCACAGGAGGCTTGACTCATTTTAGGCCACACAGTGAGCTCCAAGATATACCCGTCGCGACTTGACAGGAGAGCGGTGTCCTTGGCTTCCCCTCGAGACGAGGCCTGATTCCCCGGGTGAGTCGAGAATGCAGTGCCGAGATCGCTGTCACCCCAGCAGAGGAACATTAGGTCCTGGACACAAGCCTAGATGAGGTCTATTTGGCCCTGCAGTGTCTCGAGAGCAATCCCCAGTTCTAACTCGCAATTCGAATGAAAACTGGACTTCCCTGGGCCAGTTGAACAGGAAGCCTGAACTCCCTGTCGTAACTCGAGAATCCCGCCCCAACTCAAGAAAAACCACGTGGTTCCCCCGTCATCGAAAGATGAGGCCCTTGCCCGCTACAGCATCTCAAGAGAAGTCCCACGTTCCTTATTGAAGAGCGAAAAGTTACTTGGAACCCTTGATGCGACCCCAAAAGTTCCCCGACATACCATTCTCACTTGAGGAGAATACCGAGGTTCCCTGCACCACTTCATCTGAGACTCTTCTCCCCTCTTGATCGCGACAGGAGGTTCGATTCCCCTGCTTTGTCTGGAAGGCGTTCCCGACCTTCCTGGCGCACATCAAGATGAGGCCAGTCTCACGAGGAAATTTGAGACATAGCCTCGTGCGTGGTGCGGCATGCCAAAAGACCCCAATTCCCTGGTCCGCTCTTGATAAGAACCCGATGGCAGAACCCAACTCGAAGGCAATCCTGTGGATCAAGGCACAACACGAAGGGGCAGTGATACCCCGGTGCATCGTCCAGAAAAACCCGCAAGTTCCACATACAAATCGACAAGTGGCCTGTCACCCCATGAACAACGCGAGAGTCAAGCGGAGTTCCATTCCTCCACACAAGACGAGGCCTGACTCTCCTGTCCCAACTCTGCAGGGACTCTGCGATCCGAGTCAGATCCGGCACATTTGAAGCCAGGAGAGGAACCCTGAGGTTCCTGCCTCAACTTGTCATGAGGCCCTCTTCCATTGCACCAAACCCAGTGGAGTTCCGAGAGGCCCCTCCCAACTCCACAGTGACCCTGACTTCTCAGAGGCACGCTGAGAAGCTTCCTGAGGTCACTGGCACAAGTCGATGGAACCCAGGGTTTCCTGCTGCAACCCAGGAAAGACCTCGAGAGTCCTTCTTTAACACGTCTTCAGGCCCAATTCCCCTACCATGACTCGAGAACAATGACGGGCTCCCTCTCACCACGTGTATAGAGACCTGATTGCCCTGGCACCACTTGAGAGGCTCACTGAGCTCCCAGTCTTACTTCGTGAGAAACCCCACACTAGCGCCACAGCTCGAGAAAACCTACGAGACGCCCCAGTCGTTGGGAGATGAGGGCCTTCATTTCATGCATTCCCTGGAGAGCAATCCCGTGTCCTCCCTCCAAACACCAGAGGAGGTTTGACTCCCTTTAAGCCACTCAGTGGGCTCCAAGATATACCCGTCCGACTCGAGAGCAGAGCAGAGTCCTTTGCTTCCCCTCGAGACGAGGCCTGACTCCAAGGTGAGTCTGGAATGCAACCCCGAGATTTCTGTCGAGCCTTGACATGAACATTAGGTCCTGCACACAAGCCTTGGTGGGGTCTCTTTTGCCTTCAGTGACTAGAGCACACCTCCAGCTCTTCCTCGAATCTCGAATGGAAGATAAGACTTTTGTGGGCCAACACAAGAGGAAGCATGAATTCCCTGTGGTAACTCAAATATCCCACCGCAACTAGAGAAAAACCAAGTGGTTCCGCAGTCATTCCAAGATGAGGCCCATGCCCGCTGGAGCACCCCAAGAGAAGTCCAACGTTCCATTTTGAAGAGCGAAATGGTACTTGGAACGCTTTATGCGACCCCAAAAGTTACCCGACATACCTGTCTCACTTGAGGGAAACACCGAGGTTCCCAGCAGCACTTCATCTGAGCCACTTCTCCCCTCCTGATCGCCACAGGAGGGTCGATTCCTCTGCTTTGTCTGGAAGAGTTTCATGATCTTCGCGGCACACTTCAGGATGAGGCCGGTTTCATGAGGAAATTCGAGACAACCCACGTGGGTGGTGCCAAATGCTGAACGACCCCGATATCCCGGTCCGCTCTTCATAAGACCCCGATGCCCGGACACCTCTTCGAAGGCAACCCTGTGGATGAAGACACAAAACGAAGGGTCACTGACACCCCCGTGCATCATCTGGAAAAACCTGCAGATTCCACACACAGTTTGACAAGGGGCCTGGAACCCCATGAACAACTCGAGAGGCAAGCGGAGTTCCATTCCTCAGAAAAGACGTAGCCTGACTCTCCTGTCCCAACTCTGCAGGGACCATGATGTCGGAGTCCTAAACAGAGAGGAAGTGTGAGGTTCCTGCCTCCCCTCGAGATGAGCCCCTCTTCCATTGCGACAAACCCAGCGGAGTCCCGAGAGGCACCGCCAACTCCACAGTATCCCTCAACTCTCAGAGACACCCTGGGAAGTTCCCTAAGGTCCCCGGCAGAAGTCGAGGGAAACGACTTTTTCCCGCCACAACCCGAAAAAGACCTCGAGAGTCCCTCTTCAACGCGTCTTGAGGCCCTAGTCCCCTCCTATTACTCGAGAGCCACAAGGCGCTCCTCCTCGCTACGCGCAGGGAGACCTGACTTCCCCGGCGCCGCACGAGAGGCTCCCTGAGATCCTCGCCGTGACTCGCGAGAAAACCCCCACGGGCGCCGCAGCTCGAGGAAACCCCTGAGACGCCCCCATCCTCGCGAGCTGAGGGCCTTCTTTCCCTGCATGGCCTGGAGAGCAATCCCGGGTCCTCTCTCCAAACGGAAGAGGAGGCTGGACTCCCTTGAG
Organism: Bubalus kerabau; assembly: GCF_029407905.1. Lineage (NCBI taxonomy): Eukaryota > Metazoa > Chordata > Mammalia > Artiodactyla > Bovidae > Bubalus > Bubalus kerabau. The sequence continues at coordinate 217,515 of NW_026577905.1, forward strand.
GCCGCTCAGGGGGCTCCAAGAGACCCGCGTCGCGACTCGAGAGGAGAGCGGAGTCCTTGGCTTCCCCTCGAGACGAGGCCTGACTCCCTGAGGGAGCCTGAAATGCAACCCCGAGATCCCTGCCTTCCCTGGAGAGGAACATTAGGTCCTGGACACAAGCCTAGATGAGGTCTCTTTGGCCCTGCAGTGACTCGAGCGCAACCCCCAGCTTCCCCTCGCCAATCAAATGGAAGACTGGGCTTCCCAGGGCCAACAGAGGAGGAAGCCTGTAATCCCCATCGTCACTCGAGAATCCCGCCGCAACTCCAGAAAAAACACGTGGTTCCAACGTCTTCGCAAGATGAGGCCCTTGCCCACTACAGCGTCTCAAGGGAAGTCCCATGTTCCGCCCTGAAGTGCGAAACAGTACCTGTCACCCTTCGTGCGACCCCCAAAAGCTCCCCGACACGCCGGGTACCCTCGAGGGAACACCGAGAGTCCCGGAACAGCTTCATCTGTGCCCGTTCTCCCCTCCTGATCACGACAGGAGAGTCGATTCCCCTGCGTGGTTCAGAAGGTGTTCCCGGCCTTCCCGGTGCACCTCAGGATGAGGCCGGTCTCACAGGGAAATTCGAGACGAGCCACGTGGGTGGTGCCACATGCCAAATGCCCCCGATTCCCCGGTCCGCTTTTGAGAAGGACCCGAGGCCCGGACCCCACTTCGAAGGCAACCCTGTGGGTGAAGGCACAACACGAAGGGGCACTGACACACCCGGGCATCATCCGCAAAGACCCGCGGGTTCCACACACAGCTCGACCAGGGGCCTTAAAACCCCTGACAACTCGAGAGGCAAGCGGGGTTCCCTTCCTCAGACAAGACGAGGCATGACTCTCCTGTCCCAACTCTGCAGGGACCCTGTGGTCGGAGCCGAAACGGAGAGGAAGCCTGAGGTTCCTGCCTCCCCTCGAGGTGAGGCCCTCTTCCGTTGCGCCAGACCCAGCGGAGTCCCGAGAGGCCCCGCCAACTCCACAGGATCCCTCGCCTCTCAGAGGCACCCTGGGAAGTTCCCTAAGATCCCCGGCAGAAGGCGAGGGAAACGAGGGTTTCCCGCCGCCACCTGAGAAAGACCTCGAGAGTCCTTCTTCAATGCGTCTCGAGTCCCTAGTCCCCTCCCGTGCCTCGAGAGACATGACGCGCTCCCCCTCGCCAGGCGCATGGAGACCTGACTTCCCTGGCGCCGCACGAGAGGCTCCCTGAGATCCTCGTCGTGCCTCGGGAGAAAACCCCCACGGGCGCCGCAGCTCGAGGAAACCCCTGAGACGCCCCCGTCCTCGCCAGCTGAGGGCCTTCTTTTCCTGCATGGCCTGGAGAGAAATCCCGGGTCCTCTCTCCAAACTGAAGAGGAGGCTGGACTCCCTTGAGGCCACTCAGTGGGCTCCAAGAGATCCGCGTCGCCACTCGAGTGGAGAGCGGAGTCCTTGGCTTCCCCTCGAGACGAGGCCTGACTCCCCGAGGGAGACTGAAATGCAACCCCGAGATCCCTGCCTTCCCTGGAGAGGAATATTAGTTCCCCGACACGCCTTGATGAGGTCTCTTTGGCCCTGCAGTGACTCGAGCGCTACCCCCAGATTTCCCTCGCTACTTGATGGGAGATGGGGCTTCCAAAGGCCAACCCAAGAAGAAGCCTGAAATCCTCGTCGAAACTCGAGAATCCTGCCGCAACTCGAGAAAAACCACGTGGTTTCAACGTCTTCACAAGATGAGGCCCTTGCCCGGTACGGCGTCTCAAGGGAAGTCCCATGTTCCATCGTGAAGTGAGACACGGTACCTGACACCCTTCATGCGACATCCAAAAGTTCCCCGACATGCCGGGTTCCCTTGAGGGGAACACCGAGAGTCCCGGCACCACTTCCTCTGAGCTCCTACTCCTCTCCTGTTCGCGACAGGAGAGTTGATTCCCCTGCGTGGTCTGGAAGGGGTTCCCGGCCTTCCCGGCGCCCCTCAGGATGAGGCCGGCCTCGCGAGGAAATTCGAGACAAGCCCCGTGGCTGGTGCCCCATGTTGAACGACCCTGATTTCCCGGTCCGCAGTTGAGGAGAACCCGATGCCCGGACACCTCTTCGAAGGCCACCCTGTGAGTGAAGGAACAACACGAAGGGGCACTGACACTCCCGTGCATCGTCCGGAAACACCCGAGTTTTCCACACACAGCTCCACGAGGGGACTGAGACTCCCTGAGCAACTCGAGAGGCAAGCGGAGTTCCCTTCCTCAGACAAGATGAGGCCTGACTCTCCTGCCCCAACGCTGCAGGGACACTGCTGTCGGAGTACGAAACGTAGAGGAAGCCTGAGGTCCTGTCTCCCCTCGAGATGAGGCCCTCTTCGATTGCGCCAAACCCAGAGGAGTCCCGAGATGGCCCACCAACTCCACAGCATCCCTCACCTCTAAGAGGAACCCTGGGAAATTCCCTCAGGTCACCGGGAGAAGTCGAGGGAAACGAGGGTTTCCCGCCGCCCCCCGAGAAAGACCTCGAGAGTCCTTCTTCTACACGCCTTGATGCCCTAGTCCCCTCCCAGGACTCGAGAACAATGACGCGCTCCCCCTCGCCACGCTCATGGAGACCTGACTTCCCTGGCGCCGCATGAGAGGCTCCCTGAGAACCTCGTAGTGCCTCGTGAGAAAAGCCCCACGGACGCCGCAGCTCGAGGAAACCCCTGAGAAGCCCCCGTCCTTGCGAGGTGAGGGCCTTCTTTTCCTGCCTTTCCTGGAGAGCAATCCTGAGTCCTCTCTCCAAACTGAAGATTAGGCTTGACTCCCTTGAGGCCACTCAGAGGGCTCCAAGAGATCTGCATCGTGGCTCAAGAGAAGAACGGAGTCCTTTGCTTCCCCTCGAGGCGAGGCCTGACTCCACGGGGGACTCTGGAGTGCAACCCCGGGATCCCTTTCTTCCCTTGAGAGTACTACTAGGTCCTGGACACACGCCTAGATGAGGTCTCTTGGGCCCTGCAGTGACTCGAGCGCAACCCCCAGCTTTCCCTCGCAACTTGAATGGAAGATGGGGCTTCCCAGGGCCAACCCAAGAGGAAGCCTGAAATCCCCGTCGTAACTCGAGAATCCCGCCGCAACTCGAGAAAAACCACGTGGTTCCCCCGTCATCGAAAGATGAGGCCCTTGCCCGCTACAGCGTCTCAAGAGAAGACCCACGTTCCGTATTGAAGAGCGAAAAGTTACTTGGAACCCTTGATGCGACCCCAAAAGTTCCCCGACATACCAGTCTCACTTGAGGAGAACACCGAGGTTCCCAGCACCACTTCATCTGAGACTCTTCTCCCCTCTTGATCGCGACAGGAGGTTCGATTCCCCTGCTTTGTCTGGAAGGCGTTCCCGACCTTCCTGGCGCACATCAAGATGAGGCCAGTCTCACGATGAAATTCGAGACATAGCCTCGTGGGTGGTGCGGCATGCCAAAAGACCCCGATTCCCTGGTCCGCTCTTGATAAGAACCCGATGGCGGAACCCAACTCGAAGGCAATCCTGTGGAACAAGGCACAACACGAAGGGGCAGTGACACCCCGGTGCATCGTCCAGAAAAACCCACAAGTTCCACATACAAATCGACAAGTGGCCTGTCACCCCATGAACAACGCGAGAGTCAAGCGGAGTTCCATTCCTCCACACAAGACGAGGCCTGACTCTCCTGTCCCAACTCTGCAGGGACTCTGCGATCCGAGTCAGATCCGGCGCATTCGAAGACAGGAGAGGAACCCTGTGGTTCCTGCCTCAACTTGTCATGAGGCCCTCTTCCATTGCACCAAACCCAGTGGAGTTCCGAGAGGCCCCTCCCAACTCCACAGTGACCCTGACTTCTCAGAGGCACGCTCAGAAGCTTCCTGAGGTCACTGGAACAAGTCGATGGAACCCAGGGTTTCCTGCTGCAACACAAGAAAGACCTCGAGAGTCCTTCTTTAACACGTTTTCAGGCCCAATTCCCCTACCATGACTCGAGAACAATGACGGGCTCCCTCTCACCACGTGCATAGAGACCTGACTGCCCTGGCACCACATGAGAGGCTCACTGAGCTCCCAGTCTTACTTCGTGAGAAACCCCACACTAGCGCCAAAGCTCGAGAAAACCTACGAGATGCCCCAGTCATCGGGAGATGAGGGCCTTCATTTCCTGCATTGCCTGGAGAGCAATCCCGTGTCCTCCCTCCAAACACCAGAGGAGGTTTGACTCCCTTTAAGACCCTCAGTGGGCTCCAAGACATTCCCGTCCGACACGAGAGGAGAGCAGAGTCCTTTGCTTCCCCTCGAGACGAGGCCTGACTCCAGGGTGAGTCTGGAATGCAACCCCGAGATTCCTGTCGCCCCTTGACATGAACATTAGGTCCTACACACAAGCCTTGGTGGGGTCTCTTTTGCCTTCAGTGACTAGAGCGCACCTCCAGCTCTTCCTCGAATCTCGAATGGAAGATAAGACTTTTGTGGGCCAACACAAGAGGAAGCATGAATTCCCTGTGGTAACTCAAATATCCCACCGCAACTAGAGCAAAACCAAGTGGTTCCCCAGTCATTCCAAGATGAGGCCCTTGCCCGCTGGAGCACCCCAAGAGAAGTCCCACGTTCCAATTTGAAGAGCGAAACGGTACTTGGAACGCGTTATGTGACCCCAAAAGTTACTCGACATACATGTCTCACTTGAGGGAAACACCGAGGTTCCCAGCAGCACTTCATCTGAGCCACTTCTCCCCTCCTGATCGCCACAGGAGGGTCGAATCCTCTGCTTTGTCTGGAAGGGTTTCATCACCTTCGCGGCACACCTCAGGATGAGGCCGGTTTCATGAGGAAATTCGAGACTAGCCACGTGGGTGGTGCCAAATGCTGAACGACCCCGATTTCCCAGTCCGCACTTCATAAGAACACGATGCCCGGACACCTCTTCGAAGGCAACCCTGAGGGTGAAGGTACAACACGAAGGGGCGCTGCCACCCCCATGCATCGTCCGCAAAGACCCGCGGGTTCCACACACAGCTCGACGAGGGGCCTGAGACCCCCTGAGCAACTCGAGAGGCCAGCGGGGTTCCCTTCCTCAGACAAGACGAGGCCTGACTCTCCTGTCCCAACTCTGCAGGGACACTGCGGTCGTAGGCCGAAACGGAGAGGAAGCCTGAGGTTCCTGCCTCCCCTCGAGGTGAGGCCCTCTTCCGTTGCGCCAGACCCAGCGGAGTCCCGAGGGGCCCCGCCCCCTCCAAAGGATCCCTCGCCACTCAGAGGCACCCTGGGAAGTTCCCTAAGGTCCCCGGCAGAAGGCGAGGGAAACGAGGGTTTCCCTCCGCCCCCCGAGAAAGACCTCGAGAGTCCTTCCTCAATGCGTCTCCAGGCCCTAGTCCCCTCCCGTGACTCGAGAGCCATGACGCGCTCCCACTCGCCATGCGCATGGAGACCTGACTTCCCTGGCGCCGCACGAGAGGCTCCCTGAGATCCTCGTCGTGCCTCGGGAGAAAACCCCCACGGGCGCCGCAGCTCGAGGAAACTCCTGAGACGCCCCCGTCCTCGCGAGCTGAGGGCCTTCTTTTCCTGCATGGCCTGGAGAGCAATCCCGGGTCCTCTCTCCAAACGGAAGAGGAGGCTGGACTCCCTTGAGGCCGCCCAGGGGGCTCCAAGAGACCCGCGTCGCGACTCGAGAGGAGAGCGGAGTCCTTGGCTTCCCCTCGAGACGAGGCCTGACTCCTCGGGGGAGCCTGGAATGCAACCCCGAGATCCCTGCCTTCCCTGGAGAGGAATATTAGGTCCCGGACACACGCCTAGGTGAGGTCTCTTCGGCACTGCAGTGACTCGAGCTCAACCCCCAGCTTTCCCTCGCAACCCTAGGGGAAGATTGGGCTTCCCAGGGCCAACCCAAGGGGAAGGCTGAGATCCCCGTCGTAACTCGAGAATCCCGCCGCAACTAGAGAAAAACCACGTGGTTCCCACCTCTTGGCAAGATGAGGCCCTTGCCCGTGAAGGCGTCTCAAGGGAAGTCCCCTGTTCCGCCCTGAAGGGGGAAACGGTCCCTGACAGCCTTACTGCGACCCCCAAAAGTCCCCCGACATGCCGGGTTCCCCCGAGGGGAACACCGAGGGTCCCGGCACCGCTTCCTCTGAGCCCATTCTCCCCTCCTGATCGCGACAGGAGAGGCAATTCCCCTGCGTGGTCTGGAAGGGTTTCCCGGCCTTCCCGGCGCACCTCAGCATGAGGCCGGTCTCACGAGGAAATTCGAGACGAGCCACGTGGGTGGGGCCACATGCCGAACGCCCCCGATTCCCCGGTCCGCTCTTGAGAAGGACCCGAGGCCCGGACCCCTCTTCGAAGGCAACCCTGTGGGTGAAGGCACAACACGAAGGGGAATTGCCACCCCCGGGCATCGTCCGCAAAGACCCGCGGGTTCCACACACAGCTCAACGAGGGGCCTGAGACCCCCTGAGCACCTCGAGAGGCCAGCGGGGTTCCCTACCTCAGACAAGACGAGGCCTGACTCTCCTGTCCCAACTCTGCAGGGACCCTGCGGTCGGAGTCCCAAACGGAGAGGAAGCCTGAGGTTCCTGCCTCCCCTCGAGGTGAGGCCCTCTTCCGTTGCGCCAGACCCAGCGGAGTCCTGAGGGGCCCCGCCACCTCCACAGGATCCCTCGCTTCTCAGAGGCACCCTGGCAAGTTCCCTAAGGTCCCCGGCAGAAGGCGAGGGAAACGAGGGTTTCCCGCCGCCCCCCGACAAAGACCTCGAGAGTCCTTCCTCAATGCGTCTCCAGGCCCTAGTCCCCTCCCGTGACTCGAGAGCCAGGACGCGCTCCCCCTCGCCACGCGCATGGAGACCTGACTTCCCTGGCGCCGCACGAGGGGCTCCCTAAGATCCTCGTCGTGCCTCGGGAGAAAACCCCCACGGGCGCCGCAGCTCGACGAAACCCCTGAGACGCCCCCGTCCTCGCGAGCTGAGGGCCTTCTTTTCCTGCATGGCCTGGAGAGCAATCCCGGGTCCTCTCTCCAAACGGAAGAGGAGGCTGGACTCCTTTTAGGCCGCTCAGGGGGCTCCAAGAGACCCGCGTCGCGACTCGAGAGGAGAGCGGAGTCCTTGGCTTCCCCTCGAGACGAGGCCTGACTCCTCGGGGGAGCCTGGAATGCAACCCCGAGATCCCTGCCTTCCCTGGAGAGGAATATGAGGTCCCGGACACACGCCTAGGTGAGGTCTCTTCGGCCCTGCAGTGACTCGAGCGCAACCCCCAACTTTCCCTCGCAACCCGAGGGGAAGATTGGGCTTCCCAGGGCCAAACCAAGGGGAAGGCTGAGATCCCCGTCGTAACTCGAGAATCCCGCCGCAACTCGAGAAAACCCACGTGGTTCCCACCTCTTGGCAAGATGAGGCCCTTGCCCACGACGGCGTCTCAAGGGAAGTCCCCTGTTCCACCCTGAAGGTCGAAACGGTCCCTGACAGCCTTCCTGCGACCCCCAAGAGTCCCCCGACACGCCGAGTTCCCTCGAGGGGAACACCGAGGGTCCCGGCACCGCTTCCTCTGAGCCCCTTCTCCCCTCCTGATCGCGACAGGAGAGGCGATTCCCCTGCGTGGTCTGGAAGGGGTTCCCAGCCTTCCCGGCGCACCTCAGGATGAGGCCGGTCTCACGAGGAAATTCGAGACGAGCCACGTGGGTGGGGCCACATGCCGAACGCCCCCTATTCCCCGGTCCGCCCTTGAGAAGGACCCGAGGCCCGGACCCCTCTTCGAAGGCAACCCTGTGGGTGAAGGCACAACAGGAAGGGGCCCTGCCACCCCCGTGAATCATCCGCAAAGCCCGGCAGGTTCCACACACAGCTCGACGAGGGGCCTGAGACCCCCTGAGCAACTCGAGAAGCCAGCGGGGTTCCCGTCCTCAGACAAGACGAGGCCTGAGTCTCCTGTCCCAACTCTGCAGGGACCCTGCGGTCGGAGTCCGAAACGGAGAGGAAGCCTGAGGTTACTGCCTCCCCTCGAGGTGAGGCCCTCTTCCGTTGCGCCAGACCCAGCAGAGTCCCGAGGGGCCCCGCCACCTCCACAGGATCCCTCGCCTCTCAGAGGCACCCTGGGAAGTTCCCTAAGGTCCCCGGCAGAAGGCGAGGGAAACGAGGGTTTCCCGCCGCCCCCCGAGAAAGACCTCGAGAGTCCTTCTTCAACGCATCTCGAGTCCCTAGTCCCCTCCCGTGACTCGAGAGCCAGGACGCGCTCCCCCTCGCCACGCGCATGGAGACCTGACTTCCCTGGCACCGCACGAGAGGCTCCCTGAGATCCTCGTCGTGCCTCGGGAGAAAACCCCCACGGGCGCCGCAGCTCGAGGAAACCCCTGAGACGCCCCCGTCCTGGCGAGCTGACGGCCTTCTTTTCCTGCATGGCCTGGAGAGCAATCCCGGGTCCTCTCTCCAAACGCAAGAGGAGGCTGGACTCCCTTGAGGCCGCTCAGGAGGCTCCAAGAGACCCGCGTCGCGACTCGAGAGGAGAGCGGAGTCCTTGTCTTGCCCTCGAGACGAGGCCTGACTCCCCGGGGGAGCCTGGAATGCAACCCCGAGATCCCTGCCTTCCCTGGAGAGGAATATGAGGTCCCGGACACACGCCTAGGTGAGGTCTCTTCGGCCCTGCAGTGACTCGAGCGCAACCCCCAGCTTTCCCTCGCAACCCGAGGGGAAGATTGAGCTTCCCAGGCCAACCCAAGGGGAAGGCTGAGATCCCCGTCATAACTCGAGAATCCCGCCGCAACTCGAGAAAAACCACGTGGTTCCCACCTCTTGGCAAGATGAGGCCCTTGCCCGCAACGGCGTCTCAAGGGAAGTCCCCTGTTCCGCCCTGAAGGGCGAAACGGTCCCTGACAGCCTTCCTGCGACCCCCAAGAGTCCCCCGACACGCCGGTTTCCCTCGAGGGGAACACCGAGGGTCCCGGCACCGCTTCCTCTGAGCCCCTTCTCTCCTCCTGATCGCGACAGGAGAGGCGATTCCGCTGCGTGGTCTGGAAGGGGTTCCCGGGCTTCCCGGCGCACCTCAGGATGAGGCCGGTCTCACGAGGAAATTTGAGACGAGCCACGTGGGTGGTGCCACATGCCGAACGCCCCCGATTCCCCGGTCCGCCCTTGAGAAGGACACGAGGCCCGGACCCCTCTTCGAAGGCAACCCTGTGGGTGAAGGAAAAACACGAAGGGGCACTGCCACCCCCGTGCATCGTCCGCAAAGACCCGCGGGTTCCACACACAGCTCGACGAGGGGCCTGAGACCCCCTGAGCAAGTCGAGAGGCCAGCGGGGTTCCCTTCCTCAGACAAGACGAGGCCTGACTCTCCTGTCCCAACTCTGCAGGGACCCTGCAGTCGGAGTCCGAAACGGAGAGGAAGCCTGAGGTTCCTGCCTCCCCTCGAGGTGAGGCCCTCTTCCGTTGCGCCAGACCCAGCGGAGTCCCGAGGGGCCCCGCCGCCTCCACAGGATCCCTCGCCTCTCAGAGGCACCCTGGGAAGTTCCCTAACGTCCCCGGCAGAAGGCGAGGGAAACGAGGGTTTCCCGCCGCCCCCCGACAAAGACCTCGAGAGTCCTTCTTCAATGAGTCTCGAGGCCCTAGTCCCCTCCCGTGACTCGAGAGCCAGGACGCGCTCCCCCTCGCCACGCGCATGGAGACCTGACTTCCCTGGCGCCGCACGAGAGGCTCCCTGAGATCCTCGTCGCGCCTCGGGAGAAAACCCCCACGGGCGCCGCAGCTCGAGGAAACCCCGGAGACACCTCCGTCCTCGCGAGCTGAGGGCCTTCTTTTCCTGCATGGCCTGGAGAGCAATCCCGGGTCCTCTCTCCAAACGGACGAGGAGGCTGGACTCCCTTGAGGCCGCTCAGGTGGCTCCAAGAGACCCGCGTCGCCACTCGAGAGGAGAGCGGAGTCCTTGGCTTCCCCTCGAGACGAGGGCTGACTCCCCGGGGGAGCCTGGAATGCAACCCCAAGATCCCTGCCTTCCCTGGAGAGGAATATTAGGTCCCGGACACACGCCTAGGTGAGGTCTCTTCGGCCCTGCAGTGACTCGAGCGCAACCCCCAGCTTTTCCTCGCAACCCGAGGGGAAGATTGGGCTTCCCAGGGCCAACCCAAGGGGAAGACTGAGATCCCCGTCGTTACTCGAGAATCCCGCCGCAACTCGAGAAAAACCACGTGGTTCCCACCTCTTGGCAATATGAGGCCCTTGCCCGCCACGGCGTCTCAAGGGAAGTCCCCTGTTCCGCCCTGAAGGGCGAAACGGTCCCTGACAGCCTTCCTGCGACCCCCAAAAGTCCCCCGACACGCCGGGGTCCCCCGAGGGGAACTCCGAGGATCCCGGCACCGCTTCCTCTGAGCCCCTTCTCCTCTCCTGATCGCGACAGGAGAGGCGATTCCCCTGCGTGGTCTGGAAGGGGTTCCTGGCCTTCCCGGCGCACCTCAGGATGAGGCCGGTCTCACGAGGAAATTCGAGATGAGCCACGTGGGTGGTGCCACATGCCGAATGCCCCCGATTCCCCGGTCCGCCCTTGAGAAGGACCCGAGGCCCGGACCCCTCTTCGAAGGCAACCCTGTGGGTGAAGGCACAACACGAAGGGGCACTGCCACCCCCGTGCATCATCCGCAAAGACCCGCGGGTTCCACACACAGCTCGACGAGGGGCCTCAGACCCCCTGAGCAACTCGAGAGGCCAGCGGGGTTCCCTTCCTCAGACAAGACGAGGCCTGACTCTCCTGTCCCAACTCTGCAAGGACCCTGCGGTCGGAGTCCGAAATGGAGAGGAAGCCTGAGGTTCCTGCCTCCCCTCGAGGTGAGGCCCTCTTCCGTTGCGCCCGACCCAGCGGAGTCCCGAGGGGCCCCGCCACCTCCACAGGATCCCTCGCCTCTCAGAGGCACCCTGGGAAGTTCCCTAAGGTCCCCGGCAGAAGGCGAGGGAAACGAGGGTTTCCTGCCGCCCCCCGAGAAAGACATCGAGAGTCCTTCTTCAACGCGTCTCGAGGCCCTAGTCCCCTCCCGTGACTCGAGAGCCAGGACGCGCTCCCCCTCGCCACGTGCATGGAGACCTGACTTCCCTGGCGCCGCACGAGAGGCTCCCTGAGATCCTCGTCGTGCCTCGGGAGAAAACCCCCACGGGCGCCGCAGCTCGAGGAAACCCCTGAGACGCCCCCGTCCTCGCGAGCTGAGGGCCTTCTTTTCCTGCATGGCCTGGAGAGCAATCCCGGGTCCTCTCTCCAAACCGTAGAGGAGGCTGGACTCCCTTGAGGCCGCTCAGGGGGCTCCAAGAGACCGCGTCGCGACTTGAGAGGAGAGCGGGGTCCTTGGCTTCCCCTCGAGACGAGGCCTGACTCCCCGGGGGAGCCTGGAATGCAACCCCGAGATCCCTGCCTTCCCTGGAGAGGAATATTAGGTCCCGGACACACGCCTAGGTGAGGTCTCTTGGGCCCTGCAGTGACTCGAGCGCAACCCCAGCTTTCCCTCGCAACTCGAGAGGAGATTAGGCTTCCCAGGGCCAACCCAAGAGGAAGCCTGAGATCCCCGTCGGATCTCCAGAATCCCACCGCAACTCGAGAAACACCACATGGTTCCCACCTCTTTGCAAGATGAGGCCCTTGCCCGCGACGGCGTCTCAAGGGAAGTCCCCTGTTCCGCCCTGAAGGGCAAAACGGTCCCTGAAAGCCTTCATGCGACCCCCCAAAAGTTCCCCGACACGCCGGGTTCCCTCGAGGGGAACACCGAGGTTCCTGGCACCGCTTCCTATGAGCCACTTCTCCCCTCCTTATCGCGACAGAAAAGTCGATTCCCCAGCGTGGTCTGGAAGGGGTTCCCGGACTTCCCGGCGCACCTCAGGATGAGGCCGGTCTCACGAGGAAATTCGAGGCGAGCCACGTGGGTGGCGTCACATGCCGAACGCCTCCGATTCCACGGTCCGCTCTTGAGAAGGACCCGAGGCCGGAACCCCTCTTCGAAGGCAACCCTGTGGGTGAAGGCACAACAGCAAGGGGCACTGCCACCCCTGTGCATCGTCCGCAAAGACCCGCGGGTTCCACACACAGCTCGACGAGGGGCCTGAGACCCCCTGAACAACTCGAGAGGCAAGCGGGGTTCCCATCCTCAGACAAGACGAGGCCTGACTCTCCTGTCCCAACTCTGCAGGGACCCTGCGGTCGGAGTCCAAAACGGAGAGGAAGCCTGGGGTTCCTGCCTCCCCTCGAGATGAGGCCCTCTTCCATTGCGCCAACCCCAGTGGAATCCCGAGAGGCCCCGCTAACTCCACAGCATCCCTCACCTCTCAGAGGCACCCTGGAAGTTGCCTCAGGTCCCCGGCAGAAGTCGAGGGAAATGAGTGTTTCCCGCCGCCACTCGAGAAAGACCTCGATAGTCCTTCTTCAAAGTGTCTTGAGGCCCTTGTCCCCTCTCTGGACTAGAGAGCAATGATGCACTCCCCCTCGCCTCGCGCATGCAGACCTGGCTTCCCTGGTGCCGCACGAGAGGCTCCCTGAGATCCTCGTCGTGCCTCGGGAGAAAACCCCCATGGGCGCCGCAGCTCGAGGAAACCCCTGAGACGCCCCTGTCCTCGCGAGCTGAGGGCCTTCTTTTCCTGCCTGGCCTGGAGAGCAATCCCGAGTCCTCTCTCCAAACTGAAGAGTAGGCTGGACTCCCTTGAGGAGACTCAGTGGGCTCCAAGAGATCCGCGTCCGGGCTCGAGAGGAGAGCGCAGTCCTTTGCTTCCCCTCGAGGCGAGGCCTGACTCCCCAGGGGAGTCTGGAGTGCAATCCCGAGATCCTTGTCTTCCCTTGAGAGGACTATTAGGTCCTGGACACACGCCTAGATGAGGTCTCTTTGGCCTTGGAGTGATTCGAGCACAACATCCAGCTTTCCCTCGCAACTCGAAGGGAAGTTTGGGCTTCCCAGGGCCAACACAAGAGGAAGCCTGATATCCACGTCGTAACTCGAGAATCCCGCCGCAACTCGAGAAAAACCACGTGGTTCCATCGTCTTCGCAGCATGAGGCCCTTGCCCACCACAGTGTCTCAAAAGAAGTCCCACGTTCCTACTGAATTGCAAAACGGTACTTGGCACCCATGATGGCACCCCCAAAGCTCCCCAATATACAGGCCTCACTCGAGGGTAACACCCATGTTCCCCGCACCACATCATTTGAGCCCCTTCTCCCCTCCCGATTGCAACAGGAGTGTCGATTCTCCTGCTTTTTGTGGAAGGGGTTACCGATCTTCCCAGCGCACATCAGGATGAGGCCGGTCTCACGAGGAAATTGGAGATGTAGCCTCGTGGGTGGTGCCACATGCAGAAAGACCCCATTTCCCGGTCAGCTATTAATAAGAACCCGATGCCCGTACACTTCTTGGAATGCATCCCATAGGATGAAGGCACAACAAGGAGGGACCCTGAACACCTGTGCATCTTTTGGAAAATTCTGCAGGTTCCACATACAGCTCGACAAGTGACCTGTTACCTTGTGAACAACTCGAGAGGCAAGCTAAGTTTCATTTCTCCACAGAATACGAGGCCTGACTCTCCTGTCCCAACTCTGCAGGAATCCTGAGATCGGAGTCTGAAATGGAGAGGAACCCTGAGGTTCCTTCCTCAACACGAGATGAGGCCCTCTTGTATTATACCACACCCAGTGGAGTCCTGAGAGGCCCCTCCCAACCCCACAGTATCAGTGTCTTCTCAGAGGCACCCTGAGCAACTCCCTGAGGTCACCGGCACAAGTCGAGGGAACACAGGGTATCCTGCTGCAACCCGAGAAAGACCTCAAGAGTCCGTCTTCAACGCGTCTTGAGGACGGATTCCCCTACCATGACTCGAGAGCAATGACACGCTCCCCCTCGCCATGCGCATGGACACCTGACTTCCCTGGCGCCACATGAGAGGCTCCCTGAGCTCCCCGTCATACCTCGTGAGAAACCCCACACTGGCGCCCCAGCTCGGGAAAACCCACTGTCATCGCGAGATTGGGGACTTCTTTTCCTGCCTGACCTGGAGAGCAATCCCTGGTCTTTTCAACAAATTTCACAGGAGGCTTTACTCCCTTTAGGCCACTCAATGGGCTCCAAGAGATACCTGTCGCGACTTGAGAGGAGAGCAGAGTACTTTGTTTCCCCTCGAGACGAGGCCTTACCTCGGGTGAGTCTGGAATGCAACCCCGAGATCCCTGTTGCCCCTGGAGAGGAACATTATGTCCTGGACAAAAGCCTAGATGAGGTCTATTTTGCCCTACAGTGACTCGAGAGCAACACCCATCTCTCCCTCGCAATTCGAATGGAAGATTGGTCTTCACTGGGCCAACACAAGAGGAAGTCTGAATTTCCCGTTGTAACTCGAGAATCCCGCCGCAACTCTTAAAAACCACGTGGTTCCCCATTCATCGCAATATGAGGCCTTTGCCCGCTACAGAGTCTCAAGAGAAGTCCCATGTTTCGTCATAAAGTTCGAAATGCTACTTGGCACCCTTGATGCGACCCCCAAAGTTCCCTGACATACCGGTCTCACTCGAGGGAAACACCAAAGTTCACGGCACCACTTCCTGTGAGCCCCTTCACCCCTCCTGATTGCGACAGAAGGGTCGATTCCCATGTTTTGTCTGCAAGGGGTTCCCGACGTTCCCCGTGAACCTCTGGATGAGGCCGGTCTCATGAGGAAATTCGAAAAGTAGCCTCATGGTTGGTGCCATATGCTGAAAGATCCCGAATTCCCGGTCCACTCTAGATAAGAACCTGACGCCCGGACATCTCTTCGAAGGCAACCCTGTGGATGAAGGCACAACACGAAGGGACACTGACATCCCCATGCATCGTCTGGAAAAACCCGCAGATTCCACTCACAGCTCCAAATGTGGACTGTCACCTCGTGAACAACTCGGGAGGCAAGTGAAGTTGCATTCCTTCACACAAGACGAGGCCTTACTCTCCTGTCCCAACTCTTCAGGGACCCTGCAATTGGAGTCAGAAATGGAGAGGAACCCTGAGGTTCCTGCCTCAACTAGAGAAGAGGCCCTCTTCCATTGAACCAAACTCAGTGGTGTCCCGAGAGGCCCCTCCCAACACCACAGTATCCCTGAATTCTCAGAGGCTCCCTGAGAAGCTACCTGAGGTCACTGGCACAAGTCGAGGGAACCCAGAGTTTCCTGAAGTAACCCGAGAAAGACTTGGAGAGTCCTTTTTCAACGTCTCTTGATGCCCGATTCCCCTACCATGACTCCAGAGCAAGGACCCGCTCCCCTCGCCACAAGCAGGAAAACTGACTTCCCTAGTACCACACAAGAGGCTCCCTGAGTACCCCATCGTACCTCGTGAGAAAACACACAGTGGCGCCGCAGTTCGAGAAAAACCACAAGATGCCCCCGTCAAGGAGAGATGGGGGCCTTCTTTTCCTGCCTGACCTGGAGAGCAATCCCTGGTCCTCTCTCCAAACTTCACAGGAGGATTGACTCCCTTTAGGCCACTCAGTTGGATCCAAGAAATACCCGGTGCGACTCGAGAGGAGAGCGGAGTCCTTTGCTTCCCTCGAGACGAGGCCTGACTCCCCGGGTGAGTTTGGAATGCAACCCCGAGATCCCTGTCGCCCCTGGAGTGGAACATTATGTCCTAGACACAAGCCTAGATGAGGTCTATTTTGCCCTACAGTGATCGAGAGCAACCTCCATCTCTCCCTCACAATTTGAATGGAAGATTGGTCTTCCCACGGTCAACACAAGAGGAAGTCTGAATTTCCCATCGTAATTCGAGAATTCAGCCTCAAGTCTTAAAAACCATGTAGTTCCCCCTTCATCGCAATATGAGGCCCTTGCCAGCTAGAGTCTCAAGAGAAGTCCCACGTTCCATCTTAAAGTTCGAAATCCTACTTGGCACCCTTGATGCGACCCCAAAGTTCCCCAACATACTGGTCTCACTCCAGGGGTACACCGAAGTTCCCGGTGTCTCCAGGGAAGTCCCATGTTCGGCCCGGTAGGGCGAAACGGTACTTGACACCCTTGATGCGACCGCAAAAGTTCCCCGACACGCTGGGTTCCCTCGAGGGGAACACCGAGGGTCCCGGCACCACTACATCTGAGCCCCTTCTACCCTCCTGATCGCGACAGGAGAGTCGATTCCCCTGCTTTGTCTGGAAGGGGTTCCCGGCCTTCCTGGCGCACCTCAGGATGAGGCCTGTCTCAGGAGGAAATTCGAGACTAGCCATGTGTGAGGTGCCACGTGCCGAACGACTCCGATTTTCCGGTCCGCTCTTGATAAGAACCCGATGCCCGGACACCTCTTCGAAGGCAACCCTGTGGGTGAAAGCACAACACGAAGGGGCACTGACACCCCAGTGCATCATCCAGAAAAACCCGCAGGGTCTACACACAGCTCGACAAGGGGCCTGAGACTCCCGGAACAACTCGAGAGGCAACCAGAATTCCATTCCTCAGACAAGACGAGGCATGACTCTCCTGTCCCAACACTGCAGGGACCGTGCAGTCGGAGTCGGAAACCGAGAGGATGCCTGAGGTTCCTGCCTCCCCTCGAGATGAGGCCCTCTTCCATTGCGCCGAACCCAGCAGAGTCCCGAGAGGCCCTGCCAACTACACAGCATCCCTCACCTCTCAGAGGCACCCTGGGAAGTCCCTAAGGTTCCCTGCAGAAGTCGAGGGAAACGAGGGTTTCCCGCCGCAACCCGAGAAAGACCTCGAGAGTCCTTCTTCAACGCCTCTTGAGGACCTAGCCGCTTCCCATGACTCGAGAGTGATGACCAGCTCCCCCTCGCCATGCGCATGGAGACCTGACTTCCCTGGCGCCGCACGAGAGGCTCCCTGAGGTCCTCGTCGTGCCTCGTGAGAAAACTCCCATGGGCGCAGCAGCCTGAGGAAACCCATGAGACGCCCCCGTCCTCGCGAGCTGAGGGCCTTCTTTTCCTGCCTGGCCTGGAGAGCAATCCCGAGTCCTCTCTCCAAACTGAAGAGGAGGCTCGACACCCTTGTGTCCACTCAGTGGGCTCCAAGAGATCCGTGTCACGACTTGAGAGGAAAGCGGAGTCCTTTGCTTCCCCTCCAGGCGAGTCCTGACCCCCCGGGGGAGTCTGGAATGGAAACCCGTGATCCCTGTCTTCCCTTGAGAGGAATATTAGGTCCTGGACACACGCCTCGATGAGGTCTCTTTGGCCCTGTAGTGACTCGAGCAGGACCCCCAGCTTTCCATCGCAACTCGAATTGAAGATTGGGCTTCCCAGGGCCAACCCAAGAGGAAGCCTGAAATTCCTGTCGTTTTCGAGAATCCCGATGCAACTCGAGAAAAACGACGTGGTTCCAACATCTTCACAGGATGAGGCCCTTGCCCGCTACAGCGTCTCCAGGGAAGTCCCATGTTCCGTCCTGAAGTGGGAAACGGTACTTGGCTACCTTGATGCGACCCCTAAAGTTCCCTGAAACGCCGGGTTCCCTCGAGTGGAATACCGAGGGTCCCGGCACCACTTCATCTGAGCCCCATCTCCCCTCCTGATCGCGACAGGAGAATCGATTCCCCTACTTTGTGTGGAAGGTGTTCCCGGCCTTCCCGGCGCACCTCAGGATGATGCTGGTCTCACGAGGAAATTCGAGATGAGCCACGTGGGTGGTGCCACATGCCGAATGACCCCGATTTCCCGGTCCGCTCTTGAAATGAACCTGATGCCCGGACACCTCTTTGAAGGCAACCCTGTGGGGGAAGGCACAAAACGAAGGGGCACTGACACCCCCATGCATCTTCTGGAAACACCCGCAGGTTCCACACACAGCTTGTCAAGGGCCCTGAGACCCCCTGAACGACTCGAGAGGCAAGCAGAGTTCCGTTACTCAGACAAGACGAGGCCTGACTCTCCTGTCCCAACTCTGCAGGGACCCTGTGGTCGGAGTCAGAAATGGAGAGGAAGCCTGAGGTTCCTGCCTCCAATCCAGATGAGGCCCTCTTTCATTTCGTCAAACCTAGTGGAGTCCCGAGAGGCCCCTCTAACTCCTCAGTATCCCTCACCTCTCAGAGGCACCTGGGAAGTTCCCTAAGGTCCCCTGTAGAGGTGGAGGGAAACAAGTGTTTCCCGCCCCAACCCAAGAAAGACCTTGAGAGTCCTTCTTAAAGGCCTCTTGAGGCCCTAGTCCCTCCCATGACTCGAGAGCAATGACGCGATCTGCCTGGCCACACGCATGGAGTCAGGCTTCTCTGGCGCCGCACGAGAGGCTCCCTGAACTCCCCATCATATCTCGTGAGAAACCCCACACTGGCGCCGCAGCTCGAGAAAACCCATGAGACGCCCCCGTCATCACGAGAGGAGGGCCATCTTTAACTGCATGGTATGCAGATCAAGCGTGAACCTTCTGTCCAAGCTACACAGGACGCTTGACTCCCTTTAGGCCACTCATTGGGCTCCAAGAGTTACGCGTCCCGACTCGAGAGGATAGTGGAGTCCTTTGCTTCCACTCGAGATGAGGCGTGACCCACCGGGTGAGACTGGAATGCGACCCCGATATCCCTGTCGCCCCTGGAGAGGAACATGACGTCCTGGACCCAAGCCTAGATGAGGACTCTTTGCCCTGAAGTGACTCGAGAGCAACCCCCAGCTCTCTCTGACAAGTTGAATGGAAGATTGGACTTCCTGGGCCAACACAAGAGGAAGCCTGAATTCCCCGTTGTAACTCGAGAATCCCGCCTCAACTCGAGAAAAACCACGTGTTTCCCTCGTCTTTGCAATATGAGGCCCTTGCCTGCTACAGCATCTCCAGAGAATTCCCACGTTCCGTCTTGAAGTGCGAAACTGTACTTGGCACCCTTGATGCGACCTCAAAAGTGCCGTGACATACCGGTCTCACTCGAGGGGACCACCGAGGTTCCCGGCACCACTTCATCTGAGCCCCTTCTCCCCTTCTGATCGCGACCGGTGGGTCGATTCCCCTGCTTTGTCTGCAAGGGGTTCCCGAGCTTCCCGGCGCACCTCAGGATGAGGCCGGTCTCCCGAGGAAATTCGAGACGTAGCCTCATGGGTGGTACCACATGCTGAAAGACCCCAATTTTCCGGTACGCTCTTGAAAAGAACCCGATGCCCGGAAACCTCTTTGAAGGCAACCCTGTGGATGAAGGCACAACACGAAGGGGCACTGACACCCCCGTGCATCGTCCGGAAAAACCCGCAGGTTCCACACTCAGCTCAACAAGTGGCCTGTCACTCCGTGAACAACTCAAAAGGCAAGGGGAAATCCATTCCTCCACAGAAGACGAGGCGTGACTCTCTTGTCCATACTTTGCAGGTACCCTGCGACCCGAGTCAGAAATGGAGAGGACCCCTGAGGTTCCTGCCTCCATTCGAGATGAGGCCCTCTTCGATTGCACCAAACCCAGTTGAGTAACGAAAGGCCCCTCCCAAATCCACAGTGTCCCTGACTTCTCAGAGGCACCCTTAGAAGTTGCCTGAGGTCACCGACACAAATCAAGGGAACCCAGGGTTCCCTGCCGCAACCCGAGAAAGACCTCAAGAGTCCTTTTTCAATGCGTCTTGAGGCCCGATTCGCCTACTATGACTCGAGAGCAATCACGCACTCCCCTTCACCACACGCACGGAGACCTGACGTCCCTAGCACCACACGAGAGGCTGTCTGAGCTCCCCGTTGTACCTCGTGAGAAATCTGATACTGGCGCCGCAGCTGGAGAAAACCCACGAGATGCCCCCGTCATCGCGAGATGAGGGCCTTTTTTCCTGCATGGCCAGGAAAACAATCCCGAGTCATCTCCAAACTCCATAGGAGGCTTCACTCCCTTTACGCCACGCAGTGGGCTCCAAGGGATACCCGTCGCGACTCGACAGGAGAGCGGAGTCCTTTTTTTCCCCTCAAGACGAGGCCTGACTCTCCGGGTGAGTCAAGAATGCAACCCTGAGATCCCTGTTGGCCCAGTAGTGGAACACTAGGTCCTGGACACAAGCGTAGATGAGGTCTATTTTGCCCTGCAGTGACAGGAGAGCAATCCCCAGTTCTAACTTGCAACTCGAATGGAATACTGGATTTTCCTGGCGCCATACAAGAGGCTCCCTGAGATCCCCGTGGTACTTCATGAGACACCCCACACTGGCGCCGCAGCTCGAGAAAACCCACGAGACGCCACCGTCATCTCGAGATGAGGGCCTTCTTTTCCTGCATGGCCTGGAGTCCAATCCCGAGTCCTCTCTCCAAACTCCACAGGAGGCTTGACTCCCTTTAGTACACACAGTGGGCTCCAAGAGATACCCATCGCGACTCGAGACGAGAGCGGAATTCTTTGCTTACCCTCGAGGTGAGAACTGACTCCCCGGATGAGTCTGGAATGCAAACCCGAGATCCCTGTCGCCCCTGGAGAGCAACGTTAGATCCCGGACACAAGCCTAGATTAGGTCTCTTTTGCCCTGCAGTGACTCTAGCGCAATACCCAGCTCCCCCTCGCAACCCGAATGGAAGATTGGATTTCAAGGCCAACAAAAGGAAGCCTAAATTCCCGGTCATAACTCGAGAATCCCGCCGCAACTCGAGCAAAACCACGTGGTTCTCCCGTCATCGCAAGATGAGGCCCTTGCCCGCTACAGCGTTTCAAAAGATGTCCCAGGTTCCGTCTTGAACTGCAAAACGGTACTTGGCACCCTTGATGCGACCCCAAAAGTCCCCCAACACGCCGGTCTCACTCAAGGGGAACACCGAGGTTCCCGGCACCACTTCATTTAAGCCCCTTCTCCCCTCCTGATCGTGACCGGTGGCTCGATTCCCCTGCTTTGTCTGCAAGGGGGCCCGACCTTCCCTGCACAACTCAGGATGAGGCCGGTCTCATGGGGAAATTCGATACGTAGCTTTGTGGGTGGTGCCACTTGCTGAAAGACTCCAATTTCCCGGTCCGCTCTTGATAAGAATCCGATACTCGGACACCTCTTGGAAGGCAGCCTTGAGTATGAAGGTACAACACGAAGGGGCACTAACACACCTGTGCATCATCCGGAAAAACGGGCAGGTTACACACACAGCTCGACAAGTGGCCTGTCACCTCGAGAACAACTCGAGAGGCAAGAGGAGTCCCATCCTCCAGAAAAGACGAGGCCTGACTCTCCTGTACCAACATGCAGGGACCTTGCGATCTGAGTCAGAAATGGAGAGGAACACTGAGGTTCCTGCTTCAATTCGAGATGAGTCCCTCTTACATTCCACCAAATGCAGAGGAGTCTCGAGAGGCCCCTCCAAACTGCACAGTATCCCTGACTTCTCAGAGGCACTCTGAGAAGCTCCCTGAGGTCGCAGGCACAAGTCAAGGGAACCCTGGGTTTTATGCAGTGACCCGAGAAAGACCTCGAGAGTCCTTCTTCAACCCGTCTTGAGGCCCGATTACCCTACCATGACTCGAGAGCAATGACGAGCTCCCCCTAGCCATCTCATGGGGACCTGACTTCCCTGGCGCCACACGAGAGGCTCCCTGAGCTCCCTCTCGTACCTCGTCAGAAACCCGGCACTAGCGCAGCAGTCTAGAAAACCCACGAGACGCCGCCATCATCGCGAGATGAGGGCCTTCTTTTCCTGCATGGCCTGGAGAGGAATCCCGAGTCCAATATCCAAACAGCACAGGAGGCTTGACTCCCTTTAGGGCACACAGTGGGCTCCAAGAGATACCCATCGCGACTCAAAAGGACAGCGGAGTTCTTTGCTTCCCCTCGAGACGAGGCCTGATTCCCCGGGTGAGTCTGGTATGCAACCCCAAGACCCCTGTCGCCCCTAGGGACGAGCATTAAGTCCTGGACACAAGCCTAGATGAGGTCTATTTTGCCCTGCAGTGACTCGAGAGCAATCCCCAGCTCTCCCTTTAAACTCGAATGGAAGATAGGACTTCCCTGGCCCAACACATGAGGAAGACTGTATTCCCCGTCGAAACTCGAGAATCCCGCCACAACTCGAGAAACGCCACGTGGTTCCCCCGTCATCCCAAGATGAGGCCCTTGCCCCCTACAGCGTCTCAAGAGAAGTCCCACGTTCCGTCTTGAAGTGCGAAACGGTATTGGCACCCTTGATGCGCCCTCAAAAGTTCCTCGCCACACCAGTCTGACTCGAGGAGAACACCGAGGTTCCCGGCACCACTACATCTGGGCCCCTTCTCCCCTCCTGATCGCGACAGGAGGGTCGATTCCCCTGTTTTGCCTTGAAGGGGTTCCCACCTTTCCCGGTGCATCTCAGGATGAGGCCGGTCTCACGAGGATATTCGAGACATAGCCACGTGGATGGTGACACATGCCGAAAGACCCCGATTTCCCGGTCCGCTCTTGATAAGATCCTGATGCCCGGACACCTCTTTGAAGATAACCCTTTTGATGAAGGCACAACACGAAGGGGCACTGACACCCCTGGGTATCGTCCGGAGAAACCCGCAGGTACCACACACAGCTCGAGAAGTGACCTGTCACCCCGTGAACAACTGGAGAGGCAAGCAGAGTTCCATTCCTCCACACAAGACGAGGCCTGACTCTCCTGTTCGAACTCTGCAGCGAAACTGCGATCCGAGTCAGATCTGGCCCAGGGGAAGTCAGGAGAGGAAACATGAGTTTCCTGCCTCCACTCGAGATGAGGCCCTCTTCCATTGCACCGAACCCAGTGGAGTCCCGAGAGACCCCTCCCAACTGCACAGTATCCCTGACTTCTCAGAGGCACCCTTAGACCTTCCTGAGATCACCGGCACAAGTCGAGGGAACCAAGGGTTTCCTGCCCCAACCCGTAAAAGACCTCGAGAGTCCTTCTTCAACGCGTCTTGAGGTGCGATTCCCCTACCATGACTCGAGAGCAATGACGCGCTCCCCCTAGCCACGCGCATAGAAACCTGACTTCCCTGGCGCCACAGGAGAGGCTCCCTGAGCTCCCCATTATACCTCGTGAGCAACACCACACTGGAGCCGCAGGTCGAGAATACCCACGAGACGCCTCAGTCCTCACGAGATGAGGGCCTTCTGTTGCTGTATGGCCTGGAGAGCAATCCTGAGTCCTCTCTCCAAACTCCACAGGAGGCTTGACTCATTTTAGGCCACACAGTGAGCTCCAAGATATACCCGTCGCGACTTGACAGGAGAGCGGTGTCCTTGGCTTCCCCTCGAGACGAGGCCTGACTCCCCGGGTGAGTCGAGAATGCAATGCTGAGATCGCTTTCGCCCCAGCAGAGGAACATTAGGTCCTGGACACAAGCCTAGATGAGGTCTATTTGGCCCTGCTGTGTCTCGAGAGCAATCCCCAGTTCTAACTCACAATTCGAATGAAAACTGGACTTCCCTGGGCCAGTTGAAGAGGAAGCCTGAATTCCCGGTTGTAACTCGAGAATCCCGCCCCAACTCAAGAAAAACCACGTGGTTCCCCCGTCATCGAAAGATGAGGCCCTTGCCCGCTACAGCGTCTCAAGAGAAGTCCCACGTTCCGTATTGAAGAGCGAAAAGTTACTTGGAACCCTTGATGCGACCCCAAAAGTTCCCCGACATACCAGTCTCACTTGAGGAGAACACCGAGGTTCCCGGCACCACTTCATCTGAGACTCTTCTCCCCTCTTGATCGCGACAGGAGGTTCGATTCCCCTGCTTTGTCTGGAAGGCGTTCCCGACCTTCCTGGCGCACATCAAGATGAGGCCAGTCTCACGAGGAAATTCGAGACATAGCCTCGTGGGCGGTGCGGCATGCCAAAAGACCCCGATTCCCTGGTCCGCTCTTGATAAGAACCCGATGGCGGAACCCAACTCGAAGGCAATCCTGTGGAACAAGGCACAACACGAAGGGGCAGTGACACCCCAGTGCATCGTCCAGAAAAACCCGCAAGTTCCACATACAAATCGACAAGTGGCCTGTCACCCCATGAACAATGCGAGAGTCAAGCGGAGTTCCATTCCTCCACACAAGACGAGGCCTGACTCTCCTGTCCCAACTCTGCAGGGACTCTGCGATCCGAGTCAGATCCGGCGCATTCGAAGCCAGGAGAGGAACCCTGAGGTTCCTGCCTCAACTTGTCATGAGGCCCTCTTCCATTGCACCAAACCCAGTGGAGTTCCGAGAGGCCCCTCCCAACTCCACAGTGACCCTGACTTCTCAGAGGCACGCTGAGAAGCTTCCTGAGGTCACTGGCACAAGTCGATGGAACCCAGGGTTTCCTGCTGCAACCCAAGAAAGACCTCGAGAGTCCTTCTTTAACACGTCTTCAGGCCCAATTCCCCTACCATGACTCGAGAACAATGACGGGCTCCCTCTCACCACGTGCATAGAGACCTGACTGCCCTGGCACCACATGAGAGGCTCACTGAGCTCCCAGTCTTACTTCGTGAGAAACCCCACACTAGCGCCACAGCTCGAGAAAACCTACGAGACGCCCCAGTCATTGGGAGATGAGGGCCTTCATTTCCTGCATTGCCTGGAGAGCAATCCCGTGTCCTCCCCCCAAACACCAGAGGAGGTTTGACTCCCTTTAAGCCACTCAGTGGGCTCCAAGACATACCCGTCCGACTCGAGAGGAGAGCAGAGTCCTTTGCTTCCCCTCGAGACGAGGCCTGACTCCAGGGTGAGTCTGGAAAGCAACCCCGAGATTCCTGTCGCCCCTTGACATGAACATTAGTTCCTGCACACAAGCCTTGGTGGGGTCTCTTTTGCCTTCAGTGACTAGAGCGCACCTCCAGCTCTTCCTCGAATCTCGAATGGAAGATAAGATTTTTGTGGGCCAACACAAGAGGAAGCATGAATTCCCTGTGGTAACTCAAATATCCCACCGCAACTAGAGAAAAACCAAGTGGTTCCCCAGTCATTCCAAGATGAGGCCCTTGCCCGCTGGAGCACCCCAAGAGAAGTCCCACGTTCCAATTTGAAGAGCGAAACGGTACTTGGAACGCGTTATGCGACCCCAAAAGTTACCCGACATACCTGTCTCACTTGAGGGAAACACCGAGGTTCCCAGCAGCACTTCATCTGAGCCACTTCTCCCCTCCTGATCGCCACAGGAGGGTCGATTCCTCTGCTTTATCTGGAAGGGTTTCATGACCTTCGTGGCACACCTCAGGATGAGGCCAGTTTCATGAGGAAATTCGAGACTAGCCACGTGGGTGGTGCCAAATGCTGAACGACCCCGATTTCCCAGTCCGCTCTTCATAAGAACACGATGCCCGGACACCTCTTCGAAGGCAACCCTGTGGATGAAGACACAAAACGAAGGGTCACTGACACCCCCATGCATCGTCTGGAAAAACCTGCAGATTCCACACACAGTTTGACAAGGGGCCTGAAACCCCATGAACAACTCGAGAGGCAAGCGGAGTTCCATTCCTCAGAAAAGACATAGCCTGACTCTCCTGTCCCAACTCTGCAGGGACACTACGATCAGAGTCAGAATTGGAGAGGAAGCCTGAGGTTCCTGCCTCCACTCGAGATGAGGCCCTCTTCCATTGCGACAAACCCAGTGGAGTCCCGAGAGGCCCCGCCAAATCCACAGCATCCCTCACCTCTCAGAGGCACCCTGGGAAGTTTCCTCAGGTCCCCGGCAGAAGTCGGGGGAAACGAGGGTTTCCCGCTGCAACCCGAGAAAGACATCGAGAGTCCTTCTTCAACGCGTCTTGAGGCCCTAGTCCCCTCCCATGACTCGAGAACAATGACGCGCTCCTTCTCGCCACGTGCATGGAGACATGACTTCCCTGGAACCGCACGAGAGGCTCCCTGAGATCCTCGTCGTGCCTCGGGAGAAAACCCCCACGGGTGCCGCAGCTCGAGGAAACCCCTGAGATGCCCCCCTCCTCGTGAGGTGAGGGCCTTCTTTTCCTGCCTGGCCTGGAGAGTAATCACGAGTCCTCTCTCAAAAGTGAAGAGGAGGCTGGGCTACCTTGAGGCCACTCAGGGGGCTCCAAGAGATCCGCGTCGCGACTCGGGAGGAGAGCGGAGTCCTTTGCTTCCCCTCGAGGCGAGGCCTGACTCCCCGGGGGAGCATGGGATGCAACTCCGAGATCCTTGTCTTCCCTGGAGAGGAGCATTAGGTCCTGGACACAGGCCCAGATGAGGTCTCTTTGGCCCTGCAGTGACTCGAGCGCAAACCCCAGCTTTCCCTCGCAACTTGAGAGGAAGTTTGCGCTTCCCAGGGCCAACCAAAGAGGAAGCCTGAGATCCCCGTGATAACTCGAGAATCCCGCCGCAACTCGAGAAAAACCACGTGGTTCCCACCTCTTGGCAAGATGAGGACCTTGCCCGCGACGGCATATCAAGGGAAGTCCCCTGTTCCGCCCTGAAGGGCGAAAGGGTCCCTGACTGCTTTCATGCGACCCCCAAAGCTCCCCGACACACCGGGTTCCCTCGAGGGGAACACCGAGGGTCCCGTCACCGCTTCATCTGAGCCCCTTCTCCCCTCCTGATCGCGACAGGAGAGTCGATTCCCCTGCGTTGTGTGGAAGGGGTTCCCAGCTTTCCCGGCACACCTCAGGATGAGGCCGGCCTCCCGAGGAAATTCGAGAAGAGCCCCATGGGTGGTGCCACATGCCGAACGACCCCGATTTCCCGGTCCGCTCTTGAAATGAACCTGATGCCCGGACACCTCTTTGAAGGCAACCCTGTGGGGGAAGGCACAAAACGAAGGGGCACTGCCACCCCCGTGCATCGTCCGCAAAGACCCGCGGGTTCCACACACAGCTCGACTAGGGGCCTGAGACCCCCCTGAACAACTCGAGAGGCAAGCGGGGTTCCCTTCCTCAGACAAGACGAGGCCTGACTCTCCTGTCCCAACTCTGCAGGGACCCTGCGGTCGCAGTCCGAAACGCAGAGGAAGCCTGAGGTTCCTGCCTCCCCTCGAGGTGAGGCCCTCTTCCGTTGCGCCAGACCCAGCGGAGTCCCGAGGGGCCCCGCCACCTCCACAGGATCCCTCGCCTCTCAGAGGCACCCTGGGAAGTTCCCTAAGGTCCCCGGCAGAAGGCGAGGGACACGAGGGTTTCCCGCCGCCCCCCGAGAAAGACCTCGAGAGTCCTTCTTCAACGCGTCTCGAGGCCCTAGTCCCCTCCCGTGACTCGAGAGCCAGGACGCGCTCCCCCTCGCCACGCGCATGGAGACCTGACTTCCCTGGCGCCGCACGAGAGGCTCCCTGAGATCCTCGTCGCGCCTCGGGAGAAAACCCCCACGGGCGCCGCAGCTCGAGGAAACCCCTGAGACGCCCCCGTCCTCGCGAGCTGAGGGCCTTCTTTTCCTGCATGGCCTGGAGAGCAATCCCGGGTCCTCTCTCCAAACGGAAGAGGAGGCTGGACTCGCTTGAGGCTGCTCAGGGGGCTCCAAGAGACCCGCGTCGCGACTCGAGAGGAGAGCGGAGTCCTTGGCTTCCCCTCGAGACGAGGCCTGACTCCCCGGGGGAGCCTGGAATGCAACCCCGAGATCCCTGCCTTCCCTGGAGAGGAATATTAGGTCCCGGACACACGCCTAGGTGACGTCTCTTCGGCCCTGCAGTGACTCGAGCGCAACCCCCACCTTTCCCTCGCAACCCGAGGGGAAGATTGGGCTTCCCAGGGCCAACCCAAGGGGAAGGATGAGATCACCGTCGGAACTCGAGAATCCCGCCGCAACTCGAGAAAACCACGTGGTTCCCACCTCTTGGCAAGATGAGGCCCTTGCCCGCCACGGCGTCTCAAGGGAAGTCTCCTTTTCTGCCCTGAAGGGCGAAACGGTCCTTGACAGCCTTCCTGCGAAACCCAAGAGTCCTCCGACACGCCGGGTTCCCCCGAGGGGAACAGCGAGTGTCCCGGCACCGCTTCCTCTGAGCCCCTTCTCCCCTCCTGATCGCGACAGGAGAGGCGATTCCCCTGCGTGGTCTGGAAGGGGTTCCCGGCCTTCCAGGCGCACCTCAGGATGAGGCCGGTCTCACAAGGAAATTCGAGATGAGCCACGTGGGTGGTTCCACATGCCGAACGCCCCCGATTCCCCGGTCCGCTCTTGAGAAGGACCCGAGGCCCGGACCCCTCTTCGAAGGCAACCCTGTGGGAGAAGGCACAACACGAAGGGTCACTGCCACCCCTGTGCATCATCTGCAAAAACCCGCGGGTTCCACACACAGCTCGACGAGGGGACTGAGACCCCCTGAGCAACTCGAAAGGCCAGCGGGGTTCCCTTCCTCAGACAAGACGAGGCCTGACTCTCCTGTCCCAACTCTGCAGGGACCCTGCGGTCGGAGTCCGAAACGGAGAGGAAGCCTGAGGTTCCTGCCTCCCCACGAGGTGAGGCCCTCTTCCGTTGCGCTAGACCCAGCGGACTCCCGAGGGGCCCCGCCACCTCCACAGGATCCCTCGCCTCTCAGAGGCACCCTGGGAAGTTCCCTAAGGTCCCTGGCAGAAGGCGAGGGAAACGAGGGTTTCCCGCCGCCCCCCGAGAAAGACCTCGAGAGTCCTTCTTCAACGCGTCTCGAGGCCCTAGTCCCCTCCCGTGACTCGAGAGCCAGGACGCGCTCCCCCTCGCCATGCGCATGGAGACCTGACTTCCCTGGCACCGCACGAGAGGCTCCCTGAGATCCTCGTCGTGCCTCGGGAGAAAACCCCCACGGGCGCCGCAGCTCGAGGAAACCCCTGAGACGCCCCCGTCCTCGCGAGCTGAGGGCCTTCTTTTCCTGCATGGCATGGAGAGCAATCCCGGGTCCTCTCTCCGAAGGGAAGAGGAGGCTGGAGTCCCTTGAGGCCCCTCAGGGGGCTCCAAGAGACCCGCGTCGCGACTCGAGAGGAGAGCGGAGTCCTTGGCTTCCCCTCGAGACGAGGCCTGACTCCCCGGGGGAGCCTGGAATGCAACCCCGAGATCCCTGCCTTCCCTGGAGAGGAATATTAGGTCCCAGACACACGCCTAGGTGATGTCTTTTCGGCCCTGCAGTGACTCGAGCGCAACCCCCAGCTTTCCCTCGCAACCCGAGGGGCAGATTGGGCTTCCCAGGGCCAACCCAAGGGGAAGGCTGAGATCCCCGTCGTAACTCGAGAATCCCGCCGCAACTCGAGAAAAACCACGTGGTTCCCACCTCTTGGCATGATGAGGCCCTTGCCCGCGACGGCGTCTCAAGGGAAGTCCCCTGTTCCGCCCTGAAGTGCGAAACGGTCCCTGACAGCCTTCCTGCGACCCCCAAGAGTCCCCGACACACCGGGTTCCCCCGAGGGGAACACCGAGGGACCCGGCACCCCATCCTCTGAGCCCCTTCTCCCCTCCTGATCGCGACAGGAGAGGCGATTCCCCTGCGTGGTCTGGAAGGGGTTCCTGGCCTTCCCGGCGCACCTCAGGATGAGGCCGGTCTCACGAGGAAATTCGAGATGAGCCACGTGGGTGGTGGCACATGCCAAACGCCCCCGATTCCCCGGTCCGCTCTTGAGAAGGACCCGAAGCCCGGACCCCTCTTCGAAGGCAACCCTGTGGGTGAAGGCACAACACGAAGGGGCACTGCCACCCCCGTGCATCGTCCGCAAAGACCCGCGGGTTCCACACACAGCTCGACGAGGGGCCTGAGACCCCCTGAGCAACTCGAGAGGCCAGCGGGGTTCCCTTCCTCAGACAAGACGAGGCCTGACTCTCCTGTCCCAAGTCTGCAGGGACCCTGCGGTCGGAGTCCGAAACGGAGAGGAAGCCTGAGGTTCCTGCCTCCCCTCGAGGTGAGGCCCTCTTCCGTTGCGACAGACCAAGCGGAGTCCCGAGGGGCCCCGCCATCTCCACAGGATCACTCGCCTCTCAGAGGCACCCTGGGAAGTTCCCTAAGGTCCCCGGCAGAAGGCGAAGGAAACGAGGGTTTCCCGCCGCCCCCCCGAGAAAGACCTCGAGAGTCCTTCTTCAGCGCGTCTCGAGGCCCTAGTCCCCTCCCGTGACTCGAGAGCCAGGACGCGCTCCCCCTCGCCACGCGCATGGAGACCTGACTTCCCTGGCGCCGCACGAGAGGCTCCCTGAGATCCTCGTCGTGCCTCGGGAGAAAACCCCCACGGGCGCCGCAGCTCGAGGAAACCCCTGAGACGCCCCCGTCCTCGCGAGCTGAGGGCCTTCTTTTCCTGCATGGCCTGGAGAGCAATCCCGGGTCCTCTCTCCAAACGGAAGAGGAGGCTGGACTCCCTTGAGGCCGCTCAGGGGGCTCCAAGAGACCCGCGTCGCGACTCGAGAGGAGAGCGGAGTCCTTGGCTTCCCCTCGAGACGAGGCCTGACTCCCCGGGGGAGCCTGGAATGCAACCCCGAGATCCCTGCCTTCCCTGGAGAGGAATATTAGGTCCCGGACACACGCCTAGGTGAGGTCTCTTCGGCCCTGCGGTGACTCGAGCGCAACCCCCAGCTTCCCCTCGCAACCCGAGGGGAAGATTGGGCTTCCCAGGGCCAACCCAAGGGGAAGGCTGAGATCCCCGTCGTAACTCGAGAATCCCGCCGCAACTCGAGAAAAACCACGTGGTTCCCACCTCTTGGCAAGATGAGGCCCTTGCCCGCCATGGCGTCTCAAGGGAAGTCCCCTGTTCCGCCCTGAAGTGCGATACGGTCCCTGACAGCCTTCCTGCGACCCACAAAAGTCCCCCTACATGCCGGGTTCCCCCGAGAGGAACAACGAGGGTCCCGGCACCGCTTCCTCTGAGCTCCTTCTCCCCTCCTGATCGCGACAGGAGAGGCGATTCCCCTGCGTGGTCTGGAAGGGGTTCCCGGCCTTCCCGGCGCCCCTCAGGATGAGGCCGTTCTCACGAGGAAATTTGAGACGAGCCACGTGGGTGGGGCCACATGCCGAACGCCCCCGATTCCCCGGTCTGCCCTTGAGAAGGACCCGAGGCCCGGACCCCTCTGCGAAGGCAACCCTGTGGGTGAAGGCACAACACGAAGGGGCACTGCCACCCCCGTGCATCATCCGCAAAGACCCGCGGGTTCCACACACAGCTCGACGAGGGACCCCCTGAGCAACTCGAGAGGCCAGCGGGGTTCCCTTCCTCAGACAAGACGAGGCCTGACTCTCCTGTCCCAACTCTGCAGGGACCCTGCGGTCGGAGTCCAAAACGGAAAGGAAGCCTGAGGTTCCTGCCTCCCCTCGAGGTGAGGCCCTCTTCCGTTGCGCCAGACCCAGCGGAGTCCCGAGTGGCCCCGCCACCTCCACAGGATCCCTCGCCTCTCAGATGCACCCTGGAAAGTTCCCTAAGGTCCCCGGCAGAAGGCGAGGGAAACGAGGGTTTCCCGCCGCCCCCCGAGAAAGACCTCGAGAGTCCTTCTTCAACGCGTCTTGAGGCCCTAGTCCCCTCCCGTGACTGGAGAGCCATGAGGCGCTCCCCCTCGCCACGCGCATGGAGACCTGACTTCCCTGGCGCCGCAGGAGAGACTCCCTGAGATCCTCGTCGTGCCTCGGGAGAAAACCCCCATGGGCGCCGCAGCTCGAGGAAACCCCTGAGACGCAACCCGTCCTCGCGAGCTGAGGGCCTTCTTTTCCTGCATGGCCTGGAGAGCAATCCCGGGTCCTCTCTCCAAACGGAAGAGGAGGCTGGACTCCCTTGAGGCCGCTCAGGGGGCTCCAAGAGACCCACGTCGCGACTCGAGAGGAGAGCGGAGTCCTTGGCTTCCCCTCTAGACGAGGCCTGACTCCCCGGGGGAGCCTGGAATGCAACCCCGAGATCCCTGCCTTCCCTGGAGAGGAATATTAGGTCCCGGACACACGCCTAGGTGAGGTCTCTTCGGCCCTGCAGTGACTCGAGCGCAACCCCCAGCTTTCCCTCGCAACCCGAGGGGAAGATTGGGCTTCCCAGGGCCAACCCAAGGGGAAGGCTGAGATCCCCGTCGTAACTCGAGAATGCCGCCGCAACTCGAGAAAAACCACGTGGTTCCCACCTCTTGGCAAGATGAGGCCCTTGCCCGCCTCGGCGTCTCAAGCGAAGTCCCATGTTCCGTCGTGAAGTGAGACACGGTACCTGACACCCTTCATGCGACATCCAAAAGTTCCTCGTCATGCCGGGTTCCCTTGAGGGGAACACCGAGAGTCCCGGCACCACTTCCCCTGAGCCCCTACTCCTCTCCTGGTCGCGACAGGAGAGTTGATTCCCCTGCGTGGTCTGGAATGGGTTCCCGGTCTGCACGGCACCCCTCAGGATGAGGCCGGCCTCGCGAGGAAATTCGAGACAAGCCCCGTGGCTGGTGCCCCATGTTGAACGACCCTGATTTCCAGGTCCGCAGTTGAGGAGAACCCGATGCCCGGACACCTCTTCGAAGGCCACCCTGTGAGTGAAGGAACAACACGAAGGGGCACTGACACTCCCGTGCATTGTCCGGAAACACACGCGGTTTCCACACACAGCTCCACGAGGGGACTGAGACTCCCTGAGCAACTCGAGAGGCAAGCGGAGTTCCCTTCCTCAGACAAGACGAGGCCTGACTCTCCTGCCCCAACGCTGCAGGGACACTGCTGTCGGAGTACGAAACGGAGAGGAAGCCTGAGGTCCTGTCTCCCCTCGAGATGAGGCCCTCTTCCATTGCGCCAAGCCCAGCGGAGTCCCGAGAGGCCCCACCAACTCCACAGCATCACTCACCTATCAGAGGCACCATGGGAAGTTCCCTCAGGTCCCCGGCAGAAGTCGAGGGAAACGAGGCTTTCCCGCCGCAACCCCAGAAAGACCTCGAGTGTCCTTCTTCAACGCGTCTGGAGGCCCTAGTCCTCTCCCATGACTGGAGAGCCATGACGCGCTCCCCCTCGCCACGCGCACAGAGACCTGACTTCCCTGGCACCGCACGAGAGGCTCCCTGAGATCCTCGTCTTGCCTCGTGAGAAAACCCCCATGGGCGCCGCAGCTCGAGGAAACCCCTGAGAAGCCCCCATCCTCGCGAGGTGAGGGCCTTCTTTTCCTGCCTGACCCAGAGCACAATCCCGAGTCCTCTCTCCACACTGAAGAGAAGGCCTGACTCCCTTGAGGCCACTCATTGGGCTCCAAGAGATCTGCGTCGCGACTTGAGAGGAGAGCGGCATACTTGGCTTGCCCTCGAGGCGAGGCCTGACTCCCCGGGGGAGTCTGGAACGCCACCCTGAGATCCCTGTCTTCCCTTGAGAGGAACGTTAAGTCCCGAAACAGGCCTAGATGAGGTCTCTTTGGCCCTGCCGTGACTCGAGTGCAACCCTCAGCTTTCCCTCGCAACTCGAATGGAAGATTAGGCTTCCCGGGCCCAACACAAGAGGAAGCCTGAAATCCCCGTCGTAACTCTAGAATCCCGCCGCAACTCGAGAAAATCCACATGGTCCCAACGTCTTCGCAAGATGAGGCCCTTGCCCGTTAAGGCGTCTCAAGGGAAGTCCCAGGTTCTGTCCTGAAGTGCGAAACGGTACCTGACTCCTTTCATGCAACCCCCAAAAGTCCCCCACAAGCCGGTTTCCCTCGAGGGTAACACCGAGGGTTCCGTCCCCACTTCATCTGAGCCCCTTCTCCCCTCCTGATGGCGACAGGAGAGTCGATCCCCCTGCGTTGTCTGGAAGGGTCCCCGGCCTTCCCAGCACACCTCAGGATGAAGCCGGCCTCACTAGGAAATTTGAGACTAGCCCCGTGGGTGGTCCCACATGCCGAAAGACCCCGATTTCCCTGTCCGCTCTTGAAAAGAACCTGAGGCCCGGACACCTCTTCGAAGGCAAGCCAGTGGGTGAAGGCACAACACGAAGGGGCACTGTCACTGTCGTGCATCGTCCGGAAACACCCGCAGGTTCCACACACAGCTCAACAAGGGGCCTGAGACCCCCTGAGCACCTCGAGAGGCAAGCGGAGTTCCCTTCCTCAGACAAGACGATTCCTGACTCTCCTGTCCCAACTCTGCAGGGACCCTGCGGTCGGAGTCCGAAACGGAGAGGAAGCCTGAGGTTCCTGCCTTCCCTGGAGATGAGGCCCTCTTCCATTGCGCCAAACCCAGCGGAGTCCTGAGAGGCCCCGCCAACTCCACAGCATCCCTCATCTGTCAGAAGCACACTGGGAAGTTCCCTAAGGTCACTGGTAAACTTTTATTGCACAAGGTCCCCATGAAAAGGCCCATGCAGCAGGACAGCCACAGATTCTGTCTGCCATTAAAGGGCAGTAAGGTGCCCTCCCCCCTTCTTTGCTGCCTCGGCGGCCACCAGGGTGCAATTCGCTTACCCTTCCCTTTCCCATCCTAGCAGGTGCTCCAGGGCCCGCTGGCCTACAAAGTGCCAGAAGCAGGGCTGGGCCAGACGGCCAGAATTCAGGGTTCTGTCCCTTGGACTTCCAGCGGACACTAGGCTGCTTGGGAAAACCGCGCAGACTCTGAGGTTTTTCAGCAGAGGGGTGGAGCGGTAAAGGCCTTGACCCCCAAGATGAGGCCTTTCTGCGACCGCCAGGTTGGGGAGCTCTGAGACTGTGCCAACACAGGGCGGAATACATGGTTCCCTGCTCCAGGCAGTCCCCGTTCCCTTACCTGTGTTCCGCACCCCTCCGCTGTGGCCAATGGATGCCGATCCTTGGGGATCCAGGAGTTCACGAAATGGGCATTCCCAGCCGCAATGGCGACCCCCAACAGCACATCTGGAAAGCCCTCCCCCACCCCCGCCAGGAGCCGACCCCCACTGCGAACGGACCCCCACCCCGCCCCGCGCCGCCAGGTTTCGTCCCGGCCCTGCCGGGCTCCCGGCGGGTTCCCAGCCATATTGGCGACACCCGGGAGCACAACAGGGACCGACCCCCCACCCACAGTGAGCGGAATCTCGACCTGTGCAGCCCAGGTTTACCCCATCCTGGCTGCGCTCCCGGCGCGTTTCCAGCTGCAGTGGCCATCTCCGAGAGCACAACTGGGAAGCCCTCCCCTACCCCCGCCAGGAGCCGACACCCGCCCTGCGCCACCCGGGTTCGCCCCGCCCCTGCCTCGCTCCAGGGGCGCTGCCCACCTTCACCAGTGGCTCTCGGTGAGCCCCGTCCCCACGCCCGGTTCCAGGAGAGGCTCTCGGACCTCGCTGCTGCCACCAGGTCAAACATGAGGACAATACATACACCCCACAGAGACCATCCAAGCTGTCTATGATTTAGGGATAAAACGAGGACTACAGAAAGGCAAGATGACCTGACCTAGGAGGGCCATGATATTCTATAGAACCAGACAAAGTTGGTTACCAAGGAAACTTTTTTCCTTGGAACCCGGAAAGCTGGTTCTTTGCATATGCAATGACCAACAATTAGCTTGTTACCCAAGCCTGCCTCGCTGCCACCCCCATACCCCCACTCCCCAGAAGACTGGCTCAAAGAAATATTTTAAATCTCAGGCGGAAACCTGGAAGATGTCTTGTCTGTCTGTTTGGATTAAGGTATGTGTCAGTGTGAGCCCTGTGTTTTTTGATAATATTGCTCAAGTTCTGTGTTCTGATTTCAGTGGTCTCAAGACAAGGCAGCCCTTCCAAATCAAACTGCTGGAAATACAAGAAAACATTGACCTAAATGAATGTCAGAGTCCCGTGAACTGGGAACTAGTCAATATTAAATATCTAGTATTTTTGGTTTTGCTCCTCCATTATAGATATGTCTAAGAGTCAACAACACTAAGCACAACATGTTCATAGTGCCTAGGTTTCTTTTGAGGTAAAAATTGCTCTATTGTTATATCTGTCACAAGCTTGTCAGCAAGAAACTACCTAGAAACGACAATAACAAAAGTAAAAAATGTAAATGTGATATGAGCTTTTAGACAAACTCTTTACAATAATTATACTCTAAAATATCTGCCTCTCATAGTCTTGATTGAAGGCAGAGGAGAAGGGGATGACAGAGGATAAGATGGTTGGATGGCATCACTGACTCGATGGACATGAGTTTGAGCAAGCCCCTGGAGCTGGTGACGGACACGGAAGCCTGGCGTCCTTCAGGCCACGGGGTCCCAAAGAGTCAGACACGACTGAGCAACTGAACTGAACTGAACTAACAAACGTTTCTCCAGGTGTTTTGGTTACCCGAGTTTCTATCCTTGTGACGACAGTGTATTGAATAGCTAGGTCATTTCCAAATAAATGAAAGTTCTGAAACATTCACGACTTGAAAGGACCTCCCTTTTACACAGAAACAAAAGAGATTTTTGACTCTCCATGAATAGTGTCTGGCACCATCCTGACATGTTAAATGTAAGAAAGCAATTGTTTTGTTTTGTTTTGTTCTGTTCTTGGGGGTGGGGGGAGGGGGGCGGGCTATAGCCAATGCCAATATAAAAGTCAGTTCTTGGTTGCTGAAGGGAAATGTATGACTTGTTATATCAAGAAAGTATGTGGAATGCAATGGCACTTGAGGAAGGAAAACAAAGTAGTTCTGTCTTACAGGTGGCCGTTTCAGGATGGGAGAAGCAAAGGAATGGGTACAGAACGGGATAAGGAGGTTGTAGGGAAAGTGGACCCCCAGAAAAGAGTTCTGTGCCTAGCACAAGTTTTCTTGAGATGTCGAACTGCCTTTGCTAATGGAGTTTAAGTTTCTTTACCTCTTAAGTGATCTCTTCTAGGTTGACCTAGAACAGAAATCTTTGGTTAGCTTTGGCTAAGTGGAGAAGTAGTGTTTCACGGTGACATATGTGATCCTTCCTGACTGTTTGCAGCCCTTTTGATATCGATGCACTGCTTCTGCTGCTGCTGCCGCCGCTGCTGCTGCTAAGTCGTTTCAGTCGTGTCCGACTCTGTGCGACCCCATAGACGGCAGCCCACGAGGCCCCCCAGTCCCTGGAGTTCTCTAGGCAAGAACACTGGAGTGGGTTGCCATTTCCTCCTCCCATGCATGAAAGTGAAAAGTGAACGTGAAGTCGCTCAGTGGTGTCCGACTCTTAGCGATCCCATGGACTGCAGCCTACCAGGCTCCTCCATCCATGGGATTTTCCACGCAAGAGTACTGGAGTGGGGTGCCATTGCCTTCTCCCATATCTATGCACAAGCCTGCCTAAATCATTGACTTCTAGCTAGCTTTGGGATGCCAATGACCATCCACCCTTACAAGGCAACAGAGAAGAGAAAAACACTTACCACAGGAGGTCCTGGTAAGGAACGAGGAATTAACAAGCTCACGCCAACCAGGATTCTGCAGAGGTCAACAAGAGGTCAGTAAGAGATGAAAGACTGCAGTCCAGAGGTCCTAGCAACTTCCATCTTGCAGCAGAGACCCAGCATAGTCAAAACGAATTCAATGTTGCAAAAAATAAGTAAACAAATAAAGGACAGAAGTTCTTTGAACACATGAATGAGATTAGGGGTGAGGCAGTACATGTACGGTGCCCGGAAAATCTTAAAGTATGAGAAAGGAAAGAAATTAAAGACAACTATCAAGCTGTCCAAACTGATAAAAACGAAAGATTACACAGTTTTTTCTGTATATATTACCAGATAATAATCTGAAAAGGTATTAAAAAAAATTCCCTTTCAATAATGTCAACATGAATACAACACTTTGCCATGGATGTAACGAGGATGACAAGACTGGCACACTGGAACTTATACACCCTGGCTGAAAACTATCCTGAATACATGGACAGGTATTCCATAACAATGGAAAGACTTAAGATGGCAATACCATGGAATGCATCTTCAATCTGAAATGAAGATTTGATATGATTTGATCGCTCAGAGCTTTTGTGTCATCAATTGTTATTAAAGTATAAATGAGATAGAGAAAGCTGCTGACTTAGACTTGAGGCGAGGTGTACGCCCTGCTGGTCTCTAGCCAGATATTCTACAGGCACTAGCAGTCAGCTAAGGAAAGAAAGGCACTGTCTCAGGGAATGGCACCAGGCCCCTCCCCCACGACATGCCTTGAGGTCACATTGGCAGCAGGTGAGTCATCCTGGGCCAAAAACTGATTGACATGAATCTTGAAGAAAGGCAGTATTCCAGGCAAATATATCATTTCCTTAACATAGATTAGAACAAGGTACGAGGAAAACATACTGTTTTGTTCAAGTCGCTTCTGAGCCTATTGGAGGAACTGACCTGAAGCCAGAGTCCAGCAGATATACATAGGATGTTTACATCGCTTAAGACAAACATTTCCTCAGGAACAAATGCATTGCTTAACTCAAGGTTTGTCTGCGAAATTCTTACACATCAGGAGATGGCTCCGAGCTGGGTTTCTACACACAAGAACATGAATGCAAAGGACAAGCCTGCACAGCCCATCTGCCCCCCTCCCCCACAGCCAGCAGCATTTCCAAGTGACCTCCTAAGGCCTTCCCCAAAATACAGGGGCACCTCTGGGTTTCCTGTTTCCCTCACTTCGAACACTTGTCTTAAAAAAAAAAAAATCCTGCACACTTCTTGATAGAATGCCACAGTGCAAGGAAAACAGGCCTTCAATACTTAAACCTCCCTGTGCCAAACACTTGGGGCTTGGTTTTGTTTTGTTTTTTAATTACACCACCACATAATTTAAACTTTTTACAGTTTCTAATTATTCAGTACCAAAACACCAAACTTTTATTGCACAAGGTCCCCATGAAAAGGCCCACGCATCAGGACAGCCACAGATTCTGCCATGAAAGGGCAGCAAGGTGCCCTCCCCCCTTCTTTGCTGCCTGGGCGGCCACCAGGGTTTGAAATCCATGCACCCTACTAAGTTTCTAGGGTGCAATCCGTGGACCCTTCCCTTTCCCATCCCAGCAGGTGCTCAAGGGCCCGCTGGCTTACAAAGTGCCAGAAGCAGGGCTGGGCCAGCCGGCCAGAGTTCAGTGTTCTGTCCCTTGGACTTCCAGGGGACACTAGGCTGCTTGGGAAAACCGTGCAGACTGAGATTTTTCAGCAAAGGGGTGGAGCGGTAAAGGCCTTGACACCAAGGGCGAGGCCTTTCTGCAACCGCCAGGTTGGGGAGCTCCGAGAATGTGCCAACAGAGGGCGGAATACTTGGTTCCCTGCTCCAAGCAGTCCCAGTTCCCTGACCTGTGGCCCGCAGCCCTCCGCTGCACCCACTAGATGTGGATCCTTGGGGACACAGGAGCGTAGGAAATGGGCGTTCCTAGCCGCAGTGGTGACCCCCGAGAGCACAACTGGGACCGAACCCCCACCCACAGCCATCTAAATCTCGACCCGCGCAGCCCAGGTTTACCCCGCCCCGGGTGCGCTCCCGGCGCGTTTCCAGCCGCAGTGGCCACCACCGAGAGCACAACTGGGAAGCCCTCCCCCACCCCCGCCAGGAGCGGAACCCCGCCCCGCGCCACCCGGGTTCACCCCGCCCCTGCCGCAATCCCAGCGCGTTTCCAGCTGCAGTGGGGACCCCCGAGAGCACAACTGTTACCGCCCCCCACCCCCTCCCGACCAGAACCCCGACCCGCGCCGCCCGGGATCGCCCTGCCCCTGGCGCGCTCCCGGGGCGTTGCCCACTTCCACCAGGGGCTCCTGGTGAGCCCCGTCCCCACGCCCGGTTCCAGGAGAGGCTCTCGGACCTCGCTACTGCCGCCAGGTCAAACACGAGGACAATACATCCACCCCACAGAGACAATCCAAGCTGTCTATGATTTAGGGTTCAAACGAGGACTACAGAAAGGAAAGATGTCCTGACCTAGGAGGGCCATGAGAGTCTATAGATCCAAACAAAATTGGGTACCAAGGAAACTTTTTTCCTTGGAACCCGGAAAGCTGGTTCTTTGCATATGCAATGACCAACAATTAGCTTGTTACCCAAGCCCGCCTCGCTGCCACCCCCACTCCCCCCACCCCACTCCCCAGGAAAACGGCTCAAAGAAATATTTTAAATCTCAGGCGGAAAACTGGAAGATGTCTTGTCTGTCTGTCTGGATTAAGGTATATGTCAGTGTGAGCCTTGTGTTTTTTGATAATATTGCTCAAGTTCTGAGTTCTGATTTCAATGGTCTCAAGACAAGGCAGCCCTTCCAAATCAAACTGCTGGAAATACAAGAAAACATTGACCTAAATGAATGTCAGAGTCCCGTGAACTGGGAACTAGTCAATATTAAATATCTAGTATTTTTGGTTTTGCTCCTCCACTATAGACATGTCTAAGAGTCAACAACATTAAGCACAACATGTTCATAGTGCCTAGGTTTCTTTTGAGGTAAAAATTGCTCTATTGTTATATGTGTCACAAGCTTGTCAGCAAGAAAGTACCTGGAAACAGCAACAACCAATGTAAAAAATGTAAATGTGATATGAGCTTTTAGATAAACTCTTAACAATAATTATACTCTAAAATATCTGCCTCTCATAGTCTTGATTGAAGGCAGAGGAGAAGGGGATGACAGAGGATAAGATGGTTGGATGGCATCACTGACTCGATGGACATGAGTTTGAGCAAGCCCCTGGAGTTGGTGATGGACACGGAAGCCTGGCGTCCTTCAGGCCACGGGGTCACAAAGAGTCAGACTCGACTGAGCAACTGAACTGAACTGAACTTACAATCGTTCCTCCAGGTGTTTTGGTTACCTGAGTTTCTATCCTGGTGCTAAACTAAGTGACGACAGTGTATTGAATAGCTAGGTCACTTCCAAATAAATGAAACTTCTTAAACATTCACGACTTGAAAGGACCTCCCTTTTACACAGAAACAAAAGAGATTTTTGACTCTGCATGAATAGTGACTGGCACCATCCGAACATATTAAATGTAAGAAAGCAATTTTTTTGTTTTGTTTTGTTTTGTTCTGTTCTTGCAGGAAGCGGGGTGGGCGCTATTATCACTGATAGGTATGCTCACCAATCTATCAAATGCCAATATAAGAGTCAGTTCTTGGTTGCTGAAGGGAAATGTATGACTTGTTATTACAAGAATGTATGGAATGCAATCACACTTTAAGAAGGAAAACGAAGTAGTTCTGTCTTACAGGTGGCATTTTCAGGACGGGAGAAGCAGATGAATGGGTACAGAATGGGATAAGGAGGTTGTAGGGAAAGTAGGCCCCCAGAAAAGAGTTTTGTGCCTAGCACAAGTTTTCTTGAGATGTTGAACTGCCTTTGCTAATGGAGTTTAAGTTTCTTTACCTCTTAAGTGATCTCTTCTAGGTTGACCTAGAACAGAAATCTTTTGTTAGCTTTGGCTAAGAGGAGAAGTATTGTTTCACGGTGACATATGTGATCCTACCTGACTGTTCTCATCCCCTTTGATATCTATGCACTGCTGCTGCTGCTGCTGCAGCTGCTAAGTGGTTCAGTTGAGGCCGACCCTGTGCCACGTCATAGATGGCAGCCCACCAGGCCCCGCAGTCCCTGGGGTTCTCTAGGCAAGAACACTGGAGTGGGTTGCCATTTCCTCCTCCTATGCATGAAAGTGAAAAGTGAAAATGAAGTCGCTCAGTGGTGTCCGACTCTTAGCCACCCCATGGACTGCAGCCTACCAGGCTCCTCCGTCCTTGGGATTTTCCAGGAGTGGGGTGCCATTGCCTTCTCCCATATCTATGCACAAGCCTGCCTAAATAATTGACTTCTAGCCAACTTTGGGATGCCCATGACCACCCACCCTTACCAGGCAACAGAGAAGAGAAAAACACTTACCACAGGAGGTTCTGATAAGGAACAAGGAACTAACAAGCTCCCACCTACCAGGAATCTGCAGAGGTCAACAAGAGGTCAGCAAGAGATGAGAGACTGCAGTCCAGAGGTCCTAGCTACTTCCATCTAGCAACAAACACCCAGCATAGTCAAAACGATTTCAATGTTAAAGAATAAATAAATAAATAAATAAATAAAAGGACAGAAGTTCTTTGAACACATGTCTGAATTTAGGGGTGAGGCATTACATATGTGTCCCAGGATAATCTTAAAGTGTCAGAAAGTGAAGAAATTAAAGACAACTATCAAGCTGT
The DNA here is from genome assembly GCF_029407905.1 of Bubalus kerabau. Lineage (NCBI taxonomy): Eukaryota > Metazoa > Chordata > Mammalia > Artiodactyla > Bovidae > Bubalus > Bubalus kerabau. The sequence goes on from NW_026577905.1 coordinate 259,211, forward strand.
CCAAACTGATAAAAATGAATGATTACACAGTTTTATCTGTATACATTAGCAGATAATAATCTGAAAAGGAATTTTAAAAAATTCCCTTTCAATAATATCAACATGAATAAAACACTTTGCCATGGATGTAACGAGGATGACAAGACTGGCACACTGGAACTTATACACCCTGGCTGAAAACTATCCTGAATACATGGACAGATATTCCATAACGATGGAAAGACTAAAGATGGCAATACCATGGAATGCATCTTCAATCTGAAATGAAGATTTGATATGATTTGATCGCTCAGAGCTTTTGTGTCATCAAGTGTTATTAAAGTATTAAAGAGATAGAGAAAGCTGCTGACTTAGACTTGAGGCGGGGTGGGGGGGGGGTAGTAAGAGTACCCCCTGCTGGTCTTTAGCCAGATATTCTACAGGCACTAGCAGTCAGCTAAGGAAAGAAAGGAACTGTTTCAGGGAATGGCACCAGGCCCTTCCCCCATGACATGCATTGAGATAATATTGGCAGCAGGTGAGTCATCCCGGGCCAAAACTTGATTGACATGAATCTTGAAGAAAGGCAGTATTGCAGGCAAATATATCATTTCCTTAACATAGATAAGGAGAACAAGCTAGGAGGAAAACATACTGTTTTGTTCAAATCGCTTCTGAGCCTTTTGGGGGAACCGACCTGAAGCCAGAGTCTAGCGGAAATACATAGGATATTTACATCGCTTAAGACAAACATTTTCTTAGGAAAAAATGCATTGCTTAGCTCAAGGTTTGTCTGCGAAATTCTTACACATCAGGAGATGGCTCCGAGCTGGGTTTCCACACACAAGAACATCCATGCAAAGGACAAGCCTGCACAGCCCATCTGCCCCCCTCCCCCACAGCCAGCAGCATTTCCAAGTGACCTCCTAAGGCCTTCCCCAAAATACAAGGGCACCTCTGGGTTTCCTGTTTCCCTCACTTCGAACACTTTTCTTAAAAAAAAAAAAAAATCCTGCACACTTCTTGATAGAATGCCACAGTGCAAGGAATACAGTCCTTCAATATTTAAACCTCCATTTGCAAAACACTTGGAGCTTGGTTTTGTTTTGTTTTGTTTTTTAATTACACCACCACATAATTTAAAGCTTTTACACGTTCTAATTATTCAGTTCCAAAACACCAAACTTTTATTGCACAGGGTCCTCATGAAAAGGCCCACGCAGCTGGACAACCACAGATTCTGCCATTAAAGGGCAGCAAGGTGCCCTCCCCACTTCTTTGCTGCCTGGGCGGCCACCAGGGTTTGAAATCCATGCACCCTACTAAGTTTCTAGGGTGCAATCCGTGGACCCTTCCCTTTCCCATCCCAGCAGGTGCTCAAGGGCCCGCTGGCTTACAAAGTGCCAGAAGCAGGGCTGGGCCAGCCGGCCAGAGTTCAGTGTTCTGTCACTTGGACTTCCAGCGGACACTAGGCTGCTTGGAAGAACCGCGCAGACTCGGAGATTTTTCAGCAGAGGGGTGGAGCGGTAAAGGCCTTGACCCCCAAGGCAAGGACTTTCTGCGACCGCCAGGTTGGGGAGCTCCGAGAATGTGCCAACAGACGGCGGAATACTTGGTTCCCTGCTCCACGCAGTCCCAGTTCCCTTACCTGTGGTCCGCAGCCCTCCACTGCACCCACGGGATGGCGATCCTTGGGGACCCAGGAGCGGACGAAATGGGCGTTCCCAGCCGCAGTTGCAACCCCCGAGAGCGCAACTGGGAACCCCTCCCCATCCCCCCCATGAGCCGACCCCCGCCCCGCGCCCCCAGGGTTAGCCCCGCCCCTGCCGCGCTCCCGGCGCGTTCCCAGCCGCAGTGGCGACCTCCGGGAGCACAACTGGGACCGACCCCCACCCAAAGCCATCGGAATCTCGACCCGCGCAGCCCGGGTTTACCCAGTCCCGGGTGCGCTCCCGGCGCGTTTTCAGCCTCAGTGTCCACCTCCCAGAGCACAACTGGGAAGCCCGCCCCCACCCCCGCCAGAAGCCGACCCCCGCCCCACGCCGCCCGCGTTCGCCCCGCCCCTGCACGGTCCAGGTACCTTCCCAGCTTCTAGCGTTCACGCCCGGGTAGGAGCAGGATGTAGGAGTATGGGAGATGTGTCTGGAGCCTGACAGCCTCAGCTCCGCTCTGGCCTGCCCTTTGGACCTAGGAGCCAGGCCAACTTGCAGAGGGCTTAGGGCCCCATTGTATGCAAACTACCAAGGCCTACCGCAAGGAGAGCTCTGTCCGAGGGAAGGGAAGCGCCCCAGGCTGCATTCCCAAGCTGTTGTTTAGCCGCCCAGACTCAGCGCTGCACAGGGTAATCAGGCTCTCTGTGGCCGCAGCTTCACACACAGGTGTGTCTCCGTAGGAATCAAGAAAGATCCTGACAGAGTAAGGTTCATTAGAGCTATACTAAAGAGCAAAGGCTTGTCCATGTGGTCTTGCCTTCCCCTGTGCCTTTGGGTCTCCAGGCTCGGCCCCAGCTCCGTGGAAACAACCCCTGAGAAAATATCTTCAAGATCCACTTTTCCCAGTGTCTGGGAACCAGGGTTCATAGGAGGAGAGAAAAGCACGCCTCCATAGGGAACGAAAAGGCAGCCCACCTGCCTGTGTTTTGAAGCCTCTATTTGGAAGGAATGGGTTAGCTTCTCCTAAAGGAGGCCTCCAGATCTGCTCAGAAGTCGGTAATTCCAGAGGCAGGGTACTGGTTCCTGACTGCCCTTTGCTAGCCTTGCAAAGATATTCCTAGATTCTAGAGTTATTTTCCATGAAGGAGCAGGCTTCGGGAATGTGTCAGATGGGACTGGCTCCTTATTGACCTCAGCTCAGCTATTGCCTTTCCATTCAAACTAGGACAAGGCCCTACTTTATGAAGGGTAAGGGTCTTCTTCTTTTCAAACTGCCAAGGGCTACAGCAATGAGACCTCTGTCAAGGTGAGGGAAGCCTAAGAGGATAGATTCTCAAGCAGGTGCTTTGCCACAAAGCATCAGCACCCCACGGAGAGAATCAAGCTCCCTGTGCACCAATGTTGGGAGTGTAGCTTCACACACAGAGTTGTCTCTATAGGAGCCAAGAATGTTCCTGAGAGATTAGGTTCACTAAACCTCTCCTACAGAGCATAGACCTGTCCATGTGGTTTTTCCTTCCCCTGTGAGTTGGGTCCTCGAGGTCCGCCACACCTCCGGGGAAACTGTCCCTGAGAAAAGATCTCCAGGAACCGCTTCGCCGAGGCTGGGAAATGCTGTTCACATGAAGTAAGGCAAGCGAATCTCCTGCAGAGTAAAAGAGGCCTTACAGTCCCTGGAGGAGCAGGCTGCCAGAATGTGTGAAACCTGACTGTTGCCTTACTGGCCTCAGCTCCACCATTGCCTGTTCATCCGAGCTAGCACCCAGGCCTACTTGGAAAAGCGTTTGGGTGCAGATTTCTACAAAGTGCCAAGGGCTACAGCAGTCAGAATTCTCTCGGTGGTAAGGGAGAGCATTTTATGGATTCTCAAGCTGTTTTCTGAACGACAGCGTCAAAATGAACAGAGAGAATCAGGCTCTCTGTGCCCCTATGTTAGGTACGCAGCTTCACACACAGAGGTGTCTCTGTAGGAGCCAAGAATGCTCCTGAGAGATGAGGTTCACTAGAGGTCTGCTACAGAGCATAGACCTGTCCATGTGGTCTTGCCTTCCCCTGTGCCTTTGGGCCCCGGGCTCGGCCCCAGCTCCGTGGAAACAACCCCTGAGAAAATATCTTCAAGATACGCTTTTCCCAGAGGCTGGGAACTGGGGTTCATAGGAGGAGAGAAAAGCAAGCCTCCTTCGGGCACGAAAGGCAGCCAACCTGCCTGTGTTTTGAAGCCTCTATTTGGAAGGAATGGGTTAGCTTCTCCTAAAGGAGACCTCCAGATCTGCTCAGAAGTCGGTAATTCCAGAGGCAGGGTGCTGGTCCCTGACTGCCCTTTGCTAGCCTTGCAAGGACATTCCAACATTCTAGAGTTATATTCCATGAAGGAGCAGGCTTCGGGAATGTGTCAGAGGGGACTGGCTACTTATTGGCCTCAGCTCAGCTATTGCCTTTCCATTCAAACTAGGACAAGGGCCTACTTTATGAAGGGTAAGGGTCTTCTTCTTTTCAAACTGCCAAGGGCTACAGCAATGAGACCTCTGTAAAGGTGAGGGAAGCCTAAGAGGATGGATTCTCAAGCAGGTGCTTTACTACAAAGCATCAGCACCCCACGGAGAGAACCAAGATCCCTGTTCCCCAATGTTGGGAGTGTAGCTTCACACACAGAGTTGTCTCTATATGAGCCAAGAATGTTCCTGAGAGATTAGGTTCACTAAACCTCTCCTACAGAGCATAGACCTGTCCATGTGGTTTTTCCTTCCCCTGTGAGTTGGGTCCCCGAGGTCCGCCACACCTCCGGGGAAACTGTCCCTGAGAAAAGATCTCCAGGAACCGCTTCGCTGAGGCTGGGAAACGCTGTTCACAGGAAGTAAGGCAAGCGAATCTCCTGCAGAGAAAAAGAGGCCTTACTGTCCCTGGAGGAGCAGGCTGCCAGAGTGTGTGAAACCTGACTGTTGCCTTGCTGGCCTCAGTTCCACCATTGCCTGTTCCTCCGAACTAGGACCCAGGCCTATTTGGAGAAGCGTTTGGGTGCGGATTTCTACAAAGTGCCAAGGGCTACAGCAGTGAGAATTCTCTCAGCGGTAAGGGGGAGCATTGTATGGATTCTCAAGCTGTTTTCTGAACGACAGGGTCAAAATGAACTGAGAGAATCAGGCTCTCTGTGCCCCTATGTTAGGTATGCAGCTTCAAACACAGAAGTGTCTCTATAGGAGCCAAGAATGTTCCTGAGAGATGAGGTTCACTAGAAGTCTGCTACAGAGCATAGACCTGTCCATATGGTTTTGCCTTGCCCTGTGAGTTGGGTCCCCGAGGTCCGCCCCAGCTCAGGGGAAGGAGCCCCTGAGAAAAGATCTCCAGGGACCGCTATTCCCCCAGGCTGGCAAACGCAGTTCACAGGAGGTAACACAAGCGAGCCTCCTGCAAGGCACAACAGGCCTTAGTCTCCCTGGACGATCAGGCTGCCAGAGTGTGTGAGACCTGACTGGTGCCTTACTGGCCTCAGCTCCGCCATTGCATGTTCCTCCGAACTAGGACCCAGGCCTACTAGGAGAAGGGTTTGGGTATGGATTTCTAAATACTGCCAAGGGGTATAGCAATGAGAACTGTGTCACGGGTAAGGAAGAGCATTGTATGGATTTTCAAGCTGTTGTTTGAACGACAGCTTCAAAGCTGCACAGAGAGAATCAGACTCTGTGTCCCCATGTTCGGTACACAGCTTCACAGACAGGGGTGTCTCCATAGGAAACAAGAACGTTCCTGACAGAGTGAAGTTCACTAGAGCTCTCCTAGAGAGCAAAGACTTGTACATGTGGTTTTTCTTCCCCTGTGCGTTTGGGGCTCCAGGCTCGGCCCCAGCTCCGTGGAAACAACCCCTGAGAAAAGATCTTCAAGATCCGCTTTTCCCAGAGGCTGGGATGTGGGGTTCATAGGAGGCGGGAAAAGCAGGCCTCCTTCAGAGAGCAAGAGGCAGCCAAGCGGCCTGCGTTTGGAAGCCTCTATTTGGAAGAATGGGTTAGCTTCCCCTAAGGGAGACCTCCAGATCTGTTCAGAAGTCGGTAATTCCAGAGGCAGGGTGCAGGCTCCTGACTGCCCTTTTCCAGCCTTGCAGAGACCTTCCTAGATTACAGCGTTATTTTCCATGAAGGAGCAGGCTTCGGGAATATGTCAGACTTGACTGGCGCCTTATTGGCCTCAGCTCAGCTCTTGCCTTTCCTTTCAAACTAGGACAAGGGCCCACTTTATGAAAGGTAAGGGTCCTCTTCTTTCCAAACTGCCAAGGGCTACAGCAATGAGACCTCTGTCAAGGCGAGGGAAGCGTAAGCTGATGGATTCTCAAGCAGGTGCTTTGCCACAAAGCATCAGCACCCCACGGAAAGAATCTGGCTCCCTTTGCCCCTACGTTGCGTGTGTAGCTACACGCACAGAGGTGTCTCGATAGGAGCCAAGAATGTTCCTGAGAGAGGAGGTTCACTGTTGGGAGCCAGAGTGAGGCACTCCGCCCATGGCAAAGGTCATGAGGAAGGAGGCTCGACATACGCAAAGGTGGGATCGAGCCTCAGGAGTCCCCCTGGAAATCCTCGAGCATCTACCCCCATAACCAGAGCCTGCCTACCTTACTACTTTGTGCTCTCACCTACACCTCTGACTTTACGGGGGGCTGTCCCCCACCACCTCTTTCGGAGAAGGAGTTAACCTAGAGCTCCAGTTGATAAAAACCCCTGGGTGTGACAAGAGTGTTTTAACCTACAAACTCCTCTGAAGGTTCTCTAGCCTGCCTGACAGGCTTGTCCGGCCACATGTGATTGCTCACAGCCTCCCAACCATGAGAGGCACGAGATGCTTTAAACCTTCTAAAAACAGGTTCCTTAGAAAAGTTAGAAAATTATTAGTATAAGTATAATGGGCTGATTAGAAATTATATTTGTGAAGGGTTTTTCATTTGTTGAGCTAATGTTTACTGCTAAGTCTCCACATCCCCTGCCCTTATACACATTAATGAATATATAGAAGAAATAAGTATTAACCTTTGATATAAATCACGTTAGACCTTAGGCTAAGTACATTCTTTCCTTAACTAAAACCCACTACACCCTCACCCTATAGGAATGTAACTTTATTTGGGTGGCGTCTGTTTTAAGAATAATCACCCCTGGAGAAATAAGTGTCCTGGTTGACTGACCGCTGTCACAAGGAGAGGGTCATAAATTGTCAGCAGGCCCCCCGGCCAGAAGATGATGTAACACCCCTAAGACCTCTGTATACTTTTGTATGAAGCACCTGACTTTGATAAAAGTCAGGACTGCTGACCCCACGTGACTTTTGCATAACATCTCAGTGTATAAAAGTAGACCATGGAAAATAAAGAATTGGGATCAGTTTCTCGAAATACTGGTCTCCCCATGTCTCTCTCTCTCTCTCACTCTGGTTGAGTCTCCATCTGGAGCGCGGAACCCACCAAGCTTACTAATTTTGCCTGGGCTTCTAAGATCCGACCGGGGAGGCCTCAGTGTCTCCTCTCCTTCGGGAGAACGGAAGGACGCCTGCAGCCTACGTAAGTGGTGCAAGCTTCTTGTCTTGAAGTTTTATTGGTCCCCCGCGTAAACCAAGCTACTCAGCCTCTTTTCTCCACTGAATTTTCCTACTGAGCTATCCTCATTTTATTACTCTTTATATCCTTAATTAACGTTTAATTAAGCAGTTGTTCCCTGACCCTCGCCTACGCCGTCTCTGCTTCAAATACCCTGGATCAGCTGGGGTGGACCCCGGCAGTTCACTAGAGATCTCCTACAGAGCATAGACCTGTCCATTTGGTTTTGCCTTCCCCTGTGAGTTGGGTCCCCGAGGTCCGCCCCAACTCCGGGGAAACAGCCCCTGAGAAAAGATCTCCAGGAACTGCTTTCCGCCCAGGCTGGGAAACGCTGTTCACAGGAAGTAAGGCAAGCGAGCCTCCTGAAGGGAAATAGAGGCCTTACTGTCCCTGGAGGAGCAGGCTGCCAGAGTGTGTGACACCTGACTGGTGCCTTACTGGCCTCAGCTCCGCTATTGCATGTTCATCTGAACTTGAACCCAGGCCTACTTGGAGAAGTGTTTGTGTGCCGATTTCCAGAAACTGCGAAGGGCTACAGCAATGATAACTCTCTCAGTGGTAAGGGAGAGCATTGTGTGGATTCTCAATTTGTTGTTTGAACGACAGCGTCAAAGCTGCACAGAGAGAATCAGGTCTCTGTGTCTCTATGTTGGCAATGCAGCTTCCCACACAGAGATGTCCCCATTGGAGCCAAGAACATTCCCCATAGAGTGAGGTTCACTAGAGCACTCCTAGAGAGCAAAGACTTATCCATGCGGTTTTCCCTTCCCCTGTGCGTGTGGGTCTCTGGGATCAGCCCCTGCTCCTTGGAAACAGCCTCTGAGAAAAGATCTCCAAGAACCTCTTATCACCCAGGCTGGGAAGTGGAGTTCACAGGAGGTGGGATAAGCAAGCTTCCTTCGGCAAGAAGAGACAGCCAACCGGCCTGTGTTTGGAAGCCTATATTTGCAAGGAATGGGTTAGTTTCTCCTGACCGAGACCACCAGATGTGCTGAGAAGATAGAAATTCCAGAGGCAGGGTCGAGGTTCCTGACTGCCCTTTGCCAGCCTTGCAAAGACATTCCCAGATTCTAACGTTATTTTCCATGAAGGAGCAGGCATCGGGAATATGTCAGACTTGACTGGCGCCTTACTGGCCTCAGCTCAGCTACTGTCTTTCCATTCAAACAAGGACAAGGGCCTACTTGGTGAAGGGTAAGGGTCTGCTTCTTTCCAAACTGCCAAGGACTACAGCAATGAGACCTCTGTCAAGGTGAGGGAAGCCTATGCGGATGGATTCTTAGCACGTGCTTTGCCACAAAGCATCAGCACCCACGGAGAGCATCAGACTCCCTTTGCCACTATGTTGGGTGTGTAGCTTCATGCACAGAGGTGTCTCTGTAGAAGCCAAGAATGTTCCTGAGAGATGAGGTTCACTAGAGCTCTCCTACAGCATAGACCTGTCCATGTGGTTTTGTCTTCCCCTGTGAGTTGGGCCCCCGAGGTCCGACCCAGCTCCAGGGAAACAGCCCCTGAGAAAAAATCTCCAGGAACAGCTTTGCGCCCAGGCTGGGAAATGCAGTTCACAGGAGGCAAGGCAAGCGAGCCTCCTACAGGGAAAAAGAGGCCTTACTGCTCCTGGACGATCAGGCTGCAAGAGTGTGTGAGACCTCACTTGTGCCTTACTGGCCTCAGCTCCGCCGTTGCCTGTTGTTCCGAGCTAGGACACAGGCCTACTTGGAGAAGGGTTAGGGTGCGGATTTCTACAAACTGTCAAGGACGACAGCAATGAGAATTCTCTTAGCAGTAAGGGAGAGCATTGTATGGATTCTCAAGCTGTTGTTTGAATGACAGCTTCAAAGCTACACAGAGAGAATCAGGCTCTCTGTTCCCCTATTTTGGCTGTGCAGCTTCACACACAGAATTTGACTCTGTTGGAGCCAGAAATATTCCTGAAAGACTTAGGCTCACCAAAGCTGTCCTCCAGAGCAAAGACATTGGATGTGGTTTTGCCTTCCCTTGTCAGTATGGGTCCCCTAGCTTGGCCCCAGCTCCGGGGATACAGCCTCTGAAAAAAATCTTCCAAGAAGCGATTTTCCTCCAGGCTGCTAAGCGGAATTCGCAGTTTGCAAGTTAAGGAAGCCTGCTTCGTGGAAGAGCAAGCAGCCAACTGGCCCTGTGTTAGGAAGCCTGTATTTGAAAGGAATGGGTTAGCTTCTACAGCGGGAGAACCTCAGATCTACTCAGGGGACTGAAATACTAGAGTCAGGGTCGAGGTTCTCCCTTGTCCTTTGCGCACCTTGCAAAGACATTCCTAGCTTCTAGCGTTAGTGTCCCTGTAGTAGCAGGCTGCAGGAGCGTGTGATAAATGACTGCCGCGTTCCTGTCCTCAGCTCCGCTATTGACTTTCTATTCGAACTAGAACCTAGGCCTACTTTGAGAGGGGTTAGGGTCCAGTGTTTTCAAACTGCCAAGGGCTACGGCAATGTGAGCTCTGTCAGAGGTAAGAAAAGAGCAATTGGTTGGATTCTTCAGCTGCTGCGTGGCTGCACAGCTTCCGCGCCGCATGGAGAGCATGAGGCTCCTTGTGGGCCTATTTTGGGTATGCAGCAACATGCACTCAGAATGTCTGTGTTCACTTACGTACAGGCTTATGAACACTAGAGCTCTCCTACAGAGCAAAGACCACTCAGTGGGCTCCAAGAGATACCTGTCGCGACTCGAGAAGAGAGTGGAGTCCTTTGCTTCCCCTCGAGATGAGGCCTGACTCCCCGGGTGAGTATGGAATGCAACCCCAAATCCCTGTCGCCTATGGAGAGGAACATTAAGTCCTGGATACAAGCCTAGATGAGGTCTAGTTTGCCCTTCAGTGAATGGAGCCCAATCCCCAGCTCTCCCTGGCAACTCGAATGGAAGATTAGACTTCCTGGGCCAACACAAGAGGAAGCCTGAATTCCCCGTCGTAACTCGAGAATCCCACCGCAACTCGAGAAAAACCACGTGCTTCCCTCGTCATCGCAAGATGAGGCCCTTTGTCCGCTACAGCATCTCAAGAGAAGTCCCACGTTCCATCCTGAAGTGCGAAACGGTACTTGGCACCCTTGATGCGACCCCAAAAGTTCCGCGACAAACCAGACTCACTCAAGGGGAACACCGAGGTTCCCGGCACCACTTCATCTGAGCCCCTTCTCCTCTCCTGATTGCGACAGGAGGGTCGACTCCCCTTCTCTGTCTGCAAGGGGTTCCCGACCTTCCGGGCGCACCTCAGGATGAGGCCGGTCTCATGAGGAAGTTCGAGACGTAGCCTCGTGGGTGGTGCCACATGTCGAAAGACCCCAATTTCACGGTCCACTCTTGAAAAGAACCCGATGCCAGCACACCTCTTTGAAGGAAAACCTGTGGATGAAGGCACAACACGAAGGGGCACTGACACCCGCGTGCATCGTCCAGAAAAACCCGCAGGTCCCACAGACATTTCGACAAGTGGCCTGTCACCCTGTAAACAACTCGAAAGGCAAACGAAGGTCCATTCCTCAACAGAAGACTAGGTGTGACTCTCTTGTCCCTACTCTGCAGGGACCATGGGATCCGAGTCAGAAACGGAGAGGAAGCCTGAGGTTCCGGCGTCCACTCGAGATGAAGCCCTCTTCCATTGCACCACAAACAGTGGAGCCCCGAGAGGCCCCTACCAACTCCACAGTATCCCTGAGTTCTCAGAGGCACAATGAGAAGCTCCCTGAGGTCACAGGCACAAGTCGAGGGAACCCTGGGTTTTCTGCAGTGACTCGAGAAAGACCTCGAGAGTGCTTCAAAATGTGTTGAGTCGTGATTCCCCTACCATGACTCGAGAGCCATGACACGCTCCCCCTCGCCACGCGCATGGAGACCTGACTAAACTGGCACTGCACGAGAGGCTCCATGAGTTCCTCATCGTACCTCGTGAGGAAACCCACACTGGCGCGGCAGCTCGAGGAAACACATGAGACACCCCGGTCATCGCGATATGAAGGCCTTATTTTCCTGCATGGCCTGGAGACCAATCACGAGTCCCCTCTCCAAACTGAAGAGGAGGCTGGACTCCCTTGAAACCGCTCAGGGGGCTCCAAGAGACCCGCGTCACGATTCGAGAGGAGAGCGGAGTCTTTGGATTCCCCTCGAGACGAGGCCTGACTCCCCGGGGGAGCCTGGAATGCAACCCCGAGATCCCTGCCTTCCCTGGAGAGGAATATTAGGTCCCGGACACACGCCTAGGTGAGGTCTCTTCGGCCCTGCAGTGACCCGAGCGCAACCCCCAGCTTTCCCTCGCAACTCGAGGGGAAGATTGGGCTACCCAGGGCCAACCCAAGGGGAAGCCTGAGATACCTGTAGTAACTCGAGAATCCCGCCGAAACTCGAGAAAAACCACGTGGTTCCCACCTCTTGGCAAGATGAGGCCCTTCCCCGCAACGGCGTCTCAAGGGAAGTCCCCTGTTACGCCCTGAAGGCGAAACGGTCCCTGACAGCCTTCCTGCGACCCCCAAAAGTTCCCCAACACGCGGGGTACCCTCGAGGGGAACACCGAGGGTCCCGGCACCACTTCCTCTGAGCCCCTTCTCCCCTCCTGATCGCGACAGGAGAGGCGATTCCCCTGCATGGTCTGGAAGGGTTTCCCGGCCTTCACGGCGCACCTCAGGATGAGGCCGGTCTCTCGAGGAAATTCGAGACGAGCCACGTGGGTGGTGCCACATGCCGAACGCCCCCGATTCCCCGGTCCGCTCTTGAGAAGGACCCGAGGCCCGGACCCCTCTTCGAAGGCAACCCTGTGGGTGAAGGCACAACACGAAGGGGCACTGCCACCCCCGTGCATCGTCCGCAAAGTCCCGCGGGTTCCACACACAGCTCGACGAGGGCCCTGAGACCCCCTGAGCAACTCGAGAGGCCAGCGGGGTTCCCTTCCTCAGACAAGACGAGGCCTGACTCTCCTGTCCCAACTCTGCAGGGACCCTGCGGTCGGAGTCCGAAACGGAGAGGAAGCCTGAGGTTCCTGCCTCCCCTCGAGGTGAGGCCCTCTTCCGTTGCGCCAGACCCCGCGGAGTCCCGAGGTGCCCCGCCACCTCCACAGGATCCCTCGCCTCTCAGAGGCACCCTGGGCAGTTCCCTAAGGTCCCCGGCAGAAGGCGAGGGAAACTAGGGTTTCCCGCCGCCCCATGAGAAAGACCTCGAGAGTCCTTCTTCAACGCGTCTCGAGGCCCTAGTCCCCTCCCGTGACTCGAGAGCCATGACGCTCTCCCCCTCGCCACGCGCATGGAGTCCTGACTTCCCTGGCGCCGCCCGAGAGGCTCCCTGAGATCCTCGTCGTGCCTCGGGAGAAAACCCCCACGGGCGCCGCAGCTCGAGGAAACCCCTGAGACGCCCCCGTCCTCGCGAGCTGAGGGCCTTCTTTTCCTGCATGGCCTGGAGAGCAATCCCGGGTCCTCTCTCCAAACGGAAGAGGAGGCTGGACTCCCTTGAGGCCGCTCAGGGGGCTCCAAGAGACCCGCGTCGCGACTCGAGAGGAGAGCGGAGTCCTTGGCTTCCCCTTGAGACGAGGCCTGACTCCCCGGGGGAGCCTGGAATGCAACCCCGAGATCCCTGCCTTCCCTGGAGAGGAATATTAGGTTCCGGACACACGCCTAAGTGAGGTCTCTTCGGCCCTGCCGTGACTCGAGCGCAACCCCCAGCTTTCCCTCTCACTCGAGGGGAAGATTGGGCTTCCCAGGGCCAACCCAAGAGGAAGCCTGAGATCCCCGTCGTAACTCGAGAATCCCGCCGCAACTCGAGGAAAACCACGTGGTTCCAACGTCTTTGCAAGATGAGCCTCTTGCCCGCTATGGCGTCTCAAGGGAAGTCCCAGTTTCCGTCCTGAAGTGCGAAACGGTACCTGACACCTTTCATGCGACCCCCAGAAGTTCCCCGACACACCGGGTTCCCTCGAGGGAAACACTGAGGGTCCCGACACCACTTCATCTGAGCCCCTTCTCCCCTCCTCATGGCGTCAGGAGTGTCGATTCTCCTGCGTGGTCTGGAAGGGATTCCCGGACTTCCCGGCGCATCTCAGGATGAGGCCATCCGCACGAGGAAATTCGAGATGAGCCACGGGGGTGGTGCCACATGCCGATCGACCTCGATTTCCTGGTCCACTCTTGAGAAGAACCCGTTGCACGGACACCTCTTCGAAGGCAACCCTGTGGTCGAAGACACAACACGAAGGGGCACTGACACTCCCGTGCATCGTCCAGAAACACCCGTGGGTTCCACACACAGCTCGAAGAGGGGCCTGAGAACCCCTGAGCAACTCGAGAGGCAAGCGGAGTTCCCTTCCTCAGACAAGACGAGGCCTAACTCTCCGCTCCCAACTCTGCAGGGACCCTGAGGTCGGAGGGTCGGAGTCAGAAACAGAGAGGAAGACTGAGGTTCCTGCCTCCCCTCGAGATGAGGCCCTCTTCCATTGCGCCAACCACAGCGGAGTCCCGAGAGGCCCCGCTAACTCCACAGCATCCCTCACCTCTCAGGGGCACCCTGGGAAGTTCCCTCATGTCCCCTGCACAAGTCGAGGGAAATGAGGGTTTCCTGCCACCACTCGAGAAAGACCTCGATAGTCCTTCTTCAAAGTGTCTTGAGGCCCTTGTCCCCTCTCTGGACTAGAGAGCAATGATGCGCTCCCCCTCGCCTCGCGTATGCAGACCTGGCTTCCCTGGCGCCGCACGAGAGGCTCCCTGAGGTCCTCGTCGTGCCTAGGGAGAAAACCCCCACGGGCGCCGCAGCTCGAGGAAACCCCTGAGACGCCCCCGTCCTCGCGACCTGAGGGCCTTCTTTTCCTGCCTGGCCTGGAGAGCAATCCCCAGTCCTGTCTCCAAACTGAAGAGTAGGATGGATTCCCTTGAGGCGACTCAGTCGGCTCCAAGAGATCTGCGTCGCGGCTCAAGAGGAGAGCGCAGTCCTTTGCTTCCCCTCGAGGCGAGGCCTGACTCCCCGGGGGAGTCTGGAGTGCAATCCCGAGATCCTTGTCTTCCCTTGAGAGGACTATTAGGTCCTGGACACACGCCTAGATGAGGTCTCTTTGGCCTTGGAGTGATTCGAGCACAACATCCAGCTTTCCCTCGCAACTCGAAGGGAAGTTTGGGCTTCCCAGGGCCAACACAAGAGGAAGCCTGAAATCCACGTCGTAACTCGAGAATCCCGCCGCAACTCGAAAAAAACCACGTGGTTCCATCGTCTTCGCAGCATGAGGCCCTTGCCCGCCACAGCGTCTAAAAAGAAGTCCCACGTTCCTACTGAAGTGCAAAACGGTACTTGGCACCCATAATGGCACCCCCAAAGTTCCCCAAAATACAGGCCTCACTCGAGGGTAACATCCATGTTCCCCGCACCACATCATTTGAGGCCCTTCTCCCCTCCTTTTCTCCTGCTTTGTGTGGAAGGGGTTACCGATCTTCCCAGCACACATCAGGATGAGGCCTGTCTCACGAGGAAATTGGAGATGCAGCCTCGTGGGTGGTGCCACATGCAGAAAGACCCCATTTCCCTGTCAGCTATTAATAAGAACCCGATGCCCGTACACGTCTTGGAATGCATCCCGTAGGATGAAGGCACAACAAGGAGGGACCCTGAACACCCGTGCATCTTTTGGAAAATTCTGCAGGTTCCACATACAGCTCGACAAGTGACCTGTTACCTCGTGAACAACTCGAGAGGCAAGCTAAGTTTCATTTCTCCACAGAATACGAGGCCTGACTCTCCTGTCCCAACTCTGCAGGAATCCTGAGATCGGAGTCTGAAATGGAGAGGAACCCTGAGGTTCCTTCCTCAACACGAGATGAGGCCCTCTTGTATTATACCACACCCAGTGGAGTCCCGAGAGGCCCCTCCCAACTCCACAGTATCAGTGTCTTCTCAGAGGCACCCTGAGCAACTCCCTGAGGTCACCGGCACAAGTCGAGGGAACACAGGGTATCCTGCCGCAACCCGAGAAAGACCTCAAGAGTCCGTCTTCAACGCGTCTTGAGGACGGGATTCCCCTACCATGACTCGAAAGCAATCACACGCTCCCCCTCGCCTTGCGCATGGACACCTGACTTCCCTGGCACCACATGAGAGGCTCCCTGAGCTCCCCGTCATACCTCGTGAGAAACCCCACACTGGCGCCGCAGCTCGGGAAAACCCACCGTCATCGCGAGATTGGGGACTTCTTTTCCTGCCTGACCTGGAGAGCAATCCCTGGTCTTTTCTCCAAACTTCACAGGAGGCTTTACTCCCTTTAGGCCACTCAATGGGCTCCAAGAGATACCTGTCGCGACTTGAGAGGAGAGCAGAGTACTTTGTTTCCCCTCGAGACGAGGCCTTACCTCGGGTGAGTCTGGAATGCAACCCCGAGATCCCTGTTGCCCCTGGAGAGGAACATTATGTCCTGGACAAAAGCCTAGATGAGGTCTATTTTGCCCTACAGTGACTCGAGAGCAACACCCATCTCTCCCTCGCAATTCGAATGGAAGATTGGTCTTCATTGGGCCAACACAAGAGGAAGTCTGAATTTCCCGTTGTAACTCGAGAATCCCACCGCAACTCTTAAAAACCACGTGGTTCCCCATTCATCGCAATATGAGGCCTTTGCCCGCTACAGAGTCTCAAGAGAAGTCCCATGTTTCGTCATAAAGTTCGAAATGCTACTTGGCAACCTTGATGCGACCCCAAAAGTTCCCCAATATACCGGTCTCACTCCAAGGGAACACCGAAGTTCCTGGCACCACTTCATTTGAGCCCCTTCTCCCCTCCTGATCACGGCAGGAAGGTCGATCCCCCTGCTTTGTCTAGAAGGCGTTCCTGACCTTCATGGAGCACCTCAGGATGAGGCCAGTCTCACGAAGAAATTCGAGACGTAGCCTCGTGTTGGTGCCACGTGCCAAAAGACCCCGATTTCTCGTTCTTGCTCTTGATAAGAACCCGATGCCCGGACACCTCTTCTAAGGCAACCCTGTGGATGAAGGCACTACACGAGGGGGCACTGGCAACCCTGTTCATCGTCCGGAAAACCCTGCAGGATCCACATACAGCTCCACAACTGGCCTGTCACCCCTTAAACAATGAGAGAGGAAAGCGGAGCTCCCTTCCTCAGACAAGACGAGGCCTGAGTATCCAATCCCAACTCTGTAGGTACGCTTCGATCTGAGTCAGAAATGGAGAGGAAAACTGAGGTTCCTGCCTAAACCCGAGATGAGGCCCTCTTCCATTAAAACAAACCCAGTGGAGTCCCGAGAGGCCCCTCCCATCTCCACAGTATCCCTAACTTCTCATAGGCATTCTGAGAAGCTCCTTGAGGCCATCGGCAAAAGTCGAGGGAAATAAGGGTTTCCTGCCACAACCGAAGAAAGACCTCGAGAGTCCTTCTTCAATGTGTCTTGAGGTCAGATTCCCCTACCATAGCTCGAGAGCAATAATGCGCTCCCCCTCGCCACGCACATGGAGACCTGACTTCCCTGGCGCCACACGAGAGGCTCCCTGAGCTCCCCGTCGTACCTCGTGTGAAACCCCACACTGGTGCCGCAGCTCGAGAAAACCCACAAGATCCCTCCGTCATCGCGAGATTAGGGCCATCTTTTCCTGCATGGCCTGGAGAGCAGTCCCAAGTCCTCTCTCCAAACTTCACAGGAGGCTTGACTCCCTTTAGGCCACAAAGTGGGCTCCAAGAGGTGCCCGTCGCGACTCGAAAGGAGAGCGGAGTCCTTTGCTTCCCTTCGACATGAGGCCTGACTCCCTGGGTGAGTCTGGAATGCAAACCTGAGATCCCTGTGGCCCTTGGAGAGGAACATTTGGTCCTGGACACAAGCCTAGATGAGGTCTCCTTTGCCCTGCAGTGACTCGAGCGCAATCCCCAGCTCTCCCTCGCAACTCGAATGGATGATTGGACTTCCCTGGCCCAACACAAGAGGAAGCCTGAAATCCCCGTCGTAACTCGAGAATCCCGCCGCAACTCGAGAAAAACCACGTGGCTCCCCCATCACCGCAAGATGAGGCCCTTGGCCACTACAGCGTATCAAGACAAGTCCCACGTTCCATCCTGAAGTACAAAACGGTACTTGGCACCCTTGATGCGACCCCCAAAGTTCCCTGACATACCGGTCTCACTCGAGGGAAACACCAAAGTTCACGGCACCAATTCCTGTGAGCCCCTTCACCCCTCCTGATCGCGACAGAAGGGTCGAATCCCATGTTTTGTCTGCAAGGGGTTCCCGACGTTCCCCGCGAACCTCCGGATGAGGCCGGTCTCATGAGGAAATTCGAAAAGTAGCCTCATGGTTGGTGCCAAATGCTGAAAGATCCCGAATTCCCGGTCCACTCTAGATAAGAACCTGACGCCCGGACATCTCTTCGAAGGCAACCCTGTGGATGAAGGCACAACACGAAGGGACACTGACATCCCCATGCATCGTCTGGAAAAACCCGCAGATTCCACTCACAGCTCCAAATGTGGACTGTCACCTCGTGAACAACTCGAGAGGCAAGTGAAGTTGCATTCCTTCACACAAGACGAGGCCTTACTCTCCTGTCCCAACTCTTCAGGGACCCTGCAATTGGAGTCAGAAATGGAGAGGAACCCTGAGGTTCCTGCCTCAACTAGAGAAGAGGCCCTCTTCCATTGAACCAAACTCAGTGGTGTCCCGAGAGGCCCCTCCCAACACCACAGTATCCCTGAATTCTCAGAGGCTCCGTGAGAAGCTACCTGAAGTCACTGGCACAAGTCGAGGGAACCCAGAGTTTCCTGAAGTAACCCGAGAAAGACTTGGAGAGTCCTTTTTCAACGTCTCTTGATGCCCGATTCCCCTACCATGACTCCAGAGCAAGGACGCGCTCCCCTCGCCACAAGCAGGAAAACTGACTTCCCTAGTACCACACAAGAGGCTCCCTGAGTACCCCATCGTACCTCGTGAGAAAACCCACACTGGCGCCGCAGTTCGAGAAAAACCACAAGATGCCCCCGTCAAGGAGAGATGGGGGGCCTTCTTTTCCTGCCTGACCTGGAGAGCAATTCCTGGTCCTCTCACCAAACTTCACAGGAGTATTGACTCGCTTTAGGCCACTCAGTTGGGTCCTAGAAATACCCGGTGCGACTCGAGAGGAGAGCGGAGTCCTTTGCTTCCCTGGAGACGAGGCCTGACTCCCCGGGTGAGTTTGGAATGCAACCCCGAGATCCCTGTCGCCCCTGGAGTGGAACATTATGTCCTAGACACAAGCCTAGATGAGGTCTATTTTGCCCTACAGTGACTCGAGAGCAACCTCCATCTCTCCCTCACAATTTGAATGGAAGATTGGTCTTCCCACGGTCAACACAAGAGGAAGTCTAAATTTCCCATCGTAATTCGAGAATTCAGCCTCAAGTCTTAAAAACCACGTGGCTCCCCCATCATCGCAAGATGAGGCCCTTGGCCGCTACAGCGTATCAAGAGAAGTCCCACGTTCCATCCTGAAGTACAAAACGGTACTTGGCACCCTTGATGCGACCCCCAAAGTTCCCTGACATACCGGTCTCACTCGAGGGAAACACCAAAGTTCACGGCACCACTTCCTGTGAGCCCCTTCACCTCTCCTGATCGCGACAGAAGGGTCGATTCCCATGTTTTGTCTGCAAGGGGTTCCCGACGTTCCCTGCGAACCTCCGGATGAGGCCGGTCTCATGAGGAAATTCGAAAAGTAGCCTCATGGTTGGTGCCAAATGCTGAAAGATCCCGAATTCCCGGTCCACTCTAGATAAGAACCTGACGCCCGGACATCTCTTCGAAGGCAACCCTGTGGATGAAGGCACAACACGAAGGGACACTGACATCCCCATGCATCGTCTGGAAAAACCCGCAGATTCCACTCACAGCTCCAAATGTGGACTGTCACCTCGTGAACAACTCGAGAGGCAAGTGAAGTTGCATTCCTTCACACAAGACGAGGCCTTACTCTCCTGTCCCAACTCTTCAGGGACCCTGCAATTGGAGTCAGAAATGGAGAGGAACCCTGAGGTTCCTGCCTCAACTAGAGAAGAGGCCCTCTTCCATTGAACCAAACTCAGTGGTGTCCCGAGAGGCCCCTCCCAACACCACAGTATCCCTGAATTCTCAGAGGCTCCGTGAGAAGCTACCTGAGGTCACTGGCACAAGTCGAGGGAACCCAGAGTTTCCTGAAGTAACCCGAGAAAGACTTGGAGAGTCCTTTTTCAACGTCTCTTGATGCCCGATTCCCCTACCATGACTCCAGAGCAAGGACGCGCTCCCCTCGCCACGAGCAGGAAAACTGACTTCCCTAGTACCACACAAGAGGCTCCCTGAGTACCCCATCGTACCTCGTGAGAAAACCCACACTGGCGCCGCAGTTCGAGAAAAACCACAAGATGCCCCCGTCAAGGAGAGATGGGGGGCCTTCTTTTCCTGCCTGACCTGGAGAGCAATTCCTGGTCCTCTCACCAAACTTCACAGGAGTATTGACTCGCTTTAGGCCACTCAGTTGGGTCCTAGAAATACCCGGTGCGACTCGAGAGGAGAGCGGAGTCCTTTGCTTCCCTGGAGACGAGGCCTGACTCCCCGGGTGAGTTTGGAATGCAACCCCGAGATCCCTGTCGCCCCTGGAGTGGAACATTATGTCCTAGACACAAGCCTAGATGTGGTCTATTTTGCCCTACAGTGACTCGAGAGCAACCTCCATCTCTCCCTCACAATTTGAATGGAAGATTGGTCTTCCCACGGTCAACACAAGAGGAAGTCTAAATTTCCCATCGTAATTCGAGAATTCAGCCTCAAGTCTTAAAAACCATGTGGTTCCCCCTTCATCGCAATATGAGGCCCTTGCCAGCTAGAGTCTCAAGAGAAGTCCCACGTTCCATCTTAAAGTTCGAAATGCTACTTGGCACCCTTGATGCGACCCCAAAGTTCCCCAACATACCGGTCTCACTCCAGGGGAACACCAAAGTTCCCGGTGTCTCCAGGGAAGTCCCATGTTCCGCCCTGAAGGGCGACACGGTACTTGACACCCTTGATGCGACCGCAAAAGTTCCCCGACACACTGGGTTCCCTCGAGGGGAACACCGAGGGTCCCGGCACCACTTCATCTGAGCCCCTTCTCCCTTCCTGATCGCGACAGGAGAGTCGATTCCCCTGCTTTGTCTGGAAGGGGTTCCCGGCCTTCCTGGCGCACCTCAGGATGAGGCCGGTCTCAGGAGGAAATTCGAGACTAGCCACGTGTGAGGTGCCACGTGCCGAACGACACCGATTTTCCGGTCCGCTCTTGATAAGAACCCGATACCCGGACACCTCTTCGAAGGCAACCCTGTGGGTGAAGGCACAAAACGTAGGGGCACTGACACCCCCGTGCATCACCCGGAAAAACCCGCAGGGTCTACACACAGCTCGACAAGGGGCTTGAGACTCCCGGAACAACTCGAGAGGCCACCAGAATTCCATTCCTCAGACAAGACGAGGCATGACTCTCCTGTCCCAACACTGCAGGGACTGTGCAGTCGGAGTCCGAAACCGAGAGGAAGCCTGAGGTTCCTGCCTCCCCTCGAGATGAGGCCCTCTTCCATTGCGCCGAACCCAGCAGAGTCCCGAGAGGCCCTGCCAACTACACAGCATCCCTCACCTCTCAGAGGCACCCTGGGAAGTTCCCTAAGGTTCCCTGCAGAAGTCGAGGGAAACGAGGGTTTCCCGCCGCAACCCGAGAAAGACCTCGAGAGTCCTTCTTCAACGCCTCTTGAGGACCTAGCCGCTTCCCATGACTCGAGAGTGATGACCAGCTCCCCCTCGCCATGCGCATGGAGACCTGACTTCCCTGGCGCCGCACGAGAGGCTCCCTGAGGTCCTCGTCATGCCTGGTGAGAAAACCCCCATGGGCGCAGCAGCCTGAGGAAACCCATGAGACGCCCCCGTCATCGTGAGATGAGGGCCTTCTTTTCCTTCCTGGCCTGGAGAGCAATCCCGAGTCCTCTCTCCAAACTGAAGAGGAGGCTCGACACCCTTGAGTCCACTCAGTGGGCTCCAAGAGATCCGTGTCGCGACTTGAGAGGAAAGCGGAGTCCTTTGCTTCCCCTCCAGGCCATTCCTGACTCCCCGGGGGAGTCTGGAATGGAAACCCGGGATCCCTGTCTTCCCTTGAGAGGAATATTAGGTCCTGGACACACGCCTCGATGAGGTCTCTTTGGCCCTGTAGTGACTCGAGCAGAACCCCCAGCTTTCCATCGCAACTCGAATTGAAGATTGGGCTTCCCAGGGCCAACCCAAGAGAGACCTGAAATTCCTGTCGTTTTCGAGAATCCCGATGCAACTCAAGAAAAACGACGTGGTTCCAACGTCTTCACAGGATGAGGCCCTTGCCCGCTATAGCGTCTCCAGGGAAGTCCCATGTTCTGTCCTGAAGTGGGAAACGGTACTTGGCTCCCTTGATGCGACCCCTAAAGTTCCCTGAAACGCCGGGTTCCCTCGAGTGGAACACCGAGGGTCCCGGCACCACTTCATCTGAGCCCCATCTCCCCTCCTGATCGCGACAGGAGAATCGATTCCCCTACTTTGTGTGGAAGGGGTTCCCGGCCTTCCCGGCGCACCTCAGGATGATGCTGGTCTCACGAGGAAATTCGAGATGAGCCACGTGGGTGGTGCCACATGCAGAATGACCCCGATTTCCCGGTCCGCTCTTGAAATGAACCCGATGCCCGGACACCTCTTTGAAGGCAACCCTGTGGGGAAAGGCAAAAAACGAAGGGGCACTGACACCCCCATGCATCTTCTGGAAACACCCACAGGTTCCACACACAGCTTGTCAAGGGCCCTGAGACCCCCTGAACGACTCGAGAGGTAAGCAGAGTTCCGTTACTCAGACAAGACGAGGCCTGACTCTCCTGTCCCAACTCTGCAGGGACCCTGCGTCGGAGTCAGAAATGGAGAGGAAGCCTGAGGTTCCTGCCTCCAATCGAGATGAGGCCCTCTTTCATTTCATCAAACCTAGTGGAGTCCCGAGAGGCCCCTCTAACTCCTCAGTATCCCTCACCTCTCAGAGGCACCTGGGTAGTTCCCTAAGGTCCCCTGTAGAGGTCGAGGGAAATGAATATTTCCCGCCCCAACCCAAGAAAGACCTTGAGAGTCCTTCTTAAATGCCTCTTGAGGCCCTAGTCCCTCCCATGACTCGAGAGCAATGACGCGATCTGCCTGGCCACACGCATGGAGTCAGGCTTCTCTGGCGCCGCACAAAAGGATCCCTGAACTCCCCATCATATCTCGTGAGAAACCCCACACTGGCGCCGCAGCTCGAGAAAACCCATGAGACGCCCCCGTCATCACGAGAGGAGGGCCATCTTTAACTGCATGGTATGCAGATCAAGCGTGAACCTTCTGTCCAAGCTACACAGGACGCTTGACTCCCTTTAGGCCACTCATTGGGCTCCAAGAGTTACGTGTCGCGACTCGAGAGGACAGTGGAGTCCTTTGCTTCCACTCGAGACGAGGCGTGACCCACCGGGTGACACTGGAATGCGACGCCGATATCCCTGTCGCCCCTGGAGAGGAACATTACGTCCTGGACCCAAGCCTAGATGAGGACTCTTTGCCCTGAAGTGACTCGAGAGCAACCCCCAGCTCTCTCTGACAAGTTGAATGGAAGATTGGACTTCCTGGGCCAACACAAGAGGAAGCCTGAATTCCCCGTTGTAACTCGAGAATCCCGCCTCAACTCGAGAAAAACCACGTGTTTCCCTCGTCATCGCAATATGAGGCCCTTGCCCGCTACAGCATCTCCAGAGAATTCCCACGTTCCGTCTTGAAGTGCGAAACTGTACTTGGCACCCTTGATGCGACCTCAAAAGTGCCGTGACATACCGGTCTCACTCGAGGGGACCACCGAGGTTCCCGGCACCACTTCATCTGAGCCCCTTCTCCCCTTCTGATCGCGAGCGGTGGGTCGATTCCCCTGCTTTGTCTGCAAGGGGTTCCCGACCTTCCCGGCGCACCTCAGGATGAGGCCGGTCTCCCGAGGAAATTCGAGACGTAGCCTCGTGGGTGGTACCACATGCTGAAAGACCCCAATTTTCCGGTACGCTCTTGAAAAGAACCCGATGCCCGGAAACCTCTTTGAAGGCAACCCTGTGGATGAAGGCACAACACGAAGGGGCACTGACACCCCCGTGCATCGTCCGGAAAAACCCGCAGGTTCCACACTCAGCTCAACAAGTGGCCTGTCACTCCGTGAACAACTCGAAAGGCAAGGGGAAATCCATTCCTCCACAGAAGACGAGGCGTGACTCTCTTCTCCATACTCTGCAGGTACCCTGCGACCCGAGTAAGAAATGGAGCGGACCCCTGACGTTCCTGCCTCCATTCGAGATGAGGCCCTCTTCGATTGCACCAAACCCAGTTGAGTAACGAAGGGCCCCTCCCAAATCCACAGTGTCCCTGACTTCTCAGAGGCACCCTTAGAAGTTGCCTGAGGTCACCGACACAAATCAAGGGAACCCAGGGTTCCCTGCCGCAACCCGAGAAAGACCTCAAGAGTCCTTCTTCAATGCGTCTTGAGGCCCGATTCGCCTACTATGACTCGAGAGCAATCACGCACTCCCCTTCACCACACGCACGGAGACCTGACGTCCCAAGCACCACACGAGAGGCTCTCTGAGCTCCCCGTTGTACCTCGTGAGAAATGTGATACTGGCGCCGCAGCTGGAGAAAACCCACGAGATGCCCCCGTCATCGCGAGATGAGGGCCTTTTTTCCTGCATGGCCAGGAAAACAATCCCGAGTCATCTCTCCAAACTCCATAGGAGGCTTCACTCCCTTTACGCCACGCAGTGGGCTCCAAGAGATACCCGTCGCGACTCGACAGGAGAGCGGAGTCCTTTTTTTCCCCTCAATACGAGGCCTGACTCTCCTGGTGAGTCGAGAATGCAACCCTGAGATCCCTGTTGGCCCAGTAGTGGAACACTGGGTCCTGGACACAAGCGTAGATGAGGTCTATTTTGCCCTGCAGTGACTGGAGAGCAATCCCCAGTTCTAACTTGCAACTCGAATGGAATACTGGATTTTCCTGGCGCCACACAAGAGGCTCCCTGAGATCCCCGTGGTACTTCATGAGACACCCCACACTGGCGCCGCAGCTCGAGAAAACCCACGAGACGCAACCGTCATCTCGAGATGAGGGCCTTCTTTTCCTGCATGGCCTGGAGTCCAATCCCGAGTCCTCTCTCCAAACTCCACAGGAGGCTTGACTCCCTTTAGTACACACAGTGGGCTCCAAGAGATACCCATCGCGACTCGAGACGAGAGCGGAATTCTTTGCTTACACTCGAGGTGAGAACTGACTCCCCGCATGAGTCTGGAATGCAAACCCGAGATCCCTGTCGCCCCTGGAGAGCAACGATAGATCCTGGACACAAGCCTAGATTAGGTCTCTTTTGCCCTGCAGTGACTCTAGTGCAATCCCCAGCTCCCCCTCACAACCCGAATGGAAGATTGGATTTCAAGGCCAACAAGAGGAAGCCTAAATTCCCGGTCATAACTCGAGAATCCCGCCGCAACTCGAGCAAAACCACGTGGTTCTCCCGTCATCGCAAGATGAGGCCCTTGCCCGCTACAGCGTTTCAAAAGATGTCCCAGGTTCCGTCTTGAAATGCGAAACGGTACTTGGCACCCTTGATGCGACCCCAAAAGTCCCCCAACACGCCGGTCTCACTCAAGGGGAACACCGAGGTTCCCGGCACCACTTCATTTAAGCCCCTTCTCCCCTCCTGATCGTGACCGGTGGGTCGATTCCCCTGCTTTGTCTGCAAGGGGGCCCGACCTTCCCTGCACAACTCAGGATGAGGCCGGTCTCATGGGGAAATTCGATACGTAGCTTTGTGGGTGGTGCCACTTGCTGAAAGACTCCAATTTCCTGGTCCGCTCTTGATAAGAATCCGATGCTCGGACACCTCTTGGAAGGCAGCCTTGAGTATGAAGGTACAACACGAAGGGGCACTAACACACCTGTGCATCATCCGGAAAAACGGGCAGGTTACACACACAGCTCGACAAGTGGCCTGTCACCTCGAGAACAACTCGAGAGGCAAGAGGAGTCCCATCCTCCAGAAAAGACGAGGCCTGACTCTCCTGTACCAACATGCAGGGACCTTGCGATCTGAGTCAGAAATGGAGAGGAACACTGAGGTTCCTGCTTCAACTCGAGATGAGTCCCTCTTACATTCCACCAAATGCAGAGGAGTCTCGAGAGGCCCCTCCAAACTGCACAGTATCCCTGACTTCTCAGAGGCACTCTGAGAAGCTCCCTGAGGTCGCAGGCACAAGTCAAGGGAACCCTGGGTTTTATGCAGTGACCCGAGAAAGACCTCGAGAGTCCTTCTTCAACCCGTCTTGAGGCCCGATTACCCTACCATGACTCGAGAGCAATGACGAGCTCCCCCTAGCCATCTCATGGGGACCTGACTTCCCTGGCGCCACACGAGAGGCTCCCTGAGCTCCCTCTCGTACCTCATCAGAAACCCGGCACTAGCGCAGCAGTCTAGAAAACCCACGAGACGCCGCCATCATCGCGAGATGAGGGCCTTCTTTTCTTCATGGCCTGGAGAGGAATCCCGAGTCCTCTATCCAAACACCACAGGAGGCTTGACTCCCTTTAGGGCACACAGTGGGCTCCAAGAGATACCCATCGCGACTCAAAAGGACAGCGGAGTTCTTTGCTTCCCCTCGAGACGAGGCCTGATTCCCCGGGTGAGTCTGGTATGCAACCCCAAGATCCCTGTCGCCCCTAGGGACGAGCATTAAGTCCTGGACACAAGCCTAGATGAGGTCTATTTTGCCCTGCAGTGAATCGAGAGCAATCCCCAGCTCTCCCTTTAAACTCGAATGAAAGATAGGACTTCCCTGGCCCAACACATGAGGAAGACTGTATTCCCCGTCAAAACTCGAGAATCCCGCCACAACTCGAGAAACGCCACGTGGTTCCCCCGTCATCGAAAGATGAGGCCCTTGCCCGCTACAGCGTCTCAAGAGAAGTCCCACATTCCGTATTGAAGAGCGAAAAGTTACTTGGAACCCTTGATGCGACCCCAAAAGTTCCCCGACATACCAGTCTCACTTGAGGAGAACACCGAGGTTCCCGGCACCACTTCATCTGAGACTCTTCTCCCCTCTTGATCGCGACAGGAGGTTCGATTCCCCTGCTTTGTCTGGAAGGCGTTCCCGACCTTCCTGGCGCACATCAAGATGAGGCCAGTCTCACGAGGAAATTCGAGACATAGCCTCGTGGGTGGTGCGGCATGCCAAAAGACCCCGATTCCCTGGTCCGCTCTTGATAAGAACCCGATGGCAGAACCCAACTCGAAGGCAATCCTGTGGATCAAGGCACAACACGAAGGGGCAGTGACACCCCAGTGCATCGTCCAGAAAAACCCGCAAGTTCCACATACAAATCGACAAGTGGCCTGTCACCCCATGAACAACGCGAGAGTCAAGCGGAGTTCCATTCCTCCACACAAGACGAGGCCTGACTCTCCTGTCCCAACTCTGCAGGGACTCTGGGATCCGAGTCAGATCCGGCGCATTCGAAGCCAGGAGAGGAACCCTGTGGTTCCTGCCTCAACTTGTCATGAGGCCCTCTTCCATTGCACCAAACCCAGTGGAGTTCCAAGAGGCCCCTCCCAACTCCACAGTGACCCTGACTTCTCAGAGGCACGCTGAGAAGCTTCCTGAGGTCACTGGCACAAGTCGATGGAACCCAGGGTTTCCTGCTGCAACCCAAGAAAGACCTCGAGAGTCCTTCTTTAACACGTCTTCAGGCCCAATTCCCCTACCATGACTCGAGAACAATGACGGGCTCCCTCTCACCACGTGCATAGAGACCTGACTGCCCTGGCACCACATGAGAGGCTCATTGAGCTCCCAGTCTTACTTCATGAGAAACCCCACACTAGCGCCACAGCTCGAGAAAACCTACGAGACGCCCCAGTCATCGGGAGATGAGGGCCTTCATTTCCTGCATTGCCTGGAGAGCAATCCCGTGTCCTCCCTCCAAACACCAGAGGAGGTTTGACTCCCTTTAAGCCACTCAGTGGACTCCAAGACATACCCGTCCGACTCGAGAGGAGAGCAGAGTCCTTTGCTTCCCCTCGAGACGAGGCCTGACTCCAGGGTGAGTCTGGAATGCAACCCCGAGATTCCTGTCGCCCCTTGACATGAACAATAGGTCCTGCACACAAGCCTTGGTGGGGTCTCTTTTGCCTTCAGTGACTAGAGCGCACCTCCAGCTCTTCCTCGAATCTCGAATGGAAGATAAGACTTTGTGGGCCAACACAAGAGGAAGCATGAATTCCCTGTGGTAACTCAAATATCCCACCGCAACTCGAGAAAAACCAAGTGGTTCCCCAGTCATTCCAAGATGAGGCCCTTGCCCGCTGGAGCACCCCAAGAGAAGTCCCACGTTCCAATTTGAAGAGCGAAACGGTAATTGGAACGCGTTATGCGACCCCAAAAGTTACCCGACATACCTGTCTCACTTGAGGGAAACACCGAGGTTCCCAGCAGCACTTCATCTGAGCCACTTCTCCCCTCCTGATCGCCACAGGAGGGTCGAATCCTCTGCTTTGTCTGGAAGGGTTTCATGACCTTCGCGGCACACCTCAGGATGAGGCCGGTTTCATGAGGAAATTCGAGACTAGCCACGTGGGTGGTGCCAAATGCTGAACGACCCCAATTTCCCAGTCCGCTCTTCATAAGAACACGATGCCCGGACACCTCTTCGAAGGCAACCCTGTGGATGAAGACACAAAACGAAGGGTCACTGACACCCCCATGCATCGTCTGGAAAAACCTGCAGATTCCACACACAGTTTGACAAGGGGCCTGAAACCCCATGAACAACTCGAGAGGCAAGCGGAGTTCCATTCCTCAGAAAAGACATAGCCTGACTCTCCTGTCCCAACTCTGCAGGGACACTACGATCAGAGTCAGAATTGGAGAGGAAGCCTGAGGTTCCTGCCTCCACTCGAGATGAGGCCCTCTTCCCTTGCGACAAACCCAGTGGATTCCCGAGAGGCCCCACCAACTCCACAGCGTCCCTAACCTCTCAGAGGCACTCTGGGAAGTTCCCTCAGGTCCCCGGCAGAAGTCGGGGGAAACGAGGGTTTCCCGCTGCAACCTGAGAAAGACATCGAGAGTCCTTCTTCAACGCGTCTTGAGGCCCTAGTCCCCTCCCATGACTCGAGAACAATGACGCGCTCCTTCTCGCCTCGTGCATGGAGACATGACTTCCCTGGCGCTGCACGAGAGGCTCCCTGAGATCCTCGTCGTGCCTCGGGAGAAAAACCCCAAGGGTGCCGCAGCTCGAGGAAACCCCTGAGACGCCCCCGTCCTCGCGAGCTGAGGGCCTTCTTTTCCTGCATGGCCTGGAGAGCAATCCCGGGTCCTCTCTCCAAACGGAAGAGGAGGCTGGACTCCCTTGAGACCGCTCAGGGCGCTCCCAGAGACCCGCGTCGCGACTCGAGAGGAGGGCGGAGTCCTTGGCTTCCCCTTGAGACGAGGCCTGACTCCCCGGGGGAGCCTGGAATGCAACCCCGAGATCCCTGCCTTCCCTGGAGAGGAATATGAGGTCCCGGACACATGCCTAGGTGAGGTCTCTTCGGCCTGCAGTGACACGAGCGCAACCCCCAGCTTTCCCTGGCAACTCGAGGGGAAGATTGGGCTTCCCAGGGCCAACCCAAGGGGAAGGCTGAGATCCCCGTCGTAACTCGAGAATCCCGTCGCAACTCGAGAAACACCACGTGGTTCCCACCTCTTCGCAAGATGAGGCCCTTGCCCGCGACGGCGTCTCAAGGGAAGTCCCCTGTTGGGCCCTGAAGGGCGAAACGGTCCCTGACAGCCTTCATGCGACCCCCAAAAGTTCCCCGACAGGCCGGATTCCCTGGAGGGGAACACCGAGGGTCGCGGCACCACTTCCTCTGAGCCCCTTCTCCCCTCCTGATCGCGACAGGAGAGGCGATTCCCCTGCGTGGTCTGGAAGGGGTTCCCGGGCTTCCCGGCGCACCTCAGGAGGCGGCCGGTCTCACGAGGAAATTCGAGACGAGCCACGTGGGTGGTGCCACATGCCGAACGCCCCCGATTGCCAGGTCCGCTCTTGAGAAGGACCCGAGGCCCGGACCCCTCTTCGAAGGCAACCCTGTGGGTGAAGGCACAACACGAAGGGGCACTGCCACCCCCGTGCATCGTCCGCAAAGACCCGCGGGTTCCACACACAGCTCGACTAGGGGCCTGAGACCCCCCTGAGCAACTCGAGAGGCCAGCGGGGTTCCCTTCCTCATACAAGACGAGGCCTGACTCTCCTGTCCCAACTCTGCAGGGACCCTGCAGTCGGAGTCTGAAACGGAGAGGAAGCTTGAGGTTCCTGCCTCCCCTCGAGGTGAGGCCCTATTCGTTGCGCAAGACCCAGTGGAGTCCCAAGAGGCCCCGCTAACTCCACAGGATGCCTCGCCTCTCAGAGTCACCCTGGGAAGTTCCCTAAGGTTTCCGGCAGAAGGCGAGGGAAACGAGTGTTTCCCGCCGCCCCCTGAGAAAGACATCGAGAGTCCTTCTTCAACGCGTCTCATGGCCCTAGTCCCCTCCCGTGACTCGAGAGCCATGACGCGCTCCCACTCGCCATGGGCACGGAGACCTGACTTCCCTGGCACCGCACGAAAGGCTCCCTGAGATCCTCGTTTTGCCTCGTGAGAAAACCCCCACGGGCGCTGCAGCTCGAGGAAACCCCTGAGAAGCCCCCATCCTCGTGAGGTGAGGGCCTTCTTTTCCTGCCTTACCCAGAGCGCAATCCCGAGTCCTCTCTCCAAACTGAAGAGGAGGCCTGACTCCCTTGAGGCCACTCAGTGGGCTCCAAGAGATCTGCGTCGCGACTTGAGAGGACAGCCGCATCCTTTGCTTGCCCTCGAGACGAGGCCTGACTCCCCGGGGGAGTCTGGAACGCCACCCCGAGATCCCTGTCTTCCCTTGAGAGGAACGTTAAGTCCCGGACACAGACCTAGATGAGGTCTCTTTGGCCCTGCAGTGACTCGAGTGCAACCCCCTGCTTTCCCTCGCAACTCGAATGGAAGATTAGGCTTCTCGGGGCCAATACAAGAGAAAGCCTGAAATCCCCGTCGTAACTCTAGAATCCCGCCGCAACTCGAGAAAATCCACATGGTTCCAACGTCTTCGCAAGATGAGGCCCTTGCCCGCTACGGCGTCTCAAGGGAAGTCCTAGGTTCTGTCCTGAAGTGAGAAACGGTACCTGACTCCTTTCATGCATCCCCCAAAAGTCCCTCACACGCCGGTTTCCCTCGAGGGTAACACCGAGGTTTCCGGCCCCACTTCATCCGAGCCCCTTCTCCCCTCCTGACCGCGACAGGAGAGTCGATCCCCCTGCTTTGTCTTGAAGGGTCCCCGGCCTTCCCGGCACACCTCAGGATGAAGCCGGCCTCACTAGGAAATTTGAGACTAGCCCCGTGGGTGGTCCCACATGTCGAAAGACCCCGATTTCCCTGTCTGCTCTTGAAAAGAACCCGAGGCCCGGACACCTCTTCGAAGGCAAGCCAGTGGGTGAAGGCACAACACGAAGGGGCACTGTCACTGTCGTGCATCGTCCGGAAACACCCACAGGTTCCACACACAGCTCAACAAGGGGCCTGAGACCCCCTGAGCACCTCGAGAGGCAAGCGGAGTTCCCTTCCTCAGACAAGACGATTCCTGACTCTCTTGTCCCAACTCTGCAGGGACCCTGCGGTCGGAGTCCGAAACGGAGAGTAAGCCTGAGGTTCTTGCCTTCCCTGGAGTTGAGGCCCTCTTCCATTGCGCCAAACCCAGCGGAGTCCGGAGAGGCCCCGCCAACTCCACAGCATCCCTCATCTGTCAGAAGCACACTGGGAAGTTCCCTAAGGTCACCGGTAAACTGTTATTGCACAAGGTCCCCATGAAAAGGCCCACGCAGCAGCACATCCACAGATTCTGTCTGCCATTAAACGGCAGTAAGGTGCCCTCCCCTCTTCTTTGCTGCCTCGGCGGCCACCAGGGTGCAATTCGCATACCCTTCCCTTTCCCATCCTAGCAGGTGCTCCAGGGCCCGCTGGCCTACAAAGTGCCAGAAGCAGTGCTGGGCCAGCCGGCCAGAATTCAGGGTTCTGTTCCTTGGACTTCCAGCGGACACTAGGCTGCTTGGGAAAACCGCGCAGACTCTGAGGTTTTTCAGCAGAGGGGTGGAGCGGTAAAGGCCTTGACCCCAAAGACGAGGCCTTTCTGCGACCGTCAGGTTGGGGAGCTCTGAGACTGTGCCAACACAGGGCGGAATACATGGTTCCCTGCTCCACGCAGTCCCCGTTCCCTTACCTGTGTTCCGCACCCCTCCGCTGTGGCCAATGGATGCCGATCCTTGGGGATCCAGGAGTCCACGAAATGGGCATTCCCAGCCGCAATGGCGACCCCGAGAGCACAAGTGGGAAGCCCTCCCCCACCCCCGCCAGGAGCCGACCCCCGCTGGGAACGGACCCCCCACCCCGCCCCGCGCCGCCAGGTTTTGCCCCGCCCCTGCCGCGCTCCAGGGGCGCTGCCCACCTTCACCAGTGGCTCCTGGTGAGCCCCGTCCCCACGCCCGGTTCCAGGAGAGGCTCTCGGACTTCGCTGCTGCTGCCAGGTCAAACATGAGGACAATACATACACCCCACAGAGACAATCCAAGCTGTCTATGATTTAGGGATAAAACGAGGACTACAGAAAGGCAAGATGACCTGACCTAGGAGGGCCATGATATTCTATAGAACCAGACAAAGTTGGTTAACAAGGAAACTTTTTTCCTTGGAACCCGGAAAGCTGGTTCTTTGCATATGCAATGGCCAACAATTAGCTTGTTACCCAAGCCTGCCTCACTGCCACCCCCATGCCCCCACTCCCCAGAAGACTGGCTCAAAGAAATATTTTAAATCTCAGGCGGAAAACTGGAAGATGTCTTGTCTGTCTGTTTGGATTAAGGTATGTGTCAGTGTGAGCCTTGTGTTTTTTGATAATATTGCTCAAGTTCTGTGTTCTGATATCAATGGTCTCAAGACAAGGCAGCCCTTCCAAATCAAACTGCTGGAAATACAAGAAAACATTGACCTAAATGAATGTCAGAGCCCCGTGAACTGGGAACTAGTCAATATTAAATATCTAGTATTTTTGGTTTTGCTCCTCCACTATAGACATGTCTAAGAGTCAACAACATTAAGCACAACATGTTCATAGTGCCTAGGTTTCTTTTGAGGTAAAAATTGCTCTATTGTTAGATGTGTCACAAGCTTGTCAGCAAGAAAGTACCTGGAAACAGCAACAACCAATGTAAAAAATGTAAATGTGATATGAGCTTTTAGATAAACTCTTAACAATAATTATACTCTAAAATATCCGCCTCTCATAGTCTTGATTGAAGGCAGAGGAGAAGGGGATGACAGAGGATAAGATGGTTGGATGGCATCACTGACTCGATGGACATGAGTTTGAGCAAGCCCCTGGAGTTGGTGATGGACACGGAAGCCTGGCGTCCTGCAGGCCACGGGGTCACAAAGAGTCAGACTCGACTGAGCAAGTGAACTGAACTGAACTTACAATCGTTCCTCCAGGTGTTTTGGTTACCTGAGTTTCTATCCTGGTGCTAAACTAAGTGACGACAGTGTATTGAATAGCTAGGTCACTTCCAAATAAATGAAACTTCTTAAACATTCACGACTTGAAAGGACCTCCCTTTTACACAGAAACAAAAGAGATTTTTGACTCTGCATGAATAGTGACTGGCACCATCCGAACATATTAAATGTAAGAAAGCAATTTTTTTGTTTTGTTTTGTTTTGTTCTGTTCTTGCAGGAAGCGGGGTGGGCGCTATTATCACTGATAGGTATGCTCACCAATCTATCAAATGCCAGTATAAGAGTCAGTTCTTGGTTGCTGAAGGGAAATGTATGACTTGTTATTACAAGAATGTATGGAATGCAATCACACTTTAAGAAGGAAAACGAAGTACTTCTGTCTTACAGGTGGCATTTTCAGGACGGGAGAAGCAAAGGAACGGGTACAGAATGGGATAAGGAGGTTGTAGGGAAAGTAGGCCCCCAGAAAAGAGTTTTGTGCCTAGCACAAGTTTTCTTGAGATGTTGAACTGCCTTTGCTAATGGAGTTTAAGTTTCTTTACCTCTTAAGTGATCTCTTCTAGGTTGACCTAGAACAGAAATCTTTTGTTAGCTTTGGCTAAGAGGAGAAGTATTGTTTCACGGTGACATATGTGATCCCACCTGACTGTTCTCATCCCCTTTGATATCTATGCACTGCTGCTGCTGCTGCTGCAGCTGCTAAGTGGTTCAGTTGAGGCCGACCCTGTGCCACGCCATAGATGGAAGCCCACCAGGTCCCGCAGTCCCTGGGGTTCTCTAGGCAAGAACACTGGAGTGGGTTGCCATTTCCTCCTCCTATGCATGAAAGTGAAAAGTGAAAATGAAGTCGCTCAGTGGTGTCCGACTCTTAGCCACCCCATGGACTGCAGCCTACCAGGCTCCTCCGTCCTTGGGATTTTCCAGGAGTGGGGTGCCATTGCCTTCTCCCATATCTATGCACAAGCCTGCCTAAATAATTGACTTCTAGCCAACTTTGGGATGCCCATGACCACCCACCCTTACCAGGCAACAGAGAAGAGAAAAACACTTACCACAGGAGGTTCTGATAAGGAACAAGGAACTAACAAGCTCCCACCTACCAGGAATCTGCAGAGGTCAACAAGAGGTCAGCAAGAGATGAGAGACTGCAGTCCAGAGGTCCTAGCTACTTCCATCTAGCAACAAACACCCAGCATAGTCAAAACGATTTCAATGTTAAAGAATAAATAAATAAATAAAAGGACAGAAGTTCTTTGAACACATGTCTGAATTTAGGGGTGAGGCATTACATATGTGTCCCAGGATAATCTTAAAGTGTCAGAAAGTAAAGAAATTAAAGACAACTATCAAGCTGTCCAAACTGATAAAAATGAATGATTACAGTTTTATCTGTATACATTAGCAGATAATAATCTGAAAAGGAATTTTAAAAAATTCCCTTTCAATAATATCAACATGAATAAAACACTTTGCCATGGATGTAACGAGGATGACAAGACTGGCACACTGGAAATTATACACCCTGGCTGAAAACTATCCTGAATACATGGACAGATATTCCATAACGATGGAAAGACTTAAGATGGCAATACCATGGAATGCATCTTCAATCTGAAATGAAGATTTGATATGATTTGATCGCTCAGAGCTTTTGTGTCATCAAGTGTTATTAAAGTATTAAAGAGATAGAGAAAGCTGTTGACTTAGACTCGAGGCGGGGTGGGGGGGGTAGTAAGAGTACCCCCTGCTGGTCTTTAGCCAGATATTCTACAGGCACTAGCAGTCAGCTAAGGAAAGAAAGGAACTGTTTCAGGGAATGGCACCAGGCCCCTCCCCCACGACATGCATTGAGATAATATTGGCAGCAGGTGAGTCATCCCGGGCCAAAACTTGATTGACATGAATCTTGAAGAAAGCAGTATTGCAGGCAAATATATCATTTCCTTAACATAGATAAGGAGAACAAGCTAGGAGGAAAACATGCTGTTTTGTTCAAATCGCTTCTGAGCCTTTTGGGGGAACCGACCTGAAGCCAGAGTCTAGCGGAAATACATAGGATATTTACATCGCTTAAGACAAACATTTTCTTAGGAAAAAATGCATTGCTTAGCTCAAGGTTTGTCTGCGAAATTCTTACGCATCAGGAGATGGCTCCGAGCTGGGTTTCCACACACAAGAACATCCATGCAAAGCACAAGCCTGCACAGCCCATCTGCCCTGCTCCCGCACAGCCAGCAGCATTTCCAAGTGACCTCCTAAGGCCTTCCCCAAAATACAGGGGCACCTCTGGGTTTCCTGTTTCCCTCACTTCGAACACTTTTCTTAAAAAAAAAAATCCTGCACACTTCTTGATAGAATGCCACAGTGCAAGGAATACAGTCCTTCAATATTTAAACCTCCATTTGCAAAACACTTGGAGCTTGGTTTTGTTTTGTTTTTTAATTACACCACCACATAATTTAAAGCTTTTACACGTTCTAATTATTCAGTTCCAAAACACCAAACTTTAATTGCACAGGGTCCTCATGAAAAGGCCCAAGCAGCTGGACAACCACAGATTCTGCCATGAAAGGGCAGCAAGGTGCCCACCCCCTTCTTTGCTGCCTGGGCGGCCACCAGGGTTTGAAATCCATGCACCCTACTAAGTTTCTAGGGTGCAATCCGTGGACCCTTCCCTTTCCCATCCCAGCAGGTGCTCAAGGGCCCGCTGGCTTACAAAGTGCCAGAAGCAGGTCTGGGCCAGCCGGCCAGAGTTCAGTGTTCTGTCCCTTGGACTTCCAGCGGACACTAGGCTGCTTGGAAGAACCGCGCAGACTCGGAGATTTTTCAGCAGAGGGGTGGAGCGGTAAAGGCCTTGACCCCAAAGGCAAGGCTTTTCTGCGACCGCCAGGTTGGGGAGCTCCGAGAATGTGCCAACAGACGGCGGAATACTTGGTTCCCTGCTCCACGCAGTCCCAGTTCCCTTACCTGTGGTCCGCAGCCCTCCGCTGCACCCACGGGATGGCGATCCTTGGGGACCCAGGAGCGGACGAAATGGGCGTTCCCAGCCGCAGTTGCAACCCCCGAGAGCACAACTGGGAACCCCTCCCCATCCCCCCCATGAGCCGACCCCCGCCCCGCGCCGCCAGGGTTAGCCCCGCCCCTGCCGCGCTCCCTGCGCGTTCCCAGCCGCAGTGGCAACCCCCGGGAGCACAACTGGGACCGACCCCCACCTAAAGCCATCGGAATCTCGACCCGCGCAGCCCGGGTTTACCCAGTCCCGGGTGCGCTCCCGGCGCGTTTTCAGCCTCAGTGTCCACCTCCCAGAGCACAACTGGGAAGCCCGCCCCCACCCCCGCCAGAAGCCGACCCCCGCCCCA
Source organism: Bubalus kerabau (assembly GCF_029407905.1). Classification (NCBI taxonomy): domain Eukaryota; kingdom Metazoa; phylum Chordata; class Mammalia; order Artiodactyla; family Bovidae; genus Bubalus; species Bubalus kerabau. The sequence goes on from NW_026577905.1 coordinate 295,416, forward strand.
CGCCGCCCGCGTTCGCCCCGCCCCTGCACGGTCCAGGTACCTTCCCAGCTTCTAGCGTTCACGCCCGGGTAGGAGCAGGATGTAGGAGTATGGGAGATGTATCTGGAGCCTGACAGCCTCAGCTCCGCTCTGGCCTGCCCTTTGGACCTAGGAGCCAGGCCAACTTGCAGAGGGCTTAGGGCCCCATTGTATGCAAACTACCAAGGCCTACCGCAAGGAGAGCTCTGTCCGAGGGAAGGGAAACGCCCCAGGCTGCGTTCGCAAGCTGTTGCTTGGCAATGCAGACTCAGCGGTAAACGGAGGGAATCAGGGTCCTAGTGCCCCTGTCTTGGGGAGGAAGCTCCACAGCCAGAGTGTTCCTCCCTTTGTGCCCAGAAAGCGCCTGCCAGACTGGGCTTCCCCGGAGCTCTGTTGCAGAGCAGAGACGTGTGGATGTGTTTTGGGGCCTTGACATGTGCGTTTGGGCTCCCTAGCACAGCCCCAGCGTAGGGGAACCAGCCCCTGAGCAAAGAGCTCCAGGCAGTGCTTTGTGCCCAGGCCTGGATGCCCAGTCCCAGCACGCGGGAGAGATGAGTTAGGCTGGCGGCGGGTCCTTGCAAGCCTGTATTGGAAAGGACCGAGTGAGCTTCCACACCAGCGGAGCTGCAGACCTGCGCCCAGGCGCGATAGGACAGAGCCCCTGTCGAGAGGCTGCTCTGCTTGGCAAGCCTCGCCAAGCCCTTCCCAGCTTCTAGCGTTTGCACCTGCAAAGGAGCAGGCTGCGGGAGTGTGGGCGACATGACTGGCTCCTGACTGGCCTCAGGTCCGCTCTTGCCTTCCCTTTGGACCTAGGAGCCAGGCCTCCTTGCAGACGGCTTAGGGCACGGGGGTGTGCAAACTGCGAAAGCCTCCCGCAAGGAGACCTCTGTCTGAGGGAAGGGAAATGCCCCAGGTTGCATTCCCAAGCTGTTGCTTGGTAGCCCAGACTCAGCGCTGAACGGAGGGAATCAGGGTCCCAGTGCCCCTGTCATGGGGAGGGAGCTCCACAGCCAGAGTGTTCCTCCGTTTGTGTTCAGAAACCGCCTTACAGACTGGGCTTCCCCGGAGCTCAGCTCCAGAGCAGAGTCGTGTGCATGTGGTTTGGGGCCTTCCCCTGTGCCTTTGGGCTCCCTAGCACAGTCCCAGTGCAGGGGAACCAGCCCCTGAGCAGAGAGCTCCAGGCAGTGCTCTGTGCCCTGGATTGGAAGCCCACTCCCAGCACGCGGGAGAATAGAGTCAGGCCGCCGTCGGGTGCTTGCAAGCCTGTATTGGGAAGGACCGAATGAGCTTCCACTCCGGCGGAGTTCCAGATCTGCGCCCAGGCGCGATATCGCAGAGCCCCGGCCTAGAGGCTGCTCTGCCTGGGCGAGCCTCGCCAAGCCCTTCCCAGCTTCAAGCTTTCGCGCAGGGGAGGGAACAGACTGCGGAAGTGGGGGAGACGTGACTGGCGGGCGCCTTACTGGCCTCAGCTCCGCTCTTCCCTTCCCTTTGCACCTATGATCCATGCCTACTTGCAGAGGGCTTAGGGACCGAAGGAGAGCTCTGTCAGAGGGAAGGGAAGCGCCCCAGGCTGCATTCCCAAGCTGTTGTTTAGCCGCCCAGACTCAGCGCTGCACAGGGGTAATCAGGCTCTCTGTGGCCGCAGCTTCACACACAGGTGTGTCTCCGTAGGAATCAAGAAAGATCCTGACAGAGTGAGGTTCATTAGAGCTATACTAAAGAGCAAAGGCTTGTCCATGTGGTCTTGCCTTCCCCTGTGCCTTTGGGTCTCCAGGCTCGGCCCCAGCTCCGTGGAAACAACCCCTGAGAAAAAAACTTCAAGATACGCTTTTCCCAGAGGCTGGGAACTGGGGTTCATAGGAGGAGAGAAAAGCAAGCCTCCTTCGGGCATGAAAGGCAGCCAACCTGCCTGTGTTTTGAAGCCTCTATTTGGAAGGAATGGGTTAGCTTCTCCTAAAGGAGACCTCCAGATCTGCTCAGAAGTCGGTAATTCCAGAGGCAGGGTACTGGTTCCTGACTGTCCTTTGCTAGCCTTGAAAGATATTCCTAGATTCTAGAGTTATTTTCCATGAAGGAGCAGGCTTCGGGAATGTGTCAGACGGGACTGGCTCCTTATTGACCTCAGCTCAGCTATTGCCTTTCCATTCAAACTAGGACAAGGCCCTACTTTATGAAGGGTAAGGGTCTTCTTCTTTGCAAACTGCCAAGGGCTACAGCAATGAGACCTCTGTCAAGGTGAGGGAAGCCTAAGAGGATGGATTCTCAAGCAGGTGCTTTGCCACAAACCATCAGCACCCCACGGAGAGAATCAAGCTCCCTGTGCACCAATGTTGTGAGTGTAGCTTCACACACAGAGTTGTCTCTATAGGAGCCAAGAATGTTCCTGAGAGATTAGGTTCACTAAACCTCTCCTACAGAGCATAGACCTGTCAATGTGGTTTTGCCTTCCCCTGTGAGTTGGGTCCTCGAGGTCCGCCACACCTCCGGGGAAACTGTCCCTGAGAAAAGATCTCCAGGAACCGCTTCGCCGAGGCTGGGAAATGCTGTTCACAGGAAGTAAGGCAAGCGAATCTCCTGCAGAGTAAAAGAGGCCTTACAGTCCCTGGAGGAGCAGGCTGCCAGAGTGTGTGAAACCTGACTGTTGCCTTACTGGCCTCAGCTCCGCCATTGCCTGTTCATCCGAGCTAGCACCCAGGCCTACTTGGAAAAGCGTTTGGGTGCAGATTTCTACAAAGTGCCAAGGGCTACAGCAGTGAGAATTCTCTCAGTGGTAAGGGAGAGCATTTTATGGATTCTCAAGCTGTTTTCTGAACGACAGCGTCAAAATGAACAGAGAGAATCAGGCTCTCTGTGCCCCTATGTTAGGTACGCAGCTTCACACACAGAGGTGTCTCTATAGGAGCCAAGAATGCTCCTGAGAGATGAGGTTCACTAGAGGTCTGCTACAGAGCATAGACCTGTCCATGTGGTCTTGCCTTCCCCTGTGCCTTTGGGCCCCGGGCTCGGCCCCAGCTCCGTGGAAACAACCCCTGAGAAAATATCTTCAAGATACGCTTTTCCCAGAGGCTGGGAACTGGGGTTCATAGGAGGAGAGAAAAGCAAGCCTCCTTCGGGCACGAAAGGCAGCCAACCTGCCTGTGTTTTGAAGCCTCTATTTGGAAGGAATGGGTTAGCTTCTCCTAAAGGAGACCTCCAGATCTGCTCAGAAGTCGGTAATTCCAGAGGCAGGGTGCTGGTTCCTGACTGCCCTTTGCCAGCCTTGCAAAGACATTCCAAGATTCTAGAGTTATATTCCATGAAGGAGCAGGCTTCGGGAATGTGTCAGAGGGGAGTGGCTCCTTATTGGCCTCAGCTCAGCTATTGCCTTTCCATTCAAACTAGGACAAGGCCCTACTTTATGAAGGGGAAGGGTCTTCTTCTTTGAAACTGCCAAGGGCTACAGCAATGAGACCTCTGTCAAGGCGAGGGAAGCCTAAGAGGACGGATTCTCAAGCAGGTGCTTTACTACAAAGCATCAGCACCCCACGGAGAGAACCAAGATCCCTGTTCCCCAATGTTGGGAGTGTAGCTTCACACACAGAGTTGTCTCTATAGGAGCCAAGAATGTTCCTGAGAGATTAGGTTCACTAAACCTCTCCTACAGAGCATAGACCTGTCCATGTGGTTTTTCCTTCCCCTGTGAGTTGGGTCCCCGAGGTCCGCCACACCTCCAGGGAAACTGTCCCTGAGAAAAGATCTCCAGGAACCGCTTCGCTGAGGCTGGGAAACGCTGTTCACAGGAAGTAAGGCAAGCGAATCTCCTGCAGAGAAAAAGAGGCCTTACTGTCCCTGGAGGAGCAGGCTGCCAGAGTGTGTGAAACCTGACTGTTGCCTTGCTGGCCTCAGTTCCACCATTGCCTTTTCCTCCGAACTAGGACCTAGGCCTATTTGGAGAAGCGTTTGGGTGCGGATTTCTACAAAGTGCCAAGGGCTACAGCAGCGAGAATTCTCTCAGCGGTAAGGGAGAGCATTTTATGGATTCTCAAGCTGTTTTCTGAACGACTGCGTCAAAATGAACTGAGAGAATCAGGCTCTCTGTGCCCCTATGTTAGGTACGCAGCTTCACACACAGAAGTGTCTCTATAGGAGCCAAGATTGTTCCTGAGAGATGAGGTTCACTAGAAGTCTGCTACAGAGCATAGACCTGTCCATATGGTTTTGCCTTGCCCTGTGAGTTGGGTCCCCGAGGTCCGCCCCAGCTCAGGGGAAGGAGCCCCCGAGAAAAGATCTCCAGGGACCGCTATTCCCCTAGGCTGGCAAACGCAGTTCACAGGAGGTAATGCAAGCGAGCCTCCTGCAAGGCACAACAGGCCTTAGTGTCCCTGGACGATCAGGCTGCCAGAGTGTGTGAGACCTGACTGGTGCCTTACTGTCCTCAGCTCCGCCATTGCATGTTCCTCCGAACTAGGACCCAGGTCTACTAGGAGAAGGGTTTGGGTATGGATTTCTAAATACTGCCAAGGGGTATAGCAATGAGAACTGTGTCACGGGTAAGGAAGAGCACTGTATGGATTTTCAAGCTGTTGTTTGAATGACAGCTTCAAAGCTGCAAAGAGAGAATCAGACTCTGTGTCTCCATGTTCGGTACACAGCTTCACAGACAGGGGTGTCTCCATAGGAAACAAGAACGTTCCTGACAGAGTGAGGTTCACTAGAGCTCTCCTAGAGAGCAAAGACTTGTCCATGTGGTTTTTCTTCCCCTGTGCGTTTGGGGCTCCAGGCTCGGCCCCAGCTCCGTGGAAACAACCCCTGAGAAAAGATCTTCAAGATCCGCTTTTCCCAGAGGCTGGGATGTGGGGTTCATAGGAGGCGGGAAAAGCAGGCCTCATTCAGAGAGCAAGAGGCAGCCAAGCGGCCTGCGTTTGGAAGCCTCAATTTGGAAGAATGGGTTAGCTTCCCCTAAGGGAGACCTCCAGATCTGTTCAGAAGTCGGTAATTCCAGAGGCAGTGTGCAGGGTGCTGACTGCCCTTTGCCAGCCTTGCAAAGACATTCCTAGATTCTACAGTTATCTTCCTGAAGAAGCAGGCTTTGGGAATATGTCAGACTTGACTGGCGCCTTATTGGCCTCAGCTCAGCTATTGCCTTTCCATTCAAAGTAGGACAAGGCCCTACTTTATGAAGGGTAAGGGTCTTCTTCTTTCCAAACTGCCGAGGGCTACAGCAATGAGACCTCCGTAAATGCGAGGGAAGCATAAGCGGATGGATTATCAGGAAGGTTCTTTGCCACCAAGCATCAGCACCCCACGGAGGGAATCAGGCTCCCTTTGCCCCTATGTGGGGTGCGTAGATTCACACACAGTGGTGTCTCTACAGGAGCCAAGAATGTTCCTGAGAGATGAGGCTCACAAGAGCTCTCCTACAGAGTGCTCACCTGTACATGTGGTTTCGCCTTCCCCTGTGAGTTGGGTCCCCGAGGTCCGCCCCAGCTCCGAGAAAACAGCCTCTGAGAAAAGATCTCCAGGAACCGCTTTTCGCCCAGGCTGGGAAAGGCTGATCACAGGAAGTAAGGCAAGTGAGCCTCCTGCAGAGAAAAAGAAGCCTTACTGTCCCTGGAGGAGCAGGCTGCCAGAGTGTGTGAAAACTGACTGGTGCCATACTGGTCTTAGCTCCGCCATTGCTTGTTCCTCCGAACTGGGACTCAGGCCTACTTGGAGAAGGGTTTAGGTGCAGATTTCTACAAACTTCCAAGGGCTACTGCAATGAGAACTCTCTCAGAGGTAAGGGCGAGAATTGTATGGATTCTCAAGCTGTTTTCTGAACGACAGCATTAAACCTGCACAGAGAGAATCAGGCTCTCTGCCTCCATGTTGGGTACGCAGTTTCACACACAGAGGTGTCCGCATAGGAGCCAAGAACGTTCGTCAAAGACTGAGGTTCACTAGAGCTCTCTTAGAAAGCAAAGACTTGTTCATGTGGTTTTGCCTTCCCCTGTATGTGTGGGTCTCTGGGCACAACCCCAGCTCCGTGGAAACAACCCCTGAGCAAAGATCTCCAAGAATCTGCTTTTCCCCCATGCTGGGAACCAGGGATCATAGGAGGCAGGAAAAGCAAGCCTCCTTCAGGCAAGAAGAGGCAGCCAACTGGCCTGTGTTTGGAAGCCTCTATTTGCAAGGAATGGGTTAGCTTCTCCAGAAGGAGACCTCCAGATCTGCTCAGAAGATAGATATTCCAGAGGCAGGGTCGAGGTTCCTGACTGCCCTTTGCCAGCCTTGCAAAGACATTCCTAGATTCTAGCAATATTTTCCATGAAGGAGCAGGCATCGGAAATATGTCAGAGTTGACAGGTGCCTTACTGGCCTCAGCTCAGCTATTGCCTTTCCTTTCAAACTAGGATCAGGGCCTACTTGGTGAAGGGTAAGCGTCTGCTTCTTTCCAAAGTGCCAAGAGACACAGCAATGAGACCTCTGTCAAGACGAGGGAAGCGTAAGCGGATGGATTCTCAAACAGGTGCTTTGCCACAAAGCATCAGCACCCCACAGAGAGAATCAGGCTCCCTGTGCCCCTATGTTCGGTGTGTAGCTTTACACACAGAGGTGTCTCTGTACGAGCCAAGAATGTTCCTAAGAGATGAGACACACTAACGTCTCCTACAGAGCATAGACCTGTCCATGTGGTTTTTCCTTCCCCTGTGAGATGGGTCCCCGAGGTCCACCCCAGCTCTGGGGATAGAGCCCCTGAGAAAAGATCTCCAGGAACCGCTTTTTGCCCAGGCTGGGAAACGCAGTTCACAGGAGGCAAGGCAAGCGAGCCTCCCGCAGGGAAAAATAGGCCTTACTGTCCCTGGAGGAGCAGGCTGCCAGAGTGTGTGACACCTGACTGGTGCCTTACTGACCTCAGCTCCGCCATTGCATGGCCATCCAAACCAGGACCCAGGCCTACTTGGAGAAGGGTTTGGGTGCGGATTTGTAAAAACTGCCAAGGGCTACTGCAATGAGAAGTCTCTCAGAGGTAAGGGAGAGCATTGTATGGATTCTCAAGCTGTTGTTTGAATGACAGCTTCAAAGCTGCAAAGAGAGAATCAGGCCCTGTGTGCCCCCTTGTTGGGTATGCAGCTCCACACACAGAGGTATCCCCGTAGAATCCAAGACTTTCCTCACATACTGAGGTTAACTAGAGTTCTCCTACAGAGCAAAGACTTGTCCATGTGGTTTTGCCTTCCTCTGTGCGTGTGGGTCTCCGGGCTCAGCTCCAACTTCGTTGAAATAGCCCCTGAAAAAAGATCTCCAAGAACCACTTTTCCCCCAGGCGGGAAGCGGAGTTCACAGGAAGCGGAACAAGCAAGCCTCCTTCAGGCAAGTAGAGGCAGCCAACTAGCCTGTGTTTGGAAGCCTCTCTTTGGAAGGAATGGTTAGCTTCTCCAAAAGAAGACCTCCAGATCTGCTCAGAAGACGGAAATTCCAGAGGCAGGGTCGAGGTTCCTGACTGTCCTTTGCCAGCCTTGCAAAGACATTTCTAGATTCTAGCGTTATTTTCCATGAAGGAGCAGGCTTCAGGAATATGTCAGACTTGACTGGCGCCTTACTGGCCTCAGCTCAGCTATCGCCTTTCCGTTCAAACTAGGACAAGGGCCTACTTGGTGAAGGGTAAGGGTCTGCTTCTTTCCAAACTGCCAAAGGCTACAGCAAAGACACCTCTGTCAAAGAGAGGGAAGTGGAAGCGGATGGACTCTCAAACAGGTGATTTGCCACAAAGCATCTGCACCCCACGGAGAGAATCAGGCTGCATTTGCCCCTATGTTGGGTGTGTAGCTTCAAACACAGAGGTGTCTCTATAGGAGCCAAGAATGTTCCTGGGAGATGAGGTTCACTAGAGCTCTGCTATGGAGCATAGACCTGTCCATATGGTTTTGCCTTCCCCTGTGAGTTGGGTTCCCGATGTTCGCCCCAGCTCCGAAGAAGAAACCCCTGAGAAAACACCTCCAGGAACTGCTTTTCGTCCAGACTGGGAAACGCAGTTCACAGAAGGCAAGGCAAGCGAGCCTCCTGCAGAGAAAAAGAGGCCTTACTGCCCCTGGAGGAGCAGGCTGCAAGAGTGTGTGAGACCTGACTGGTGCCTTACTGGCCTCAGCTCTGCCATTGCATGTTCCTCCGAACTAGGACCCAGGACTACTTGGAGAAGGGTTTGGGTGCGGATTTCTAAAAACTGCCAAGGGCTACAGCAATGAGAACTCTGTCACGGGTAAGGAAGAGCATTGTATGGATTTTCAAGGTGTTTTTTGAACGACATCTTTAAAGCTACACAGAGAGAATCAGGCTCTCTGTGCCCTCATGTTGGGTACGCAGCTTCACACATAGGGGTGTCTCCATATGAATCAAGAATGTTCGTGACAGAGTGAAGTTCACTAGAGCTCTCCTAGAGAGCAAAGACTTGTCCATGTGGTTTTTCTTCCCCTGTGAGTTTGGGTCTCCAGGCTTAGCCCCAGCTCCGTGGAAACAACCCCTGAGAAAAGATCTTCAAGATCCGCTTTTCCCAGAGCCTGGGAAGCTGGGTTCATAGGAGGCAGGAAAAGCAAGCCTCCTTCGGGCACGAAGAGGCAGCCGACCGGCCTGTTTTTGGAAGTCTCAATATGGAAGGAATGAGTTAGATTCTCCTAAAGGAGACCTCCAGATCTGCTCAGAAATCGGTAATTCCAGAGGCAGGGTGCAGGCTCCTGACTGCCCTTTGCCAGCCTTGCAGAGACATTCCTAGATTCCAGCGTTATTTTCCATGAAGGAGCAGGCTTCGGGAATATGTCAGACTTGACTGGCGCCTTATTGGCCTCAGCTCAGCTCTTGCCTTTCCTTTCAAACTAGGACAAGGGCCCACTTTATGAAAGGTAAGGGTCCTCTTCTTTCCAAACTGCCAAGGGCTACAGCAATGAGACCTCTGTCAAGGCGAGGGAAGCGTAAGCTGATGGATTCTCAAGCAGGTGCTTTGCCACAAAGCATCACCCCACGAAAGAATCTGGCTCCCTTTGCCCCTACATTGCGTGTGTAGCTACACACACAGAGGTGTCTCGATAGGAGCCAAGAATGTTCCTGAGAGAGGAGGTTCACTGTTGGGGGCCAGAGTGAGGCACTCCGCCCATGGCAAAGGTCATGAGGAAGGAGGCTCGATATACGCAAAGGCGGGATCGAGCCTCAGGAGTCCCCCTGGAAATCCTCGAGCATCTACCCGCATAACCAGAGCCTGCCTACCTTACTACTTTGTGCTCTCACCTACACCTCTGACTTTACGGGGGGCTGTCCCCCACCACCTCTTTCGGAGAAGGAGTTAACCTAGAGCTCCAGTTGATAAAAACCCCTGGGTGTGACAAGAGTGTTTTAACCTACAAACTCCTCTGAAGGTTCTCTAGCCTGCCTGACAGGCTTGTCCGGCCACATGTGATTGCTCACAGCCTCCCAACCATGAGAGGCACGAGATGCTTTAAACCTTCTAAAAACAGGTTCCTTAGAAAAGTTAGAAAATTATTAGTATAAGTATAATGGGCTGATTAGAAATCATATTGGTGAAGGGTTTTTCATTTGTTGAGCTGATGTTTACTGCTAAGTCTCCACATCCCCTGCCCTTATACACATTAATGAATATATAGAAGAAATAAGTATTAACCTTTGATATAAATCATGTTAGACCTTAGGCTAAGTAAATTCTTTCCTTAACTAAAACCCACTACACCCTCACCCTATAGGAATGTAACTTTATTTGGGTGGCGTCTGTTTTAAGAATAATCACCCCTGGAGAAATAAGTGTCCTGGTTGACTGACCGCTGTCACAAGGAGAGGGTCGTAAATTGTCAGCAGGCCCCCCGGCCAGAAGATGATGTAACACCCCTAAGACCTCTGTATACTTTTGTATGAAGCACCTGACTTTGATAAAAGTCAGGACTGCTGACCCCACGTGACTTTTGCATAACATCTCAGTGTATAAAAGTAGACCATGGAAAATAAAGAATTGGGATCAGTTTCTCGAAATACTGGTCTCCCCATGTCTCTCTCTCTCTCTCACTCTGGTTGAGTCTACATCTGGAGCGCGGAACCCACCAAGCTTACTAATTTTGCCTGGGCTTCTAAGATCCGACCGGGGAGGCCTCAGTGTCTCCTCTCCTTCGGGAGAACGGAAGGACGCCTGCGGCCTATGTAAGTGGTGCAAGCTTCTTGTCTTGAAGTTTTATTGGTCCCCCGCGTAAACCAAGCTACTCAGCCTCTTTTCTCCACTGAATTTTCCTACTGAGCTATCCTCATTTTATTACTCTTTATGTCCTTAATTAACGTTTAATTAAGCAGTTGTTCCCTGACCCTCGCCTACGCCGTCTCTGCTTCGAATACCCTGGATCAGCTGGGGCTGGACCCCGGCAGTTCACTAGAGATCTCCTACAGAGCATAGACCTGTCCATTTGGTTTTGCCTTCCCCTGTGAGTTGGGTCCCCGAGGTCCGCCCCAACACTGGGGAAACAGCCCCTGAGAAAAGATCTCCAGGAACTGCTGTCCGCCCAGGCTGGGAAACGCTGTTCACAGGAAGTAAGGCAAGCGAGCCTCCTGAAGGGAAATAGAGGCCTTACTGTCCCTGGAGGAGCAGGCTGCCAGAGTGTGTGACACCTGACTGGTGCCTTACTGGCCTCAGCTCCGCTATTGCATGTTCATCGGAACTTGAACCCAGGACTACTTGGAGAAGTGTTTGTGTGCCGATTTCCAGAAACTGCGAAAGGCTACAGCAATGATAACTCTCTCAGTGGTAAGGGAGAGCATTGTGTGGATTCTCAATTTGTTGTTTGAACGACAGCGTCAAAGCTGCACAGAGAGAATCAGGTCTCTGTGTCTCTATGTTGGCTATGCAGCTTCCCACACAGAGATGTCCCCATTGGAGCCAAGAACATTCCCCATAGAGTGAAGTTCACTAGAGCACTCCTAGAGAGCAAAGACTTATCCATGCGGTTTTCCCTTCCCCTGTGCATGTGGGTCTCTGGGATCGGCCCCTGCTCCGTGGAAACAGCCTCTGAGAAAAGATCTCCAAGAACCTCTTATCCCCCAGGCTGGGAAGCGGAGTTCGCAGGAGGTGGGATAAGCAAGCTTCCTTCGGCAAGAAGAGACAGCCAACCGGCCTGTGTTTGGAAGCCTATATTTGCAAGGAATGGGTTAGTTTCTCCTGACCGAGACCGCCAGATGTGCTGAGAAGATAGAAATTCCAGAGGCAGGGTCGAGGTTCCTGACTGCCCTTTGCCAGCCTTGCAAAGACATTCCCAGATTCTAACGTTATTTTCCATGAAGGAGCAGGCATCGGGAATATGTCAGACTTGACTGGCGCCTTACTGGCCTCAGCTCAGCTACTGCCTTTCCATTCAAACAAGGACAAGGGCCTACTTGGTGAAGGGTAAGGGTCTGCTTCTTTCCAAATTGCCAAGGACTACAGCAATGAGACCTCTGTCAAGGTGAGGGAAGCCTATGCGGATGGATTCTTAGCAGGTGCTTTGCCACAAAGCATCAGCACCCACGGAGAGAATCAGACTCCCTTTGCCACTATGTTGGGTGTGTAGCTTCATGCACAGAGGTGTCTCTGTAGAAGCCAAGAATGTTCCTGAGAGATGAGGTTCACTAGAGCTCTCCTACAGAGCATAGACCTGTCCATGTGGTTTTGTCTTCCCCTGTGAGTTGGGCCCCCGAGGTCCGACCCAGCTCCAGGGAAACAGCCCCTGAGAAAAAATCTCCAGGAACAGCTTTGCGCCCAGGCTGGGAAATGCAGTTCACAGGAGGCAAGGCAAGCGAGCCTCCTGCAGGGAAAAAGAGGCCTTACTGCTCCTGGACGATCAGGCTGCAAGAGTGTGTGAGACCTCACTTGTGCCTTACTGGCCTCAGCTCCGCCGTTGCCTGTTGTTCCGAGCTAGGACCCAGGCCTACTTGGAGAAGGGTTAGGGTGCGGATTTCTACAAACTGTCAAGGACGACAGCAATGAGAATTCTCTTAGCAGTAAGGGAGAGCATTGTATGGATTCTCAAGCTGTTGTTTGAATGACAGCTTCAAAGCTACACAGAGAGAATCAGGCTCTCTGTTCCCCTATTTTGGCTGTGCAGCTTCACACACAGAATTTGACTCTGTTGGAGCCAGAAATATTCCTGAAAGACTTAGGCTCACCAAAGCTGTCCTCCAGAGCAAAGACATTGGATGTGGTTTTGCCTTCCCTTGTCAGTATGGGTCCCCTAGCTTGGCCCCAGCTCTGGGGATACAGCCTCTGAAAAAAATCTTCCAAGAAGCGATTTTCCTCCAGGCTGTTAAGCGGAATTCGCAGTTTGCAAGTTAAGGAAGCCTGCTTCGTGGAAGAGCAAGCAGCCAACTGGCCCTGTGTTAGGAAGCCTGTATTTGAAAGGAATGGGTTAGCTTCTACAGCGGGAGAACCTCAGATCTGCTCAGGGGACTGAAATACTAGAGTCAGGGTCGAGGTTCTCCCTTGTCCTTTGCGCACCTTGCAAAGACATTCCTAGCTTCTAGCGTTAGTGTCCCTGTAGTAGCAGGCTGCAGGAGCGTGTGATAAATGACTGCCGCGTTCCTGTCCTCAGCTCCGCTATTGACTTTCTATTCGAACTAGAACCCAGGCCTACTTTGAGAGGGGTTAGGGTCCAGTGTTTCCAAACTGCCAAGGGCTACGGCAATGCGAGCTCTGTCAAAGGTAAGAAAAGAGCAATTGGTTGGATTCTTCAGCTGCTGCGTGGCTGCACAGCTTCCGCGCTGCATGGAGAGCATGAGGCTCCTTGTGGCCCTATTTTGGGTACGCAGCAACATGCACACAGAGTGTCTGTGTTCACTTATGTAGAGGCTTATGTACACTAGAGCTCTCCTACAGAGCGAAGACCACTCAGTTGGCTCCAAGAGATACCTGTCGCGACTCGAGAAGAGAGTGGAGTCCTTTGCTTCCCCTCGAGATGAGGCCTGACTCCCCGGGTGAGTATGGAATGCAACCCCAAATCCCTGTCGCCTATGGAGAGGAACATTAAGTCCTGGATACAAGCCTAGATGAGGTCTAGTTTGCCCTTCAGTGAATGGAGCCCAATCCCCAGCTCTCCCTGGCAACTCGAATGGAAGATTAGACTTCCTGGGCCAACACAAGAGGAAGCCTGAATTCCCCGTCGTAACTCGAGAATCCCACCGCAACCCGAGAAAAACCACGTGCTTCCCTCGTCTCCGCAAGATGAGGCCCTTTGTCCGCTACAGCATCTCAAGAGAAGTCCCACGTTCCATCCTGAAGTGCGAAACGGTACTTGGCACCCTTGATGCGACCCCAAAAGTTCCGCGACATACCAGACTCACTCAAGGGGAACACCGAGGTTCCCGGCACCACTTCATCTGAGCCCCTTCTCCTCTCCTGATTGCGACAGGAGGGTCGACTCCCCTTCTCTGTCTGCAAGGGGTTCCCGACCTTCCGGGCGCACCTCAGGATGAGGCTGGTCTCATGAGGAAGTTCGAGACGTAGCCTCGTGGGTGGTGCCACATGCCGAAAGACCCCAATTTCACGGTCCACTCTTGAAAAGAACCCGATGCCAGCACACCTCTTTGAAGGAAAACCTGTGGATGAAGGCACAAGACGAAGGGGCACTGACACCCGCGTGCATCGTCCAGAAAAACCCGCAGGTCCCACAGACATTTCGACAAGTGGACTGTCACCCTGTAAACAACTCGAAAGGCAAACGAAGGTCCACTTCCTCAACAGAAGACTAGGTGTGACTCTCTTGTGCCTACTCTGCAGGGACCATGGGATCCGAGTCAGAAACGGAGAGGAAGCCTGAGGTTCCTGCGTCCACTCGAGATGAGGCCCTCTTCCATTGCACCACACCCAGTGGAGTCCCGAGAGGCCCCTACCAACTCCACAGTATCACTGAGTTCTCACAGGCCCAATGAGAAGCTCCCTGAGGTCACAGGCACAAGTCGAGGGACCCCTGGGTTTTCTGCCGTGACTCGAGAAAGACCTCGAGAGTGCTTCAAAATGTGTTGAGTCGCGATTCCCCCACCATGACTCGAGAGCCATGACACGCTCCCCCTCGCCACGCGCATGGAGACCTGACTAACCTGGCACTGCACGAGAGGCTCCATGAGTTCCTCATCGTACCTCGTGAGGAAACCCACACTGGCGCGGCAGCTCGAGGAAACACATGAGACACACCGGTCATCGCGAGATGAGGGCCTTCTTTTCCTGCATGGCCTGGAGACCAATCACGAGTCCTCTCTCCAAACTGAAGAGGAGGCTGGACTCCCTTGAAGCTGCTCAGGGGGCTCCAAGAGATCCGCGTCGCGACTCGAGAGGAGAGCGGAGTCCTTGGCTTCCCCTCGAGACGAGGCCTGACTCCCCGGGGGAGCCTGGAATGCAACCCCGAGATCCCCGCTTTCCCTGGAGAGGAATATTAGGTCCCGGACACTCGCCTAGGTGAGGTCTATTGGCCCCTGCAATGACTCGAGCGCAACCCCCAGCTTTCCCTCGCAACTCGAGGGGAAGTTTGGGCTTCCCAGGGCCAACCCAAGAGGAAGGCTGAGATCCCCATCGTAACTCGAGAATTCCGCCACAACTCGAGAAAAACCACGTGGTTCCCATCTCTTGGCAAGATGAGGCCCTTGCCCGCCACGGCGTCTCAAGGGAAGTCCCCTGTTCCGCCCTGAAGGGCGAAACGGTCCCTGACAGATTTCCTGCGACACCCAAAAGTCCCCCGACACGCCGGGGTCCCCCGAGTGGAACACCGAGGGTCCAGGCACCGCTTCCTCTGAGCCCCTTCTCCCCTCCTCATCGCGACAGGAGAGGCGATTCCCCTGCGTGGTCTGGAAGGGGTTCCCGGCATTCCCGGCGCACCTCAGGATGAGGCCGGTCTCACGAGGAAATTCGAGACGAGCCACGTGGGTGGGGCCACATGCCGAACGCCCCCGATTCTCCGGTGCGCTCTTGAGAAGGACCCGAGGCCCGGACCCCTCTGCGAAGGCAACACTGTGGGTGAAGGCACAACACGAAGGGGCACTGCCACCCCCGGGCATCGTCCGCAAAGACCCGCGGGTTCCACACACAGCTCGACGAGGGGCCTGAGACCCCCTGAGCAACTCGAGAGGCCAGCGGGGTTCCCTTCCTCAGACAAGACGAGGCCTGACTCTCCTGTCCCAACTCTGCAGGGACCCTGCGGTCGGAGTCCGAAACGGAGAGGAAGCCTGAGGTTCCTGCCTCCCCTCGAGATGAGGCCCTCTTTCGTTGCGCCAGACCCAGCGGAGTCCCGAGGGGCCCCGCCAACACCACAGGATCCCTCGCCTCTCAGAGGCACCCTGGCAAGTTCCCTAAGGTCCCCGGCAGAAGGCGAGGGAAACGAGGGTTTCCCGCCGCCCCCCGAGAAAGACCTCGAGAGTCCTTCTTCAACGCGTCTCGAGGCCCTAGTCACCTCCCGTGACACGAGAGCCAGGACGCGCTCCCCCTCGCCACGCGCATGGAGACCTGACTTCCCTGGCGCCGCACGAGAGGCTCCCTGAGATCCCCGTCGTGCCTCGGGAGAAAACCCCCACGGGCGCCGCAGCTCGAGGAAACCCCGGAGACGCCCCCGTCCTCGCGAGCTGAGGGCCTTCTTTTCCTGCATGGCCTGGAGAGCAATCCCGGGTCCTCTCTCCAAACGGAAGAGGAGGCTGGACTCCCTTGAGGCCGCTTAGGGGGCTCCAAGAGACCCGCGTCGCGACTCGAGAGGAGAGCGGAGTCCTTGGCTTCCCTTCGAGACGAGGCCTGACTCCCCGGGGGAGCCTGGAATGCAACTCCGAGATCCCTGCCTTCCCTGGAGAGGAATATTAGGTCCCGGACACACGCCTAGGTGAGGTCTCTTCGGCCCTGCAGTGACTCGAGCGCAACCCCCAGCTTTCCCTCGCAACCCGAGGGGAAGATTGGGCTTCCCAGGGCCAACCCAAGGGGAAGGCTGAGATCCCCGTCGTAACTCGAGAATGCCGCCGCAACTCGAGAAAAACCACGTGGTTCCCACCTCTTGGCAAGATGAGGCCCTTGCCCGCCATGGCGTCTCAAGGGAAGTCCCCTGTTCGGCCCTGAAGGGCGAAACGGTCCCTGAGAGCCTTCCTGCGACCCCCAAAAGTCCCCCGACACGCCGGGGTCCCCCGAGGGGAACACCGAGGGTCCCGGCACCGCTTCCTCTGAGCCCCTTCTCCCCTCCTGATCGCGACAGGAGAGGCGATTCCCCTGCGTGGCCTGGAAGGGGTTCCCGGGCTTCCCGGCGCACCTCAGGATGAGGCCGGTCTCACGAGGAAATTCGAGACGAGCCACGTGGGTGGGGCCACATGCCGAACGCCCCCGATTCCCCGGTCCGCTCTTGAGAAGGACCCGAGGCTCGGACCCCTCTGCGAAGGCAACCCTGTGGGTGAAGGCACAACACGAAGGGGCACTGCCACCCCCGGGCATCGTCCGCAAAGACCCGCGGGTTCCACACACAGCTCGACGAGGGGCCTGAGACCCCCTGAGCAACTCGAGAGGCCAGCGGGGTTCCCTTCCTCAGACAAGACGAGGCCTGACTCTCCTGTCCCAACTCTGCAGGGACCCTGCGGTCGGAGTCCGAAACGGAGAGGAAGCCTGAGGTTCCTGCCTCCCCTCGAGGTGAGGCCCTCTTCCGTTGCGCCAGACCCAGCGGAGTTCTGAGGAGCCCCGCCACCTCCACAGGATCCCTCGCCTCTCAGAGGCACCCTGGCAAGTTCCCTAAGGTCCCCGGCAGAAGGCGAGGGAATCGAGGGTTTCCCGCCGCCCCCCGAGAAAGACCTCGAGAGTCCTTCTTCAACGCGTCTCGAGGCCCTAGTCCCCTCCCGTGACTCGAGAGCCAGGACGCGCTCCCCCTCGCCACGCGCATGGAGACCTGACTTCCCTGGCGCCGCACGAGAGGCTCCCTGAGATCCTCGTCGTGCCTCGGGAGAAAACCCCCACGGGCGCCGCAGCTCGAGGAAACCCCGGAGACGCCCCCGTCCTCGCGAGCTGAGGGCATTCTTTACCTGCATGGCCTGGAGAGCAATCCCGTGTCCTCTCTCCAAACGGAAGAGGAGGCTGGACTCCCTTGAGGCCGCTCAGGGGGCTCCAAGAGACCCGCGTCGCCACTCGAGAGGAGAGCGGAGTCCTTGGCTTCCCCTCGAGACGAGGCCTGACTCCCCGGGGGAGCCTGGAATGCAACCCCGAGATCCCTGCCTTCCCTGGAGAGGAATATTAGGTCCCGGACACACGCCTAGGTGAGGTCTCTTCGGCCCTGCAGTGACTCGAGCGCAACCCCCAGCTTTCCCTCGCAACCCGAGGGGAAGATTGGGCTTCCCAGGGCCAACCCAAGGGGAAGGCTGAGATCCCCGTCGTAACTCGAGAATGCCGCCGCAACTCGAGAAAAACCACGTGGTTCCCACCTCTTGGCAAGATGAGGCCCTTGCCCGCCATGGCGTCTCAAGGGAAGTCCCCTGTTCGGCCCTGAAGGGCGAAACGGTCCCTGAGAGCCTTCCTGCGACCCCCAAAAGTCCCCCGACACGCCGGGGTCCCCCGAGGGGAACACCGAGGGTCCCGGCACCGCTTCCTCTGAGCCCCTTCTCCCCTCCTGATCGCGACAGGAGAGGCGATTCCCCTGCGTGGCCTGGAAGGGGTTCCCGGGCTTCCCGGCGCACCTCAGGATGAGGCCGGTCTCACGAGGAAATTCGAGACGAGCCACGTGGGTGGGGCCACATGCCGAACGCCCCCGATTCCCCGGTCCGCTCTTGAGAAGGACCCGAGGCTCGGACCCCTCTGCGAAGGCAACCCTGTGGGTGAAGGCACAACACGAAGGGGCACTGCCACCCCCGGGCATCGTCCGCAAAGACCCGCGGGTTCCACACACAGCTCGACGAGGGGCCTGAGACCCCCTGAGCAACTCGAGAGGCCAGCGGGGTTCCCTTCCTCAGACAAGACGAGGCCTGACTCTCCTGTCCCAACTCTGCAGGGACCCTGCGGTCGGAGTCCGAAACGGAGAGGAAGCCTGAGGTTCCTGCCTCCCCTCGAGGTGAGGCCCTCTTCCGTTGCGCCAGACCCAGCGGAGTCCCGAGGAGCCCCGCCACCTCCACAGGATCCCTCGCCTCTCAGAGGCACCCTGGCAAGTTCCCTAAGGTCCCCGGCAGAAGGCGAGGGAAACGAGGGTTTCCCGCCGCCCCCCGAGAAAGACCTCGAGAGTCCTTCTTCAACGCATCTCGAGGCCCTAGTCCCCTCCCGTGACTCGAGAGCCAGGACGCGCTCCCCCTCGCCACGCGCATGGAGACCTGACTTCCCTGGCGCCGCACGAGAGGCTCCCTGAGATCCTCGTCGTGCCTCGGGAGAAAACCCCCACGGGCGCCGCAGCTCGAGGAAACCCCGGAGACGCCCCCGTCCTCGCGAGCTGAGGGCATTCTTTACCTGCATGGCCTGGAGAGCAATCCCGTGTCCTCTCTCCAAACGGAAGAGGAGGCTGGACTCCCTTGAGGCCGCTCAGGGGGATCCAAGAGACCCGCGTCGCCACTCGAGAGGAGAGCGGAGTCCTTGGCTTCCCCTCGAGACGAGGCCTGACTCCCCGGGGGAGCCTGGAATGCAACTCCGAGATCCCTGCCTTCCCTGGAGAGGAATATTAGGTCCCGGACACACGCCTAGGTGAGGTCTCTTCGGCCCTGCAGTGACTCGAGCGCAACCCCCAGCTTTCCCTCGCAACCCGAGGGGAAGATTGGGCTTCCCAGGGCCAACCCAAGGGGAAGGCTGAGATCCCCGTCGTAACTCGAGAATGCCGCCGCAACTCGAGAAAAACCACGTGGTTCCCACCTCTTGGCAAGATGAGGCCCTTGCCCGCCATGGCGTCTCAAGGGAAGTCCCCTGTTCGGCCCTGAAGGGCGAAACGGTCCCTGAGAGCCTTCCTGCGACCCCCAAAAGTCCCCCGACACGCCGGGGTCCCCCGAGGGGAACACCGAGGGTCCCGGCACCGCTTCCTCTGAGCCCCTTCTCCCCTCCTGATCGCGACAGGAGAGGCGATTCCCCTGCGTGGCCTGGAAGGGGTTCCCGGGCTTCCCGGCGCACCTCAGGATGAGGCCGGTCTCACGAGGAAATTCGAGACGAGCCACGTGGGTGGGGCCACATGCCGAACGCCCCCGATTCCCCGGTCCGCTCTTGAGAAGGACCCGAGGCTCGGACCCCTCTGCGAAGGCAACCCTGTGGGTGAAGGCACAACACGAAGGGGCACTGCCACCCCCGGGCATCGTCCGCAAAGACCCGCGGGTTCCACACACAGCTCGACGAGGGGCCTGAGACCCCCTGAGCAACTCGAGAGGCCAGCGGGGTACCCTTCCTCAGACAAGACGAGGCCTGACTCTCCTGTCCCAACTCTGCAGGGACCCTGCGGTCGGAGTCCGAAACGGAGAGGAAGCCTGAGGTTCCTGCCTCCCCTCGAGGTGAGGCCCTCTTCCGTTGCGCCAGACCCAGCGGAGTTCTGAGGAGCCCCGCCACCTCCACAGGATCCCTCGCCTCTCAGAGGCACCCTGGCAAGTTCCCTAAGGTCCCCGGCAGAAGGCGAGGGAATCGAGGGTTTCCCGCCGCCCCCCGAGAAAGACCTCGAGAGTCCTTCTTCAACGCGTCTCGAGGCCCTAGTCCCCTCCCGTGACTCGAGAGCCAGGACGCGCTCCCCCTCGCCACGCGCATGGAGACCTGACTTCCCTGGCGCCGCACGAGAGGCTCCCTGAGATCCTCGTCGTGCCTCGGGAGAAAACCCCCACGGGCGCCGCAGCTCGAGGAAACCCCGGAGACGCCCCCGTCCTCGCGAGCTGAGGGCATTCTTTACCTGCATGGCCTGGAGAGCAATCCCGTGTCCTCTCTCCAAACGGAAGAGGAGGCTGGACTCCCTTGAGGCCGCTCAGGGGGCTCCAAGAGACCCGCGTCGCCACTCGAGAGGAGAGCGGAGTCCTTGGCTTCCCCTCGAGACGAGGCCTGACTCCCCGGGGGAGCCTGGAATGCAACCCCGAGATCCCTGCCTTCCCTGGAGAGGAATATTAGGTCCCGGACACACGCCTAGGTGAGGTCTCTTCGGCCCTGCAGTGACTCGAGCGCAACCCCCAGCTTTCCCTCGCAACCCGAGGGGAAGATTGGGCTTCCCAGGGCCAACCCAAGGGGAAGGCTGAGATCCCCGTCGTAACTCGAGAATGCCGCCGCAACTCGAGAAAAACCACGTGGTTCCCACCTCTTGGCAAGATGAGGCCCTTGCCCGCCATGGCGTCTCAAGGGAAGTCCCCTGTTCGGCCCTGAAGGGCGAAACGGTCCCTGAGAGCCTTCCTGCGACCCCCAAAAGTCCCCCGACACGCCGGGGTCCCCCGAGGGGAACACCGAGGGTCCCGGCACCGCTTCCTCTGAGCCCCTTCTCCCCTCCTGATCGTGACAGGAGAATCGATTCCCCTACTTTGTGTGGAAGGGGTTCCCGGCCTTCCCGGCGCACCTCAGGATGATGCAGGTCTCACGAGGAAATTCGAGATGAGCCACATGGGTGGTGCCACATGCCGAATGACCCCGATTTACTGGTCCGCTCTTGAAATGAACCCGATGCCCGGACACCTCTTTGAAGGAAACCCTGTGGGGGAAGGCACCAAACGAAGGGGCAATGACACCCCCATGCATCTTCTGGAAACACCCGCAGGTTCCACACACAGCTTGTCAAGGGCCCTGAGACCCCCTGAATGACTCAAGAGGCAAGCAGAGTTCCGTTACTCAGACAAGACGAGGCCTGACTCTCCTGTCCCAACTCTGCAGGGACCCTGCGGTCGGAGTCAGAAATGGAGAGGAAGCCTGAGGTTCCTGCCTCCAATCCAGATGAGGCCCTCTTTCATTTCGTCAAACCTAGTGGAGTCCCGAGAGGCCCCTCTAACTCCTCAGTATCCCTCACCTCTCAGAGGCACCTGGGAAGTTCCCTAAGGTCCCCTGTAGAGGTCGATGGAAACGAGTGTTTCCCGCCCCAACCCAAGAAAGACCTTAAGAGTCCTTCTTAAATGCCTCTTGAGGCCCTAGTCCCTCCCATGACTCGAGAGCAATGACGCGATCTGCCTGGCCACACGCATGGAGTCAGGCTTCTCTGGCGCTGCACGAGAGGCTCCCTGAACTCCCCATCATATCTCGTGAGAAACCCCACACTGGCGCCGCAGCTCGAGAAAACCCATGAGACGCCCCCGTCATCACGAGAGGAGGGCCATCTTTAACTGCATGGTATGCAGATCAAGCGTGAACCTTCTGTCCAAGCTACACAGGACGCTTGACTCCCTTTAGGCCACTCATTGGGCTCCAAGAGTTACGCGTCCCGACTCGAGAGGATAGTGGAGTCCTTTGCTTCCACTCGAGACGAGGTGTGACCCACCGGGTGAGACTGGAATGCGACCCCGATATCCCTGTCGCCCCTGGAGAGGAACATTACGTCCTGGACCCAAGCCTAGATGAGGACTCTTTGCCCTGAAGTGACTCGAGAGCAACCCCCAGCTCTCTCTGACAAGTTGAATGGAAGATTGGACTTCCTGGGCCAACACAAGAGGAAGCCTGAATTCCCCGTTGTAACTCGAGAATCCCGCCTCAACTCGAGAAAAACCACGTGTTTCCCTCGTCATCGCAATATGAGGCCCTTGCCCACTACAGCATCTCCAGAGAATTCCCACGTTCCATCTTGAAGTGCGAAACTGTACTTGGCACCTTTGATGCGACCTCAAAAGTGCCGTGACATACCGGTCTCACTCGAGGGGACCACCGAGGTTCCCGGCACCACTTCATCTGAGCCCCTTCTCCCCTTCTGATCGCGAGCGGTGGGTCGATTCCCCTGCTTTGTCTGCAAGGGGTTCCCGACCTTCCCGGCGCACCTCAGGATGAGGCCGGTCTCCCGAGGAAATTCGAGACGTAGCCTCGTGGGTGGTACCACATACTGAAAGAACCCAATTTTCAGGTACGCTCTTGAAAAGAACCCGATGCCCGGACACCTCTTTGAAGGCAACCCTGTGGATGAAGGCACAACACGAAGGGGCACTGACACCCCCGTGCATCGTCCGGAAAAACCCGCAGGTTCCACACTCAGCTCAACAAGTGGCCTGTCACTCCGTGAACAACTCGAAAGGCAAGGGGAAATCCATTCCTCAACAGAAGACGAGGCGTGACTCTCTTGTCCATACTCTGCAGGTACCCTGCGACCCGAGTCAGATATGGAGAGGACCCCTGAGGTTCCTGCCTCCATTCGAGATGAGGCCCTCTTCGATTGCACCAAACCCAGTTGAGTAACGAAAGGCCCCTCCCAAATCCACAGTGTCCCTGACTTCTCAGAGGCACCCTTAGAAGTTGCCTGAGGTCACTGACACAAATCAAGGGAACCCAGGGTTCCCTGCCGCAACCCGAGAAAGACCTCAAGAGTCCTTCTTCAATGTGTCTTGAGGCCCGATTCGCCTACTATGACTCGAGAGCAATCACGCACTCCCCTTCACCACACGCATGGAGACCTGACGTCCCTAGCACTGCACGAGAGGCTCTCTGAGCTCCCCGTTGTACCTCGTGAGAAATCTGATACTGGCGCCGCAGCTGGAGAAAACCCACGAGACGCCCCCATCATCGCGAGATGAGGGCTTTTTTTCTGCATGGCCAGGAAAACAATCCCGAGTCATCTCCAAACTCCATAGGAGGCTTCACTCCCTTTACGCCACACAGTGGGCTCCAAGAGATACCCGTCGCGACTCGACAGGAGAGCAGAGTCCTTTTTTTCCCCTCAAGACGAGGCCTGACTCTCCGGGTGAGTCGAGAATGCAACCCTGAGATCCCTGTTGGCCCAGTAGTGGAACACTAGGTCCTGGACACAAGCGTAGATGAGGTCTATTTTGCCCTGCAGTGACTGGAGAGCAATCCCCAGTTCTAACTTGCAACTTGAATGGAATACTGGATTTTCCTGGCGCCATACAAGAGGCTCCCTGAGATCCCCGTGGTACTTCATGAGACACCCCACTCTGGCGCCGCAGCTCGAGAAAACCCACGTGACGCCACCGTCATCTCAAGATGAGGGCCTTCTTTTCCTGCATGGCCTGGAGTCCAATCCCGAGTCCTCTCTCCAAACTCCACAGGAGGCTTGACTCCCTTTAGTACACACAGTGGGCTCCAAGAGATACCCATCGCGACTCGAGACGAGAGCGGAATTCTTTGCTTACCCTCGAGGTGAGAACTGACTCCCCGGATGAGCCTGGAATGCAAACCCGAGATCCCTGTCGCCCCTGGAGAGCAACGATAGATCCTGGACACAAGCCTAGATTAGGTCTCTTTTGCCCTGCAGTGACTCTAGCGCAATCCCCAGCTCCCCCTCGCAACCCGAATGGAAGATTGGATTTCAAGGCCAACAAGAGGAAGCCTAAATTCCCGGTCATAACTCGAGAATCCCGCCGCAACTCGAGCAAAACCACGTGGTTCTCCCGTCATCGCAAGATGAGGCCCTTGCCCGCTACAGCGTTTCAAAAGATGTCCCAGGTTCCGTCTTGAAATGCGAAACGGTACTTGGCACCCTTGATGCGACCCCAAAAGTCCCCCAACACGCCGGTCTCACTCAAGGGGAACACCGAGGTTCCCGGCACCGCTTCATTTAAGCCCCTTCTCCCCTCCTGATCGTGACCGGTGGCTCGATTCCCCTGCTTTGTCTGCAAGGGGGCCCGACCTTCCCTGCACAACTCAGGATGAGGCCGGTCTCATGGGGAAATTCGATACGTAGCTTTGTGGGTGGTGCCACTTGCTGAAAGACTCCAATTTCCCGGTCCGCTCTTGATAAGAATCCGATGCTCGGACACCTCTTGGAAGGCAGCCTTGAGTATGAAGGTACAACACGAAGGGGCACTAACACACCTGTGCATCATCCGGAAAAACGGGCAGGTTACACACACAGCTCGACAAGTGGCCTGTCACCTCGAGAACAACTCGAGAGGCAAGAGGAGTCCCATCCTCCAGAAAAGACGAGGCCTGACTCTCCTGTACCAACATGCAGGGACCCTGCGATCTGAGTCAGAAATGGAGAGGAACACTGAGGTTCCTGCTTCAACTCGAGATGAGTCCCTCTTACATTCCACCAAATGCAGAGGAGTCTCGAGAGGCCCCTCCAAACTGCACAGTATCCCTGACTTCTCAGAGGCACTCTGAGAAGCTCCCTGAGGTCGCAGGCACAAGTAAAGGGAACTCTGGGTTTTATGCAGTGATCCGAGAAAGACCTCGAGAGTCCTTCTTCAACCCGTCTTGAGGCCCGATTACCCTACCATGACTCGAGAGCAATGACGAGCTCCCCCTAGCCATCTCATGGGGACCTAACTTCCCTGGCGCCACACGAGAGGCTCCCTGAGCTCCCTCTCGTACCTCGTCAGAAACCCGGCACTAGCGCAGCAGTCTAGAAAACCCACGAGACGCCGCCGTCATCGCGAGATGAGGGCCTTCTTTTCCTGCATGGCCTGGAGAGGAATCCCGAGTCCTCTATCCAAACAGCACAGGAGGCTTGACTCCCTTTAGGGCACACAGTGGGCTCCAAGAGATACCCATCGCGACTCAAAAGGACAGCGGAGTTCTTTGCTTCCCCTCGAGACGAGGCCTGATTCCCCGGGTGAGTCTGGTATGCAACCCCAAGATCCCTGTCTCCCCTAGGGACGAGCATTAAGTCCTGGACACAAGCATAGATGAGGTCTATTTTGCCCAGCAGTGACTCGAGAGCAATCCCCAGCTCTCCCTTTAAACTCGAATGGAAGATAGGACTTCCCTGGCCCAACACATGAGGAAGACTGTATTCCTCGTCGAAACTCGAGAATCCCGCCACAACTCGAGAAACGCCACGTGGTTCCCCCGTCATCGCAAGATGAGGCCCTTGCCCCCTACAGCGTCTCAAGAGAAGTCCCACGTTCCGTCTTGAAGTGCGAAACGGTACTGGCACCCTTGATGCGCCCTCAAATGTTCCTCGACACACAAGTCTGACTCGAGGAGAACACCGAGGATCCCGGCACCACTACATCTGGGCCCCTTCTCCCCTCTTGATCAGGACAGGAGGGTCGATTCCCCTGTTTTGTCTTGAAGGGGTTCCCACCTTTCCCGGTGCATCTCAGGATGAGGCCGGTCTCACGAGGATATTCGAGACATAGCCACGTGGATGGTGACACATGCCGAAAGACCCCGATTTCCCGGTCCGCTCTTGATAAGATCCTGATGCCCGGACACCTCTTTGAAGATAACCCTTTTGATGAAGGCACAACACTTAGGGGCACTGACACCCCCGGGTATCGTCCGGAGAAACCCGCAGGTACCACACACAGCTCGAGAAGTGACCTGTCACCCCGTGAACAACTGGAGAGGCAAGCAGAGTTCCATTCCTCCACACAAGACGAGCCCTGACTCTCCTGTTCGAACTCTGCAGCGAAACTGCGATCCGAGTCAGATCTGGCCCAGGGGAAGTCAGGAGAGGAAACATGAGTTTCCTGCCTCCACTCGAGATGAGGCCCTCTTCCATTGCACCGAACCCAGTGGAGTCCCGAGAGACCCCTCCCAACTGCACAGTATCCCTGACTTCTCAGAGGCACCCTTAGACCTTCCTGAGATCACCGGCACAAGTCGAGGGAACCAAGGGTTTCCTGCCCCAACCCGTAAAAGACCTCGAGAGTCCTTCTTCAACGCGTCTTGAGGTGCGATTCCCCTACCATGACTCGAGAGCAATGACGCGCTCCCCCTAGCCACGCGCATAGAAACCTGACTTCCCTGGCGCCACAGGAGAGGCTCCCTGAGCTCCCCATTATACCTCGTGAGCAACACCACACTGGAGCCGCAGCTCGAGAATACCCACGAGACACCCCAGTCCTCACGAGATGAGGGCCTTCTTTTGCTGTATGGCCTGGAGAGCAATCCTGAGTCCTCTCTCCAAACTCCACAGGAGGCTTGACTCATTTTAGGCCACACAGTGAGCTCCAAGATATACCCGTCGCGACTTGACAGGAGAGCGGTGTCCTTGGCTTCCCCTCGAGACGAGGCCTGATTCCCCGGGTGAGTCGAGAATGCAATGCTGAGATCGCTTTCGCCCCAGCAGAGGAACATTAGGTCCTGGACACAAGCCTAGATGAGGTCTATTTGGCCCTGCAGTGTCTCGAGAGCAATCCCCAGTTCTAACTCACAATTCGAATGAAAACTGGACTTCCCTGGGCCAGTTGAAGAGGAAGCCTGAATTCCCGGTTGTAACTCGAGAATCCCGCCCCAACTCAAGAAAAACCACGTGGTTCCCCCGTCATCGAAAATGAGGCCCTTGCCCGCTACAGCGTCTCAAGAGAAGTCCCACGTTCCGTATTGAAGAGCGAAAAGTTACTTGGAACCCTTGATGCGACCCCAAAAGTTCCCCGACATACCAGTCTCACTTGAGGAGAACACCGAGGTTCCCGGCACCACTTCATCTGAGACTCTTCTCCCCTCTTGATCGCGACAGGAGGTTCGATTCCCCTGCTTTGTCTGGAAGGCGTTCCCGACCTTCCTGGTGCACATCAAGATGAGGCCAGTCTCACGATGAAATTCGAGACATAGCCTCGTGGGTGGTGCGGCATGCCAAAAGACCCCGATTCCCTGGTCCGCTCTTGATACGAACCCGATGGCAGAACCCAACTCGAAGGCAATCCTGTGGAACAAGGCACAACACGAAGGGGCAGTGACACCCCAGTGCATCGTCCAGAAAAACCCGCAAGTTCCACATACAAATCGACAAGTGGCCTGTCACCCCATGAACAACGCGAGAGTCAAGCGGAGTTCCATTCCTCCACACAAGACGAGGCCTGACTCTCCTGTCCCAACTCTGCAGGGACTCTGCGATCCGAGTCAGATCCGGCGCATTCGAAGCCAGGAGAGGAACCCTGTGGTTCCTGCCTCAACTTGTCATGAGGCCCTCTTCCATTGCACCAAACCCAGTGGAGTTCCGAGAGGCCCCTCCCAACTCCACAGTGACCCTGACTTCTCAGAGGCACGCTGAGAAGCTTCCTGAGGTCACTGGCACAAGTCGATGGAACCCAGGGTTTCCTGCTGCAACCCAAGAAAGACCTCGAGAGTCCTTCTTTAACACGTCTTCAGGCCCAATTCCCCTACCATGACTCGAGAACAATGACGGGCTCCCTCTCACCACGTGCATAGAGACCTGACTGCCCTGGCACCACATGAGAGGCTCACTGAGCTCCCAGTCTTACTTCGTGAGAAACCCCACACTAGCGCCACAGCTCGAGAAAACCTACGAGACGCCCCAGTCATCGGGAGATGAGGGCCTTCATTTCCTGCATTGCCTGGAGAGCAATCCCGTGTCCTCCCTCC
Organism: Bubalus kerabau; assembly: GCF_029407905.1. Lineage (NCBI taxonomy): Eukaryota > Metazoa > Chordata > Mammalia > Artiodactyla > Bovidae > Bubalus > Bubalus kerabau. The sequence goes on from NW_026577905.1 coordinate 322,762, forward strand.
AAACACCAGAGGAGGTTTGACTCCCTTTAAGCCACTCAGTGGGCTCCAAGACATACCCGTCCGACTCGAGAGGAGAGCAGAGTCCTTTGCTTCCCCTCGAGACGAGGCCTGACTCCAGGGTGAGTCTGGAATGCAACCCCGAGATTCCTGTCGCCCCTTGACATGAACATTAGGTCCTGCACACAAGCCTTGGTGGGGTCTCTTTTGCCTTCAGTGACTAGAGCGCACCTCCAGCTCTTCCTCGAATCTCGAATGGAAGATAAGACTTTTGTGGGCCAACACAAGAGGAAGCATGAATTCCCTGTGGTAACTCAAATATCCCACCGCAACTAGAGAAAAACCAAGTGGTTCCCCAGTCATTCCAAGATGAGGCCCTTGCCCGCTGGAGCACCCCAAGAGAAGTCCCACGTTCCAATTTGAAGAGCGAAACGGTACTTGGAACGCGTTATGCGACCCCAAAAGTTACCCGACATACCTGTCACACTTGAGGGAAACACCGAGGTTCCCAGCAGCACTTCACCTGAGCCACTTCTCCCCTCCTGATCGCCACAGGAGGGTCGATTCCTCTGCTTTGTCTGGAAGGGTTTCATGACCTTCGCGGCACACCTCAGGATGAGGCCGGTTTCATGAGGAAATTCGAGACTAGCCACGTGGGTGGTGCCAAATGCTGAACGACCCCGATTTCCCAGTCCGCTCTTCATAAGAACACGATGCCCGGACACCTCTTCGAAGGCAACCCTGTGGATGAAGACACAAAACGAAGGGTCACTGACACCCCCATGCATCGTCTGGAAAAACCTGCAGATTCCACACACAGTTTGACAAGGGGCCTGAAACCCCATGAACAACTCGAGAGGCAAGCGGAGTTCCATTCCTCAGAAAAGACATAGCCTGACTCTCCTGTCCCAACTCTGCAGGGACACTATGATCAGAGTCAGAATTGGAGAGGAAGCCTGAGGTTCCTGCCTCCACTCGAGATGAGGCCCTCTTCCATTGCGACAAACCCAGTGGAGTCCCGAGAGGCCCCGCCAAATCCACAGCGTCCCTCACCTCTCAGAGGCACCCTGAGAAGTTTTCTCAGGTCCCCGGCAGAAGTCGGGGGAAACGAGGGTTTCCGGCTGCAACCCGAGAAAGACATCGAGAGTCCTTCTTCAACGCGTCTTGAGGCCCTAGTCCCCTCCCATGACTCAAGAACAATGACGCGAACCTTCTCGCCACGTGCATGGAGACATGACTTCCCTGGAACCGCACGAGAGGCTCCCTGAGATCCTCGTCGTGCCTCGGGAGAAAACCCCACGGATGCCGCAGCTCGAGGAAACCCCTGAGACGCCCCCGTCCTCGCGAGCTGAGGGCCTTCTTTTCCTGCATGGCCTGGAGAGCAATCCCGGGTCCTCTCTCCAAACGGAAGAGGAGGCTGGACTCCCTTGAGGCCGCTCAGGGGGTTCCAAGAGACCCGCGTCGCGACTCGAGAGGAGAGCGGAGTCCTTGGCTTCCCCTTGAGACGAGGCCTGACTCCCCGGGGGAGCCTGGAATGCAACCCCGAGATCCATGCCTTCCCTGGAGAGGAATATTAGGTCCTGGACACACGCCTAGGTGAGGTCTCTTCGGCCCTGCAGTGACTCGAGCGCAACCCCCAGCTTTCCCTCGCAACCCGAGGGGAAGATTGGGCTTCCCAGGGCCAACCCAAGGGGAAGGCTGAGATCCCCGTCGTAACTCGAGAATCCCGCCACAACTCGAGAAAAAGCACGTGGTTCCCACCTCTTGGCAAGATGAGGCCCTTGCCCGCCACAGCGTCTCAAGGGAAGTGCCCTGTTCCGCCCTGAAGGGCGAAACGGTCTCTGACAGCCTTCCTGCGACCCCCAAAAGTCCCCCGACACGCCGGGTTCCCCCGAGGGGAACACCGAGGGTCCCGGCACCGCTTCCTCTGAGCCCCTTCTCCCCTCCTGATCGCGACAGCAGAGGCGATTCCACTGCGTGGTCTGGAAGGGGTTCCTGGCCTTCCCGGCGCACCTCAGGATGAGGCCGGTCTCACGAGGAAATTCGAGACGAGCCACGTGGGTGGGGCCACATGCCGAACGCCCCCGATTCCCCGGTCCGCCCTTGAGAAGGACCCGAGGCCCGGACCCCTCTTCGAAGGCAACCCTGTGGGTTAAGGCACAACACGAAGGGGCTCTGCAAACCCCCGTGCATCGTCCGCAAAGACCCGCGGGTTCCACACACAGCTCGACGAGGGGCCTGAGACCCCCTGAGCAACTCGAGAGGCCAGCGGGTTTCCCTTCCTCAGACAAGACGAGGCCTGACTCTCCTGTCCCAACTCTGCAGGGACCCTGCGGTCGCAGTCCGAAACGGAGAGGAAGCCTGAGGTTCCTGCCTCCCCTCGAGGTGAGGCACTCTTCCGTTGCGCCAGACCCAGCGGAGTCCCGAGGGGCCCCGCCACCTCCACAGGATCCCTCGCCTCTCAGAGGCACCCTGGGAAGTTCCCTAAGGTCCCCGGCAGAAGGCGAGGGAAACGAGGGTTTCTCGCCGCCCCCCAAGAAAGACCTCGAGAGTCCTTCTTCAACGCGTCTCGAGGCCCTAGTCCCCTCCCGTGACTCGAGAGCCAGGACGCGCTCCCCCTCGCCACGCGCATGGAGACCTGACTTCCCTGGCGCCGCACGAGAGGCTCCCTGAGATCCTCGTCGTGCCTCGGGAGAAACCCCCCACGGGCGCCGCAGCTCGAGAAACCCCTGAGACGCCCCCGTCCTCGCGAGCTGAGGGCCTTCTTTTCCTGCATTGCCTAGAGAGCAATCCCGGGTCCTCTCTCCAAACGGAAGAGGAGGCTGGACTCCCTTGAGGCCGCTCAGGGGGCTCCAAGAGACCCGCGTCGCGCCTCGAGAGGAGAGCGGAGTCCTTGGCTTCCCCTCGAGATGAGGCCTGACTCCCCGGGGGAGCCTGGAATGCAACCCCGAGATCCCTGCCTTCCCTGGAGAGGAATATTAGGTCCCGGACACACGCCTACGTGAGGTCTCTTCGGCCCTGCAGTGACTCGAGCGCAACCCCCAGCTTTCCCTCGCAACCCGAGGGGAAGATTGGGCTTCCCAGGGCCAAACCCAGGGGAAGGCTAACATCCCCGTCGTAACTCGAGAATGCCGCCGCAACTCGAGAAAAACCACGTGGTTCCCACCTCTTGGCAAGATGAGGCCCTTGCCCGCGACGGCGTCTCAAGGGAAGTCCCCTGTTCCGCCCTGAAGGGCGAAACGTTCCCTGACAGCCTTCCTGCGACCCCCAAAAGTCCCCCGACACGCCGGGTTCCCTCGAGGGGAACACCGAGGGTCCCGGCACCGCTTCCTCTGAACCCCTTCTCCCCTCCTGATCGCGACAGGAGAGGCGATTCCCCTGTGTGGTCTGGAAGGGGTTCCCGGCCTTCCCGGCGCACCTCAGGATGAGGCTGGTCTCACGAGGAAATTCGAGACGAGCCACGTGGGTGGGGCCACATGCCGAACGCCCCCGATTCCCCGGTCCGCTCTTGAGAAGGACCCGAGGCCCGGACCCCTCTTCGAAGGCAACCCTGTGGGTGAAGGCACAACACGAAGG